>NC_071289.1:15306000-15622500 GCF_943734705.1 Anopheles coustani
AATCATCTTTAATTTAACGAGATTTCAATTCAAACGGTTCACACAACGGCATTTGTTTCACCAATTGCATACCTTTAAGGTACATCTGCTCACAAATGGTGTAGCCACGACAGCGATTTTGGCTGGGGGGGCTTCATTTGGGATTTTACCCATTTTCCGACCCGAGCGTCGGGAAGTACGTACGGGTCACCTACGGTCAAATTGATGATAAGTTGAAAATTTGATTTCCTTTGCTGGGTGTATTTTGGGTGTTTTTTCTTCTTTTTTTTCTGATCCCCACATCCTGCCAAGTCCTTTCCCGTTTCCAATGGCACCGCGCCGATTACATCAATTCGAGCTTCAATTTACATTTCCATGGACATTCGCATCAAACGGACACCCCTTGTGGACTAGACCAGGGTGTAAGAGACCTGCAGGATGTGGAAAGGGATCCGGGTTAATTTGGCCGAGCTGTCCTGCCAGTTTTCCCGACGATGCAAAGATCGCTCGCCATCGGGTGACCCAGGGCTTTTCCCTGAAATTGTATTCGCTACCCAACAGTGGTGGTGGCGGTGGAGGAACTCATCGGAAGTGCCATTTCCCGTTTGGTCAGCAACGGAACGGTCGCTTGTAATCGTTCGGGCGGGCCCCAGCAGGCCCCGGAAAAGGGAGCAACGGAGCGCAAAAAGGAAATGGAACGGTCCGAGTGGAAGACGCCACCGAAACATTCCCATCCCCTCCCAGGCGTGAATGTATGCAAACACGGCCCGTGTGCCGGGGCTGCTGCGGTGTGTACGTTGGCAACGGCGACCAGCGACGCCACGCGTTGGCAAAATGTTTGCTGGCAGCTGATCAAACGACAACAACGCTGTGGACAACCTGAACGACCCCCCGAAGGACGGACCCAAAACGGATAACGAAGAAAAATGTGTGCCCCGCTGGGAGTGTGTGTGTGTATGGAGGGGAAAGGTTTGGGTAGGTTTCGGGTGGGTCATGTTGGTCTCGTGCGGGATAGTGAGGGGCAGGAGGGAGGGGAGGTCCGTTTTTCTTCTGCACCGATGCTCGACGGTGCTGAAGTTTTCTACGCTTCAGTTTTCCCCCTCTTGGGCCCTCTTGTGCACAAATAAATTAGAGTTTTCCTGTGCTCCACAAAACGTATTAGTTTACGCTCGTTACGTACACTCCAGGTTCCCGACAAAGCAACCCGAAAACTTTCGAGAAAAATGAGCTACTAGCAGGGAGCAGGTGCTTGAGGTTACGCATTTGATTGCGCTTACGTCTGTCGGTAGTTGTGAGGGTTTGTGTGACGAATTTATCCAGGGATTTGGAGGATGTACGTGCCGAACGGAATACCCTGGCCGAAAGAATCCTCTAGAGTCGTCGGGTAGCCTTTGAAGGACAAGCTAGGTCAGTTTCATATTGTATGCGTCCCCCTTTGAACCTTCCTTTGAAAGCACAACACATAAATAGATCATAAATTGTTTATCCTTTGAAACTACGAGGAACCACTTTTGTAAACCAAAGAACTCTCAGGCTTTGAGTACGCTGCGACCATCTTTACGGATGCGACCTGCCAAGAAAGGTGCAGGATATTCAATCGGTTAACATCCGGTCGACATCACTCGCAGCCAAGCTGCCTTAAGCAACGAAAACCGGATGTTTCTAAGCGGTTCTTTTTGTGCGTAGACACGCACAATAAAAATAGAAGGAATAAAAAGCATACAAAATGTAATAACGCCTGGATACTAGATCGCGGTTGTTCGGGTTCTTCCGGAGGCTGGAACCCTAGTTTGCCTACACAAGAGAGATGCCTCGTAAGGAATTTAAATATTTTTATATTGTTACATAAAACATACCCTCGATTGGACGGGGCGCGGGTAAATAAAAATATGGGAAATTTGGGACACGCATCTATACGCGACACAATACACACACCCACCACCCAACACACATACACTCACGGTTGAAGTTAAAGCAATGATAAATAAACGACCCGACGGTCCCACGCACTGACTTCCACCACCAAGGAAACCACCGGGGCTCGTAGGCTTCGGTTCCGGTTTTAATCCCCTGGCGATCAAAGGGTATTCTCGTTGCTTTTTCTCTCTTTGCCCTTCATGGCCGGCGGAATAAACGCATGTATGCATGTTTATACGAGCAATTTGCCTGCCACCATAAACGGAACGCAAGCAGCGAAAGGCAGCGTGATAAACTGGATAAAGTCCCGGAAACACTTTCACATACCCCGAACTCCAATACACCCACACACACACACATAAACTCTGGGGAACGTGGTGAGTGACATCTGACCGGTTGTTGGAAGGGAACAAAAAGCCTTCCCGTTCGTTCGGGAAAGCCGCAAGGGCAGCAAGGATGCTAAAGGCAGTCAATACAGCATGGCATTTATCCTTGGGCTGGGAATGGTAAAATGGGAACACGCAAAATGGTTCGATTTCTGCTGACAAAGGGGGAAACTTGGGACGCTGGATGCCAAATCTCTTTCGAGTTCGCAATCGGGGATCAAATCCATATTTATACTTACCTCACCCGCACCGTTAACCCACGCCCGGCCACTGTTGTAATATTTTTTGGTTCGTTCGCCAATCCGGTTAATGCTGGTCAAGCACTGCCCGAGAGCTGGCGCTAAATGAATCCGCAACCAATGCTGAAGCTCCATTTGATGTTTTTGGTTTGCCTATTGGACAAGGTCTTCTTTGACATTGACCTGCCATCTGCGTGTGCTTTGTACGGGTGAAAGGAAGGATGGGTGGAGGGGTGGGGAGGGGGGGGAGGGGGGGGGAGAGTAGGTTCTTTCAATTTCCCTTTTATATATCTGACCCATCCTTAAGTAGACAAAAAACTCAACTCAGCTAGGAGGCAGGAGAAAATTTAGAAAGCAGTCAGTAACCCGAGATTATAATTGAATACAACATACATTTAATCCCGTTTGCTTTTCCCTATACTTGTCCGAGCAAATAATTGAACCGGGTAGGTCGTTTCATTTAATTTTGTTTATACTTTGTGTTTTCGTTATGTAGAAGCCTGTAGTAAACATGATGGGTTGATATTTGCTAACAACATGCAATGAAGAGAGTCATTTCCTTCGATTGCTGTTTCTTATCACTAACAAACCATTTGAAAACCGATTTTTGTCAATCTCACCCCTTTATAATCTATTCGTATTGCTGATTTTCCAACTTCTTTCATCAATGGGAGCGGTTTTAATACAATTGCATGTATTGTTTGTATCTGTTATTGTGAAGAAAATTGATTCAACACATTTGGTTTACTTATTAAAATAATGTGCAGTTCATTTTTCAAATCAAATAAAGTAGACGCGGTGTAAAAAGGCATCGAAAACGATACAGGAATTATTCACCTTTTTCCAATAGCGAGAAAAAAACTGTTTCCAAAAAGCTGATTCAATATATCTTTGAACTTATTATCAAAACATACAAATTCCAGCTTACGAACTCTTTTATCCAATCCCACCAGACACCAAACAGGAAAACGCCAGTGCGTATCGAGTTGTACGTCCGGCCTGTAACATATAGCTTTTCACAGCGCCAATTCTCTGGCAAATATTCCTTCCCGAAGGAAATCTCCGGAAGAACGCGAAGAATCATTCTTCCATTCAATTTCCTTCAAGGAAAAATGCAACCAAATCCTCGAAAGAAGTGGAAAAGCCCACTTCCGAAGTGTTTGCCTCCCAGACTGGCTGGCTCGTCTGGCGGTGTTTCCGTTTTGTATGTGCGTCAGTCTGGCTAGTTGGCCGATTTCTGGCGCTTCCCTGCCGGCACCCAAACCGACAAACATCCGCCTTCATCCAGCCCACCGGATGTGTACGAATTCGTGTGTAAGTGTGTGTGTGTGTGTGCGTGTGCATTCATGAAAGTTGGGAGATTGTTTTTTTTGTAACCTCCATCCGGTGCAGCCCTTCCTATTTTTGAAAGACCCTCTTGAAAACTCCTTTTTCACGCAGAATGCCGCCGCCGTCGGTTGAAGACATTCGTTTCGGGCTCGCTCACAAAACGCCTTCGTCTGGCTGGGAACCACGAAAACCCGACTCCGATACGAACGCAGTGCGGCTGCTCCGGGTGGAAAACCAGCGTCCAGCGATACTGCAGCGCCGTTGCGGATGATGGTGGAAATTTTCCAAACTATCGCTCCACTCCGATCAGATGATTCGCGACCACTCGCGTACGTTCGGACATCACTCGCAGTTGAGTGCCGACGAGTTCGTCGTTTCGTTAGTGTCAGAAAATGTCTGAAAACATCCCAGAGAGCAGGGCTCCTGCATTTCGTGCATCGCCGGAGCACGTTGAAACGGTGTTCGGATTCTTTCGCCTAATGAAAACACCTTCCCGTTTTCGTCCAAAAAGGCAGCACATTCTTCCCATTCATATGCTTTCGATTTTCAAAACACACCGCCTTCACGTCGATCGCAAGAGAGAATGTTGTAAGACGGGAGCGAAAAATAGGTGTGAAATCACATACCGACACACACCCAGACACGACTCGGCAGGAGAAAAACTGTCGAACGCTGTTTGGAAACATCAATTGCTTGTAAAACCTGTACAGAAAAAAAGAAAAAAAAGATACCATTTCTACGTACAAGGCATTTCACCTAACTAAGGTCAAATTTAATCACTTACATAAGCAACGATGGGCATGCGGCCCGGACACGCTCTCCCGGAAGTAATCTGACAGGCGACTCAAAGTCAAATATTGTTATGAATTTAATCCGGCTGCAGGAAAAATGAAACCCTAACCTTGCTAAACGTCAACGGCGATGTTTGTCCGTTTCAAACCGAATCTCCTCGACGACCGCAAGGAAGGGCTGTACAGGAACTGGGAAAAAGATGGAACACACACAAAAAAGTGAGAGAAATTACGCACGTTGCAAAACAGAGAGCGAGAAAGAGTGAGAGAGAGAGAGTGCGAGTGATCTGAGTAAAAACAATAGCATCGAAAGGATGCTGAAGGATGCTTTCCCGATTGACCTTGAGCACAAGGGGGAAGGACCGAACCATTTGGGGAAAGACAGGATGGCAAAAACGAACAAACTGAGTGAGGGAGGCAAACAACTAGAACGACAAAGTGAGATAGAGGTACGGGGGAATAAATGGGGGAAGTCCGGCATACAAGAAGAAAGTGTTGGCATAACGAAGGATTGTGCATGAAAGCAATCCTGAAATTGAACACCACCCGGGTTCACTTAAGGATCATCATCAGCGTCATCCTGTTTCAGCGGTAGAAAAAGAAGGATTACGCAACGTTCCCCTCCTGCTCGCCTTGCCTCGCTCGTCTGCGGTCCCGGTAATGTTGATGATGCAAACGTGCCTTCATTGGATAGGAGATGCTGTGGGTTTGAAAGGCGAGAAGAAAGGGGTTTTTTAAAATGGATTTAACTCGACTTATATTTTCTTATCAATTTTTCGTTTTTGCGCCATTTTCAATGCTTCAAGCGCTGAATTTCATATCGTGCTTCATTTATTTCAGAGCGTTAAACTCTGATCAGTGATGGTTTACCATAAAAATAATATTTCTCCTTGCGATTGTTGTTTTCCATGGTAGGGTGGGATTTTTTTTGTCCACCCCCAGTCACGTGTTCGATTACTTGACCTGATTGGAGTGGGAGGCAGATTTAATTCCATTAGCTCTGCGGTTTACGCAACGATGACATTGTGGTTGATCCTCCACCGGCCAATGGTTGTCGTTGAAAGTGTTTTCCACTTGTGCCCTGTGTGAAGCTCATATTGAAGCCTACCTCAGCCTCGCCTACCCCCGTCCCCCTATCACCAAATTCTCATTTATTTCGTGCCGAATGTAACGTTGCGATGGGTTGATTCGAAAACATTTTGACACGATTTCACGAAGCCCGTTTTGTGTTTCGAGAATATTTTTGAACACATGCAATTGCACATTTCTCCGCTTTCATTGTTTTCATTGTAGCAATTCTGATTCTCCATAGTTGAAGCTACCTTATTTGTGTTGAAATGTATTTGTATCACATTCTAAAAATGATCCGGTTTGTCTGTTTTTGGCTGGCTGCTCATTACCTGGCGTGACACACCCTCGCCGAATGTTTGTGAAAAAAGGCCAGAACAAAATAGCTGTGATTAATTGAAACACTATTTGCGCGTCCTCGATCGTAATGAACTCGATACGTCCCAAGTGCCTCCGGAACGGTAGCGATGGTAAATCACTGCACCCCGGAGGCAATACAGTTGGTAAACCACATGCGTACTTCAACATGCACATCGCATCATTGAGCTCAATAGCAAAAAAAATGATTGACTGTTGAATTTCTCACCAAAACACGCTCATTTTGCGTTTACTGCAACATTTCGTTTACCGCCTCACGAACGTTAATGGAATAGAACAAAGAGTTTGTGAACCAAAAGCATACACATTTTAATTGAAAAAGGAAATGCAGGAAAAAAAGAAAAATGGAAGTTTCTGAATTGAAACAATTGTCAGAAACACCACCGATGGTTGTCAATCAAACCAGTACTCAGATGAATTGAATAACTCAACATCAAAGCAAACGCAGGTCCGAATATTTCAAAGGGTGTATAGCACCAAACCGATCCTGTCGAGAGTCGAGTCGAGAGAAACGGCTGATCAAATGCAAATGGCAATGAGATTTAAACATTTTATTTTCTGAAAACGCTTGCAAATGAGCGTCTAACGTAACTTATTGAGTGTTTCTTACTTTCATATGCATTGGAAATAATCACAGAGTACCAGGCGCCTCCATTACACGTTCTGTAGCGCTTTCTGGTACATACCTTTATTAGACGTGTAATTTTACAGGCACCCTAGCTCGCTTGTGTAATAACACAAATTGTAGCAAATGAGGTTTGCAGTTATTTTACCATTTTCATGTTTGAATTTACCATATTGTTTAAAGAAAATATCGAACAATTACATTCTGTGGTGGTACTTGCAGGTTTAAAGGTGCATCAACAAGTCTAAAAGCTGTTTGAAATGGTCAATAAAAATTTAGAATTGGAAAATAAAATCTCATAAAAAAGTCTCATTCTGAAAGACGTTTCGAAGAAAGTAATGAAGCTTTCTAACGTCCAAGGATATAGCACTACAGTATTGACTTTTCACTCAACAGAGAATGTTTCGATTCCAGCAGCTGCTTCCCCTTTGGTAAATAATATGCTGCATATCTATAAGTTTCCGATTGAAAAATTTCAATCCATGCCGACAAACGAGCACTACAAGTGCCCCTTGGGAGGATTCAAGCGACTGGTAAACGGTGGCAACGTCCTTCCGATTTTCCACCGGTTCGCCGGCACTCCACCGTAACATCCTCTGCTCGAGCTTGTTGCTGTTACTGTGTTGGTGAATTGCAACCGTATTTGCACCGATGCAGCACCAAATCGAAGCACTGGGAACGATGTAAATTTATTCAAACAGTCGAAGAAACCCATCGTTGCCAGCAAAAGTTTCTGCCCCGACTTCGTGGGACGCAACAATAAGTCAACAGGCCCGTTTTGCTGGCACATTTTGTGCCGCCAGAGATGGTTTCCTTCGTGCTGAAAATGCAAACAGTGGCCGTGCAGAGTGCCGTGTTCTGCATTACGCTGTAATCTTACTGCGCAGCGTTTATAGGCGGAAAGGGCCGGAAGGTAGCGTCGTTTGTTTCGGCCCGCCGCCTGGGAAATGCATTGGCCCGATCAACCGTGGAAGCGTGAGCGATGATGTTCATTCAGCTGGATGTAAATCGAAACACCTCATGGATTACTGGAACTGCCGGGCTTGTGAATTCCAGCAATAGGTGAAATTGTTTAACCACCTGGCCGCTGTTGTTTGATTTGATTGTTTCCTTTGGCCAAGTAAAGGAGCGATTTGAATGCTTTCACCCACGGGTTCCAAGTAAAGGTAAATGGTAATACTCAATTTTCCTTATCACCTCCAAACAATGCTCGATAGTGTCCGCTACGTTGATGCAGTGTCTTTCAATTCAATAAATGATGCTCGGGTTCCCCTAAGACAATGCTGTTTGAAATGCAATAGCAACCAGCAAAATGTACGAAGAGGAGTTCTCCATTCACCAATCATTTTAAATAACAATCGAATCAATTTAACCAGGTCACTGAATCAAGGTATCTGTACGAAGCAAGCAAAGCCTATCGCGGCCTCAGCCGATAGTGTTCTGAGAGGCAACTCTCATTGTTTCAGAGCCTACTAAGATAAAGTAAATTGCTTAAAAAATTCAACATCATCATTGACAGATGCAGTGCAGAGAGCCATAAGCATTGGATTAAAAGCATTACAAATAGTTTTCTATCAACAACTGGAAAAATCTCTACCACGAATACAAAATGAAAGTATCCTACGTCTTGCGAAAGGGAAACGAAGGGGAAGATGACCAACAGTCTAATGCACTTTGCCATTGCTCTGCATTTCCGTTCAGGAGCTCTTACCATGTGCTTGTTCAAACAGCATTTGTCTGTTTACCTTTTCCCAGGCCATGGCCCAAACATCTTCAACGTTCTTTCGATCTTCCACACACCCATTTTCCAACTTGTCTACCACGTGCAGTTATTGAATACGAATCGATTGGTTTCTTTTATGTCAGTGGCTTTGTTCCTTTTCCCGTCAGCATGGAAATATGCAAAGAACTTACCTCCTCCCCGCACCACCCCAAGGGCTGCAGAAAGGTTTTCCCATTTTACAATTACACGACAGGATATCCACGGCCATGTTTCCTGCTTCCTGGACCGGGCAACGATCCGCATTCGGTCGGTGGGCAGGCGTGCCGCTCGCTTTCATGAATTTTAATAAACCCCCCAGAATGGATTTTATTAGCGCTGGCGTAGCGGTTTCGGGAAGACCAAGGCTTCTCGCGCGTTACGAATCAAATACCCGAAAGGGCCATTCCGGGAGAATGTTGTCCGACGTGCCCGTTCCCGGCTCGACGAGCCAACGTAACACATTGTTTCGAAACGAACCGTCGAGCTCGGTTTCGAACCGTTCGCAAAAGGTCGGGTGATAACGCTAATCTGTCAATACAGGAGAGAGGGACAGAGAAAGAGAGGTCTTGGGAATACGAGTTCGAGACCGCCGGGATGGCCTAGTTACCACTTATGATAAACAGGCCTACTTCCCGGTGGATTGTATTGAATTTCTAATGGCGGAGTGTCGTTGAGTTTGCGGAAGCTGGTAGCGCTTGGAAGGCGAGCGCTGCACGTGACTACAATATTTCATTGCTGATGAAGCTTCAAATAGGCCGTTCGATCAATATTGGACCATGTTACGACGACGCCCACTAGGGAGCAGGAAGAAATAAAGCAAAGCCCTGTTCGGAAAGCTGTCGTATCACACATTCCATACATCATCAGATGCATATTTCTTTGTTTTAAAATCATAATAGGAAGAAAAGAAAACGAATGTTCTGTGGCACGTGAAATTTATTCCATGTTTTGGGACGAATTGGACAAAAAGATTATCCCAGATTGTAACAATTTTGTCGATAGGTTCGTTGCTAAGTTTACTTCAACGTTACCGTAAAGCGCTATGTTTATCAACTTGGCGGGAAGCAAGTCTTCTTTAACATCTAGTGAAACTATTTTATTCAGCGATAGTTCTAAAGCATGCAGATTCAATAGGCTACTGAAATCATCCATGGAAATAGTTGTAATTTGATTGCGTTTAAAAATTAAGTTTTCCACATTTATCAGCTTCTCCAGACACGTTGGAATGCGGGTAAGATTATTCGCTTCTACGGACAACGAAGTAAATTTTGTTTGCGTTTTCCACTCACAAAAATCCAGCTCCTTCAACCGGTTTTGCGCAAGAAGTAAAACGGTAAGTGAATCACTAGTCAACCCACCGGTGAAAGTTTCTAACCGATTGTGCGAGATGTCTAGATAATCCAGCAGGTTCAGCGATGAAATCAGTTGCAAATTCAAATCCTTTAAGAGGTTGTTTCTCAGCACGAACACATCGATTGGCGCAATGCAACGCGCGCTGGCATTTCCAACTACGGATTTGAGTCCATTGCTAGGCAGCTCCAAAAAGGTAAGCTTCGCTAAGGAACAAAACACACCTAGGTTGAGCTGCTCGACTCTTGTGCTCACCACTTTCACATCTGTTAAATTGTAAAGGTTGCTTAGCATTGGGCTGATCTCTCTCATTGGACTATTCATGATCATGATCTTCCTCAGAAAGCCGTTCCGCTCAAACTGAAGCCATCTTATAGACGTCATGTAAAACGCAATTCCGGTCACTTTTTCGCAGCTGGGCATGATCAGCGATTTTAAGGCTAGTGAGTTATCGATTCGAACGAAGCCAGTAAAATCATCCAGCGTATCGAACATACGTCCATCAACGTTCGAGTCTAGCAAATTAACCATCGTAAACTCTGTTTTATAGCTCGGGATATGACGCAACACATATACACCTTCTCGTTGGGGGCTCCAGTTCTCTATTGTGCATTTGAACGCGGACTTACTACAAATTAACTCAAATGCAAGCAAGTGTCGGTTCCAAACCAGTGTAAGCAGAATAAATCTAAACACGAAAAGAAATATTTCAAGGATTAGTTTGGAGACCCTTTTTACACCTCTTTGGAGAAAAGTACCTAATGAACGAACACTTTGTTATGTCGACCAACACCATCATCCGTCGGGTTTGAGAAGCCTAAACAGAATGTAACCAAAATATAAACTTTGAAGTAACGATCTTCATCGTTTTGAAACATCCAGTAATGGATTTATAACGCACAAAATCTAACAGATTATATTCGATTGTCAATTATTCTGCTGAATTATATCTTTTCTGTTAACTTTGTTAAATTATAATTCGATTAAATTGCCTACGCCCAGTCATAGATACTCCATTGTCATGTGTTTTGCACGGCTTCAATTCATAAAGTATAGTATAGGAGAAACGGATAAGAAGAATGAGGAGAAAGAAGGTTTAACGCGAATATAATCTTCTATAACAATCAACAGCTTTTGTTAATCAGTTGTTTACCCTACATTCTTCATTCTAACCGGCGTATTCAATTCCGAAAGGTTATATGTTGAAGGAACATAGTAGGACATCATTAAGCTAACACTATTCATATTTTCCAAAACAATCGAGAACTTTTCGAACTGATGTGGTCAACATTTTGCTTTACATCTGCCAGCTCCGGTGGCAACAGATGTTAGAGCACACATGGTCGAGGGAAAAGCGTAGGGCTAAGGTACGGGTGGTGACACATGTGCTACCCTTTTGTCTGCGTCCATGTTGTCATCAAAAGCCATCGCACAATCAGACCGTAACCCTAAAAATGAACTCCCACACCGTCGGCAGCGACTGGGAACTGTCTCCACCATCGGAATGGAAGATCCCGCATTCATTTGACGCAAACTAAACAAATTTTGCCGCAATTTCCCAACCCGGCACCGGGTAGCTACTGCTGATTCTCTCGGCCGCCACTGGTCTGCAGCGTTCCCCTTCCTCTAATGGACCGTGGGTCGGGAAAAGTCACCGGAGAACTATCCGAAATGGTTCACTATTCGGGTTTATCGCTATCCTTTAGGATTTTCCTCATTTCCTCGGGGCCCATGCGGCGCACCGTTTAGCATCGTGCCCGGTGCGTAGGATTTTACCATCGCATACCGGCAACGGCCCGGAGGAAACAAGTATTTGACCATTCGGGTTCGCACGGGGACTTTCGAAAACCCGTCGGTGCGCCATTTTGTCTCCTCAATGGCGCACGGACTGGGGCAAGACGGGAAGGCAAATAAAACTTCACAATCATGCTGCAGGAAACAGGAGAATTGCGAGTCCGATGCGAGCCACTAGACCTTCCGTTCGAGCAACCTTTGCTTACACCGTGCCGGGTCCTATTTTGTACCTCCTTGATGGGGCTTTTATTTGCCAATAAATATTGCCATTTCTGTTCGCATTGCAAAACGTCCCGAGGAAACAGGCTAGGTAGCTTGTTCGTCCGCATCGGTGGCGTTACGAGACGTTAGAGTTTCAATCGATGGTAGCCTGGAAACGTGTGGAGAATCGATGGAAAAGAAGCTCAAGCAGGCGAAGGAAGGACATTCGGCCTGCTTCGCCATACCTAGGAATAGAAACGGACCTCCGCACAGCACAGGAAATGGGTGATTTCTTACTGTCAATATTCTTCTCCGAAAGTGACCGTCATCAAGCCACTTTCATCGAGCCTAACTTGCTCTCTCGCTTTGTCCTTCTTATTTTGTCAGGAAATATCTTCTTTCAGTCGAAATACTAGCATACGGCAACGAATACAATCAAAAACAATCTGGACACCCTATGGACTTATGTTTCAAGCGTGATCATTTTGTGAAGCGAACTTATTGTATTCACTTTTCGAAACTAAACAGCTGTGTTCTTAGGATATATAATTTGAAAATGATTTTATGAATTCTAAGCGTGGTAGTTAGACCCATTTTAATTAGTTTAGAGTTTAAATTACTAGCTTTCCGTCTTTATCTAAGAACATAATAAAAAAATTGGAATACTAAAATAAACCTTAATAAATTTGAAAAATATATCCAACTCAATCAAAACCAACACAAATAACAAAAAAACGAATTTGAATTACGTCCTATTTGCTAAAAACAAATAGTTGATAACAAAAATTTACTTTAAGCTACATTCATATAGATCATGAACGAACCAGATCGTGTTGAACGGCAATGTATATCACAATCACTACAATGTGCACATGGCGGACCATGGGCGGTAACAACAGTAACGATACCGTTTCCGTTCAACCCGGTGCAAACCGAATGAAACGGGATAGTTTCCCCTCGGTTCAACAACGACCTCTCCGAACACGTTCGCTTAGCGTTTTCCATCCCTGCACTCCAATGCAATTTGTTTTAAGCGACCCATCTAAGCGCTATCTTGCACCGTATTAGCCGACCGTAGACATCGTCGTCGACGTCCGGCATCCAATTTGTAAAACCGTTTTCAGTTGTTCCTATTTTTCCACTTACGGTTCGGACGGCTATCGGTTGGCACGACGGCTACCAACGGCAACGGCATCCATTCCGGCACCGATGACGATGATCAGGAGGCAGGACGACACTGCAATTCACGCCTTTTGCACGCGGACTGCCGCCGATGTGGGAGGCAAACAAAAACCCCGACAGGGTCGACACGTTTTAATTGGTTCAAACGGGATCGCGGTGGGTTGCGTTCGCAATGGGTGGATGATGCCTTGCTCCGTTTTTTCCCCCCTTTATGCGGCACCTGACCCAAACGGCCCGTTCCGACCCGACGGGTGGTGGAGGGTGAAGAAAAACCAAAACCTCCCTAGCGTTCCAGCGGTTCCACCCTGCGATGTGCAATGTTTGGGACTTTTATTTCCCCCCGGAACGGTGGTGGTGTGCTTTTTCTTCTGCTTTGCTTTCGCTAATATAGAAACGTGTCGCGAGCGCTATTGGAAATGCGGTGCTCCATCATCACGTTTGCTGATTCATTCCCGGAGCCGCCGACATTGCGCTGGACGGCGCACTAATGGAGCGCTCGTCTGGCGATTTGGATGCTCGGAACCATCATGGTGGATGATTTTCGGCCGGTTGAGAACGAAGGGGATTTTTTTGCGGCACGATCCGATCGGTACAGTTCCATTGCTCGGTTTTTGGATGATGAAATTGGTGCGAGCAGGATACAGGAACATCTGCTGACCCGAGTCTCTGTGCGAGCTGCCCTGTAGTCGATGATAAAATATTAAATTAAAAGATAATTGAAAATTTTCTCCATGCCCTCGCTAGCTCAAATCATTGGTTTTGTTTCACTGTCGAAAAAAGTTTACTCACTTTCATCAAATCAGAAAGGTGTTTCGTACCTTTTTTACGCACACTAAAATGTCATATTTGCACATTGAACTTTGCTTCTAGTATAAAAATGGGATTTATGTGATGGAACTTTCTTCTAATTTAAATTCTACAATATTCCCATTCACTTGTTTGCGCACAATTGCGTAGCTTCCAGCGAAGCGTCAAGGCCTAAGTAAAAATCAATCACACCCGTCCAACACTAACGCACAATGAATCGAATGAGCAGAGCTAATCCTTGCACCGACCAACGGTTGCTAACCATCCCGGCGAATGACTGCAGGGCATCATTAAAAGTTTTCCCTTTTTATTCTCGCTTTATTCAAGTACCCATTATTCGAAAACTCCCGACAAGTCCACCTCACAGCTTGGTCTCGCCGACGCTTGAGGGCAGAGAACAGTACATTGTACTTACCGAACGCCCACACCCCAGTCCTATTCAGATGGGGTGGTTCCCATGGTGGCCACTCGAGCCGGACGAGGAAAAAAATCATCTTCATCCGGTTTGATTCGCGATTTAATGCAGCCCGTTGGAGCGTGAATTTAAAAGTGCGTACTTATCGAATAAAACTTACATTAGCTGCTTAATCAAACTCCCGTCGAATAATCATTGGTTCCATCGTTCAAATGTGAACCTCTGGCTGATGAGAGGTTGATGAGCGAACTAATGACTGACCGAGAAAATCTCTTGATGAAAGCTATAGCATGCGCCTCAATTATAATAGCACATTAACTGTTGAATATGGTGGACTATGGCTTTGCAACTTGCTGGTGGTGATAATATCTCATTAATTCTCTTTTTCATGACGCTCCATGCGAGTCAACACTCGCTATTTGATGGCTACAAGGTGAGTCAACAGCGAAATGTTTCATTTTTTTATGTAAATCGGATTCCTTTGACCGTTGGCCGTCCTCTCGTCCATCCATGTGAAGGCTTTAATTTATATATTAATCAAATAAAAAACACATACTACAAAATACCACCTTTCGAATCACAAGCTCGAAACACTCCCGTATTCATTCATCATCATCGAAAACCACCGCCCCGATGAATAATGGATGGTCTGCAAATGGGCCCAAAATTATCGATAATTGCTGTAACGCTTTAACGCGGCCAATGGGGCAGTTTGTGGTGAGGTCCTTGTTCTGCCGGGGCAATGAATTTCGATGTGGATATTGCTTGGGCAACGACATGATTGGATTGCCAATGCTCCGAGGTTTCCCGTCGTATTTTTGTTTTGTTTTCTGCTCGATGCACAATCAATTATGTATATGACTTTACGAACCAAATATGATGAGCCGATAAAGCGCCCTCGATCAAATATGCGCAATTTGTTGACAGAACACCCATGCGCTCGCTGATGGAATCGTGCGCAAAAGAATTGACATAAATATTTGCGTGTGTGGATGTTTACAAAGATGATAGCTTGCATTCCATGGTGAATGAAAAGTGGTTTGCACGAGTGTAACAAAATAGGCTTTTTCATCAAATGGATAATTGATCAGATTTGTTTTTTATCAACTCGCTTATGAACAATGTATCGTATGCCAAAGAATTGCTATTTATTGAAACCATGTGTTATAGCTATTAATATAAATTGAAATTATCCCACTAACATGAATTGAAATTGTTGTCCATGAATTATTCCACTAAAAGCTCAACATGTTCACACGGATTGTAGCGGGGAAACCTGAACCATCGAAACCCTGAACCCCCCGTTTCTCACAGTGAAACCGTTTTCAAGATATCACGATGCGTCTTTTTGTGGTGATAGCTTTGGAATTGATTTTCCTACCATCAGGAAAACCGACCCCTTTGCTGGGCAAAATCAAAGCGCAACCGCGATGTCAACAGAACCCTCAGCAAAAGAGGGACCACATTGACGCAAATCCTTCATCCCCTCAGCCAACTCCTAGCAATGGGTATGCTTGTGTGCGTTCAAGGCCAGTGGCAGTGGCTAAAATTGCGAATGAATCGATAGCGGGTCCAATCCGGCAACCAGAACGGTCCCACATCCTAGCGAACCCCAGCAAACCCGAGCATGCCGGAACTACAGCCTAGGTAGGAATGTTGCGTCGTGCCTACGCCACTGGAAACGGGTGGCTGGAAGGGCGGAGGGGCAGATAAGGGACGTTTGATAAAATCCAAAGCCGCAGATGGATTTCTCTCATCAGACCGGAAGATTAGTTCGTCAACCGAAGCGAATCCATCTGTCGGAGTGCCCGGGATGTGGGGCGAGCGAAATGGTGGATTTGGGTATGGAGCGTAAGAAAAACGAAGTACGGACGAAAAACATCGACAACAAGGACTGGGCCAGAGTGAAAAAAATACCCCCTACTCCCCCAACAGGAAAATAGCTACACCCACTCAATCCTGCATTCTGGCCGAAGAAGGTGAAAGAGGCCACCACGAAGCAGGGGCTGACGAAAAAAGCCATCATCAGCATTTCGATTAACAAAATCCCACCACAAGGGAGAACCGGTTCGGTGCTGGCTTTTTTTTTTGGCTTCCGATTTTTCTTCCACTCCTATCCATCTCGATTCCGCTTTCCTTCGATAAAAAAGATACAGATGGGCAGAGGACGATGAACGATCGGATGCGCGTACTGCGAGGTATCGGTGGCGCTTCTTCAAACCATGTGAGTGTGTATGTGTCATTGGACGTTTTAATTCAATATCTAAAATCCAATTGTAAAACCTCGAGATCGCTCAACGAGGAAGCGACAAGTCTGGCACTGGCAGGCAACTGCAACTGCGCTCCGACCACAACCCGCCCCACGCTGGAACGAACCTTCACGGCATTCCTAGGACATGCAATACGATGTTCTCGTGCACTCGGTGGGTTTGGAAATCACGGGAGCGCACGTCGGCAAAAAGTGTCCCGGTTCCTGCCTGGCCGCAGCGCAGTACGTACGGTTGTTGCGGTTTGTTGCCAATCGCTAAGGACCCCCCGATAATAGTTCTGCGGTTTCGCATGTCCAGTGGTTCGCTGTCCTTCTGCGTCCAGCCATCGTTGGCCCTCGCCAGTTGCAGCGATACCAGCCAGGCTATCGGGCTACCGTTCAGCAACCGAACGGCCAACCAAGCGCCGAGCGATGGGTCGCGCATTCCGTTGCAGCCATAAATTGCTTTTTGATTCCTGCGAGAGTGCATAACCACGCGGGCCATCAGTCGATTGAAGTTGATGTACATTGTTGGATAGTTTACACCGAACCCACTGAGCACAGTCTGTTTAAAAGGATTTTGTTTGATGTGCCTCAGTTTATAGTATTTTTTATTATATTCTCTAAATTCACAAATGATGGTACTATAACTGTTAGTTAAACTTTTAAAATATAACTTAAAAGCTAAACGTTAGAATCAAAACAGTGGGTAAAAAAATAAATGAAATGTAATTGGCTTACTTTTATATGTTGAGTGTCAATGAAATTTAAAAGTCAAATGGAAACAATAAGTTTAACAATAAGTCTTCTCAATCAAACGATAGCGTTGCACCTATTGTAATGTAAAATAAAAGAAAGGTTAGTATTTGTTTCAAATGACACATGCATTGAAAAATAATACTACTTCAAACTCAACTGAAAATAACCGAGCTTCGTATTTTTGATACAAATTCATGAATCTGAATGACTTTTTGCTTCGATTTTGAGATGTATGAATTTTTCTCATGAGAGATTCACAAAAGTTATGAAATTATACGTGTTGAAAAATTAAACCTAAAAAGTAAAAAATTAAGAAAAGAAGTACTTTTCTTTAGTTTGGTTGCTTGATCCACACAAATCAATTAATCATGAAAGATTCATGAAAGATTCATTAATATCTCGCAAGATTTATCAAAGTTTAGTGATTCGTAACCCAAAAGATGTATTAATCGATCTGAATGAATCTCGGGTGAGAGATGCATAAAATTGAAACTCGTCAAAAGATTCGTAAGGAGGAATACTAGCAAATACTAGCCGTAGCAACCAAATTTGCTCCAGATTAAATCCTCTACCAGGACAAAACTAAAACCGAGTGGAGAATTCCAATATTCTCGTTTGTCCCCTCTTCAAGGAACAAACAATCGTCGATTGTCAAACAGTGCAATCATCAAACAAACGACTTTCTAACGAACAGCTCCGTACCCAATCTACTCTCGTTCAATCTTTATCAATCGTTCGCTTCTCGGAATGCTACGTCGGTTGCATGAAAACATCTCTTACTCAGTGCTCCCCAAACCACCCTGTCACCCATGTGTCTCTCCGTTCCCCGGGCCGGACCAGAATCCTTGGTACATCGATTTGTTTGGCCACGAAAGGGTTTCGATTTGAGATTTCGTGGTCCTTTCTGCGGTTGCCTTCCCGGGAGTCGTCAACACCGATCAACTTCATCGGCAGCGTTCGCTCGCCCTTCCGGAGGCTCGAATTCGTCCCACGTATTTGAGTAAATTTGTCCCCCTCCGGTTGCAATGGTAGGCAAAAATACCAGGCAGCAGCGGCTGGGCGCGCTGGGGGTGCAATCCATAATTTTCATCCCACCACCGGTTGCCGCCCGCTTTATTGCTTGCGCAGGCAGAAACAATTACCATAATAAACAAATCCTACCAACAAACACAACCACCGGACCACCGGTCAGTGTGATTGTGTGTATTTACAATCGTACAAACACACAATCAAACGCCCATACACACACACACACACACACACACACACACACACACACAAACGCACAGGACAGGCAGCTTGTGGTTTGCGGAATTAGTACAATTTTATTCCGAACCCAAACTGTCGGCTTCAGGAGCGGCCAGGACTGGTCGGCGTCGTCAGCCAGATTAGGCGAAGGAAAGGATTAAGGCAAGCAGGCCGCCGTGGGGTGGCGGGATGAAGTTTGTGAGGTTGATTTTGTCGGAGTCAGGCGACTCGGACGAACGCACTCGACGATGACCGTCCTGGGAGCGTGTTGCCGAGCGACCGTTCGAAGGCATGAGCAATCTTCTTCCGCCTCGACTCGGGACAATCCCAATCAAAACCCGGACCACTAATAGATGTCTGCCGACGCAAACAGAACGCCCGTACCAGAGGATTGTGGTCTTCGGGCTTGGGTGGATGTCCGGCGAAGCCGAGTGAGAGAGTTTAGGTCGTGCTTAGGAGGGCATGTTTTCCGCACTCCCAACAGCAAATACATACGCTCGAACATTGGTTTATCTTTTCCTCTGTGACATTTCGGCCTATCTTTGCTGGCGACAATAGGAATAAAATATACTACTAACTGCGGAGCGCCGTCGTCTAATGGCAGGTGTTTGTCGAGAACCTCGGGCAAGGGGGAAGCTGTGTCTCAAAAACAATTTCATATTCAATCGGGTAACATACTCGCTCGCTGAAGATCACGAAGCAGAGAGTAAATATGTTATCCTGTTTCATGATGGAATACCTCACCGATACAAATCTAGTCCAGGCGAGGAGTTTGGAATGTAATACGATGGTGAAGTGAGAGTAATTTCAATTAATTTCAATTTGAAATCAAATTGAAATCTTTGGAGCGCGGAGAAATCATATTTTGGTAGCTCGTTCCAACTAGCAATATTGCTATAACGGTCACATCCGTTGACAACATATGATTTTCAAATGGTTTATGTTTAAATTCTTTATTCAATTTATATTCATTTAATTATATTATTCAATATTTAAATTCTTACGGGTTCATAAATTCGTTTAAGACTGATTAGGTATTGCTTTCGTGATATACCTTTGGCGAATATTAGAAAAAGGTATAAAATTTTTTTTTCACACACATCAAAACATCATAGAAACCCAAATATGCTAACAGGTTGAGATATTGAATACGAATTCATGATTTTTCAACGAAACTAAATGAAAACATAAAAACGGTTAATTGTTACTCTACCAAGCAGTATAACTGAGCTATTTTTTACCATTTTAAAATATTCTAAATACTTCATAACTAAAAAATTGTAAGGTTTAAATCAAAAACAGAAAAAAATGTATGTGTAAAAGTTTCCAGATTCCCAAAGTGGAATATATGTCTTTATCTTGTCATTGTTTTTTAAAAATACATATTTGTACTTTTTTTTCTCAAAATTGAAATGTGTTTGTTTTCGCCAACTCATAAGTGAATATCATAAGGAATATTTAAAACATGATATAAAAATATTTTCAGTAAAATACACTTGGATTAAGAACAAAATATGGACCGAAAATAAAAAAATAATTGGAGACGGGCACTTTTTCGTGTCGGTCACTCGTACATGTAAAAAAATATGATACGTCGAAGGAAAATATAAAAAACCATGCTTGTTCCGTTCCTAGCAGCATAAAAAAAAACTGAGTGTGTGGATCACTATTCTGGTATATGATCCTACTCTTCATTTTTAATATTATTTCTATTAAACTGAGGCATAGAATACGTAGGCGAAAATTCCGAAAAATAAAACTATCAAATATGCGCGAAACACTAGTGACAACGCATCACACGGGAGTTCGTTGGCCGGAGTATCATAACGTAGTTTCAACGCGATACGGTTTCTGATTCCACCATATACCCTTGATTTCCCGCTTCGCGAACTTTCTATCATGTGCATAACATAAAAAACTGCATTCGAAAAAAAAATTCCCCCCTGTGAGACCGTCTGACACCCCGTTTGCAACCATATTCCACCCACAACCCTTTCTGTTTGCCCGCGGACGCCTCGAAAGTGGGCATCGATCGATTGTGTCGCGTGATGCGCCAAATTAGAGCCGCAAAGCTCGCCCACGCGCGAGTTTGTTGATCTTATTCTGGTGGTCCTCCGACGGAGGCGCAAACAAGGCTGCGTGTACATGTGTCCACCAACATTTCCCTAGGGGCCAGGCGTAGTGAAAAACACGTTCCACAACTACCGACGTTGCTGCAGGGTTTTCGATGGAATTCATGCTCACGTGAAATCGAACCTCGGCTCATGGCGTTGGCGATATGTAGCAACCGATTTATTTAGTCTACATCAGATGGGACAAAGATAACAGCCCCTCCGAGGGTTGGGGTAAGCGAAGGCCGTACATTGCATACTTTTTCAATGCACCTTGCACCACTAGGTTCACCTCCCATTTCGTTTGTTTGTAGGAAAGACGGGGACGAGGACAAACCGAATGCTAGGCTTCTTTTTTAGTTCAGTCCGGTCGACCTGAGCTGCATTCTTTCGCTTTTGTTGCATTCACATAAATCCACCCATCCGATGTAGCATGGCATATATTCACCGTCATAACAATATGATCCAGATGAAAAATATCGCTTGGAAAATATTTTCCTCCCACCTGTCGGTCACCCTGCTAAAGGTTGGGGGTCTTTTCCGTCCGCCTCGGTGGGTAAAGAGACTAACCAAACAAAAGCGAAAGCTACCGTTCCGTGCGAGACAAAAGGGTTCACCGCTGTGATGATGTGGGAGAAAGCTGCAGATATCGGAAAGCGAGGACAAAAAACAGCCCAGCTCTCACACGTAACGGGGTGAATCTTCCACGGAGCAAACAACATTCCATCAAAAACCCCCGCCAGAAGTCCTGGGAACCGGGTTCCTGCCGTTCCTTCGCTGGAACATAGCCCCTCACGGCATAGAAAACGATATTATGTTCATTGCAAATACACGTATGTGCGCACACAAACAGGCCCCGTCCCGGGCGGCTGTACGCCGACGACTATGCTTCCCCCGCGACCCGCCCGCTATGCTAATGCGGGAAGGCTGGGCTACGATTGATAATATTCCCGGTCACCGGGTGCCGTGCGCCATTGGTTGGTATTATTTGAATAAAACATGCCGCAACGCGCTCCCGCTGCTTCCGTACATCCGATGTACACACACTAATAAAAAAAAAGGATGAAAAATCCCAACCACACTATGGAAACTAGGAGCCAGCAGAGATGCGCCGCTACATCAAACGGGAAAGAAATAATCACGAGAAATGGAAACACACCGGAAAAAGCACACAGGCCCACGGCACACGACGCTCGCCAAATGGTACTGAACGAAACTAATTTGGTTGAACCCTGCCTTGCGGACGATGTGTGCTTCATCCAGAGCCTGCTGGAATCCGCCATGACCGCCCCCGGAACCGCCCGCGAGCGATCGGAAAATTGCAAACGAAAGCCGCACATGCTGGTACGGAACGGCGAGGGCAGATAACGAGGCCACATTTCGCGGGAAGCCCATCGTACGGCGATGGTGATGATGATGATGGCGATGATGGACGCCAAGGATCAATAGTATCGTTCTATTGACAGCGCCTGCTTGGTTTGCCTATGGTTGATCTTGGCACAAGCGTTCAGCTTCTTTTTTCGAATAAAAAGAGTCGAAAACAAAGGGTGCAGCAATTGAAGGTCTTCTGATCAGAAAAAATGGAACATACAATGGATCAACAAAAAGAAAGAGATTAGAAAAGAAAAATCATGTCTTTGAATCACAGAATGCTTTTCTACAATGCGCTACAAAAGATAGAATTAGATGTAAAGTTACAATTAGCAAAAAAATTACATAAAACTATAGAGTAAGTAAGTGCTGTTGAATTCATATATTCTCATATTCTGTATGACAGTCAAATTGTTTGCCAAACTTGGTATCGTTTATTCAAAATTTGAATTTATTCTTATTCTTTCTTTCTGCAATTCCATGAAATCACAAGCTGCACTGTTTGTATTTAATTTATTAAACTTAATCATTCTAACGAATTCCAAACACCTTGTCGTTCGTGTAAAAAAACAACTATACACCACATTATCTGATGCAGTTTATGTATTTTTCATTTCTTGTAGTAAAACAGTGTTTCTTTTCATTGTTGACCAATTGGAAAACGGAAAACAAAAGAATCGTCTGTAAAATAAAAAATCATTTGACACATTCAATTGGATCTTTAAACTTGAATTCATTTGATTTTAGGTCTGTTGAGCTCATTTCAAATATGCAGATTGTTGACATTTTCCCCACCATCAGAATTACTTCATATGCTATTTTCAGAGCTATTTATCACGATTTTCCCTACTCAATCCTCCTCTCACCGAAGACTTACCACTCAATAACATCCCTTTGACCTGCAGCCATTCGTCTGAACAGCGTCAACCGGAAGTCGGTCCGGAATAAACAACACCGCTTGCGTTTCCCTTTCGGAGGGAAGTTTTTCTCGAGAATCTGCTGCTTTGAAGGCATAAAAATACCACCCACCCGAAACAGTGCATTTGGTACGTTTTCCTTCAATTTTCAATCAATTTTCGTCCTCCGGCCGGAAAGCTCATCAATCAACTTTAGGATTCACGGCACTTGCCCGCATGCGAGTGTCCTTTTTGGCAAATGTCCTTGCGGAAGATTGCCAGCTGCCGGAAACGGAGCGGTCCCGCATACCAAAGGCGGGAAAACAAACCGTCCTCCTTCCACCCAACGCCCCGGTAAGGACAACCGTGTGTCCGGGTGCGCTGGGTGTTAATTGTTCTGCGCCAGTGTCGTTTATAAAAGCTGTCAGAAAAATAGACACACCGGTTATTTATTATTTCCTTTCGAACGGCCAACTCGGGGCGGGCTGGACCTAGATTTGTCTAGTTTCCGATTGACTTCTTTCGCAACGAGACCTTGTTGTCGACTACGCAAGGCGCCTTCCCTCAAAAGGCGTAGAATATTTTATAAAGAGTCCTTTTTCTTTTTCACTTTGGTGGGACATGAAAGAGAGAGAGGTCGTTTTGAGAAGGGAATCACATATCGCGCTCTACCGATCAGACCCGTTTGAGGACGAATAAAGGCCTATCTTTTCCAGAAGACCGACCGTAACCGACGTACCGAGCACGTCAGGAAAAGCGCTAACGGGTCTCGTTTGCCCGAAGTTGTTCATCCATCTCCTGGGCCGGGCCCGAACCTGCCTAAGCCAAATGACAACAACATTAAGGATGTTCTCCGTGATTGAAAAATGATTGTATTTGTGCACTACCGGAGGCTTACGATCGGGCACTCCCTGTCCTCCACGGGTTTGGGCTTCGGCTATCCCCGAAAAACTCGACGTAGGCCGCCAAAGCTTCTTACCTTTTATGCCGTTCGGTAATGATGACCCTCGAAGGGAAGCACGGTGGGAGTAAAGAAAAACAACGACAACACAAACTCCTTGATGTCCGTTTTCCACCGTTTGAAGATCCATCCCTAGTTCGTTGTTCGACGATCAAAGGCGAAAAAAATTGGCCAAATAATCTGGACGGGAAACATCGGGTCATCCAGTTAGTCCCGAAAAGTTGGCTCGAAAATAGATTTGGGAGACATGTCCGACCCTGCCCGGGTTTTTCGGGGCCCAAAGTGAGTTATGCGACCGATTGGCAGCATTTTTCAGCTACTTAGCCTCGGTAATGTACGGGCTGCACATGATGGGCCCCTGCTTCAGCACCAACCCATATTATTTTCGATAATAAATCACCCTATCACAATATGGCCCTATTGGAAAGTCAAACGGATCGATAGCACCACCAAAATGGAAAATAACAAACAACAGAATTTCTAAGCACGTGATTATTTCACCTGCGCAAATAAACAAACTTGTTTGCTCTCAAAATCCACAAAAATCTCACCACAGACAATCGAAATCCTTATTTAGCATTTCGGGGCAATGTTTCACTCGTGCGGCCAAAACGCGTACAAATAAACGAGCCGGGGCCGATTTTCAATAAATATCGACAAACATTTTCCGAGGGCAAACACAACTTCCATCAACAACTATTTCCGATGATAAACAATATGTTTCCCAGAAAGCGATAAAGTCAAACAACCGTGCTGTCCCTCGTGCAACCGGGTGAAAACGGTCGGGCGAACGCTCCGGATATCCCTGTGTGCGATTCAATCCTGTTTGGCTCATTGCCCAATCCACGCTCGATTACTGTTGTAGTCGTAGTTCAATGGTTTTCAACGTAGGAAACTGGAACCGGGGATAGAACATGGAAGACGAGCACGAGGGAGCAAAAGGGATCGCAAAAAACAGAGGCGATGTTAAATTTAAAGCCTACAGAGATTGGTTGGTTCGAAAGTGTGCGTTCGAGAGCCCGCTTCACCAACGAGCTTCAATCTAGCATTAAAACAATTCATTTTCCACAGTGCAGAAAATATGAAAGAGACAAAAGGAGAGGGTAGAGGGGATTCGTAGTGGAAAGCTCTTTTCCAAATTAACTAAATGTGAGCCGGGTCCTGCCGGACGCACTGTCGTTTCCTCACGCACCCGGAAGGTCAATCACGCGGGAAATGGCGCTATGCTGAAGTGCATAGCACCGATGTTTTCCAAGGGAGGAGGCTTTCAACCCTCTTTGAGTTGATCAGCATAAAACCGGAAGAAACATTAAAAACAGGTGGGTGCATAGTATGGGACCGATAATTGAATTGTTTTCCATTGAAATTCGGTACTAATAAATAATTTCATTGTTGATCAAAAATGTGCTGATTTTCGTTAACTTGTTTTCAATTTGGAAAAAAAAATCTATGGAATTTTTGTAACTAATGCACAAGAAAACTAGCAAGAATCATTAAAAATTTGATTAATCAACCCCAGATACCAAATACATATATGACTGTAATAAAAATCACTACAAACAAATCAAATAACTTTAAGGTGCAAATAAAAGTAAGACTCATTGGAAATTATTTCTTACTTTAAAATTGAAATGTTATATAATATGCATATATTGCAGTTTTCACATACTAGGTAAATATTCTTTTTACTGATTTACCATGCATAAAAGTGAAGCTATTATAAGTCATTCTTACTGACAAATACAAGCAAAATAATAATATGCTCAAATAAAGGCTTCTGTCTTCGGAGGAGAAGTATAATTTATAAAAACAAATAAATAATATTATTTGATAGCGTTAAGAATAAATTAAATATAGGACAGAGAATGTTTAACTTCCCAACAAATTTATTATCTCACGTATTCAAAGCAGCATTTACAAAAAATGCTCTTATGATAGAATTTGTTTTCTTATGTTCAACATTCCTAAGCATAGGATGAAACTTTTCTACCGTTCCTGCACATAACAAACAAACACACACATATAAACACAATACGAGCAAGTATAATATCCCGATTGACGAGCTAGTGAACCAAGTTTTGATTCACAAGAGGGTGAAAACAATTCTAAGGCGTTCGCAAACACTCCAGCTACCGGCAAGAAAAACACTTTACCCCCCAGTCCCGAGAAAGATTTCCGTGCGGTACGGGGCGAAACTTTGGGCCTTTGTTTATGTTATAATTGCCTTTCAAAACATAAATCCCCTCCCTTTCGGGTGTCAGGAGAACCACCGTACCTGCTAAGGCATGCGGCACAGTTCGATAGCCTCAATCTCGTATCCGAATTTTAATGCCATTTTGCAGAAGAAATTAGTACCACAACACATTAGCGAACGGTAAAATGTAAACCCATAGCTGCCGAGCGTGGTAGTCCCGGATGCCGTGAACTCCTGCCAGCACGTAGCTGAAGTGGAAGTCTTGCCAGACAAGATGCCTCGTACGTGGACGATCCCCGAGAAAAGGGGATCTCGAGCGGGCTTGGCGCGTAAAAGTTCACATATCACTTCCAGAGGAAAACTTTCCACCTCAAACCGAACCCGTGGCAAACTTTCCCTGCACAAGCGGTACTTCGGGGTGCCAGTTTTACTACCCCTTCTGCTTCGGTGAGGGGTGCATTCCTCGACCGCGCGAAGGGATCGCAAGGGATGGAATGATTCTTTGCAGCGAGCGAAGCCCGAAAACCGCACCCAGAACAAGAAAAGTTGCATCATTTCGCAAACTCCAGGCACGGTTTCACCACGCACCACCGTTCACCGTATCTTTCCCAACTGCTTTCCCAGCACTTTCCCAGAGGGCTTCCAGTCCCCTCTTTCTTCTCTCCACTTTCCCCCACTCCATCGCACGTTCGGAACCTCATCCGACCGTTGTACGTGTCTAGTTGAACAACCATTTTTGCTAGCAATGTTCTTTAAGGGGTTCGAGTGGCTTTCACTCTCTTCCGAAGAAAGATACCCTTTTGAGTTCTTCACCTTCCAAGGAAGCCAATCTCTTCTGCTTCTTCTTTCGTTGCTTTTTACCCTCTCATTGCAGAACTCCTCAAAAGAAGATAATCGTAACCACTATTGTAAAAGCGGGCCACAGAACATGCAGCAGAGCATGAAGGACGAATGCTGCCATTACACAGAGAAAGAGAGAGAGAAAGCGAGTTCACCCACAAAAACATTTCATTCCATGCTTCCCATTTTTCCCGCCGTCAATAGCAATGGCACGACCTGGCATGTGGTCGCATTCGTTTCCCTGCTCCGGTACTTTTCCTTCCTTCACGGTGGAAACCGACAGGTTATTGCAATGTATGGCACCGTTAAAGAAATATGAAATTGTGTATAACCTCATGTAGAATTCATAATAGGTCTGTGAATGGCTTTTCAGTTTTGTTGTTTATCTAGCAATTTTTACTTTCCTACCACCGCTCCCCCGGCGTCGTTTCCTTCGACTAACGAGTGAGCTTACGGCTTCCGAAGTAAAGTTCCCTCCGCCCACCATCACCACGGGTACCTTTTGAGAGTCCGAGGCCTGCGGTGTGGACTTCCGGGGGAAAAGTTTGTCTTTCCTGTTTGCCCACCAGCCAGCCGTGGTGGGCCGATGGGTTTCGCGCTGCGGAATGTTCGGTTTTGTGTTTGAATTTGTAATCTAATTCCTGCCCGCTTCCGTCTGTCTGTTTGCACGCTGGTTGAGCATACCTTGGTGAGTGGAGAATATAACCATTGATTCTTATTTATCGGTTATCGATACGAGTTGATCCGGCTTCGGTCGAGGTGGAAAATGTTCATAATAAAGTAAAATTCCTCTTTTATATGAATATCACGCTCTATTTTCGATCCAATAATTCTTTACAAAAAGTAATTCAATTTTTCCGTCCAACACAAACTTTTCCCGTTCGTTTCAAATAGCTAAAGTTGATTGCAGAAGCAACGAAACACCTTTTCTAGCTATCACCACCGCATTTACAATGAAACTCCTTCCAATGAACGGATCGAAACTTTCACCGATCTATGATCTTTTTAGTCATTGTCCTTTCACCATCCGTGCGGTAACGTTTTTCCATGGCAAAATTTCTGCACAGCGGTGTCTCTTTCTTTCCATTTCAAAGAACTTTGAACGAAGTCTTCTACAATGTGGATGCAAATGACATTTCAACTTCCAGACTCATTTTAGGTGGTTCATATTTCCAGTAGCTCTATTCGGTTGTGCAAAATTTAGCTTATTACCTCTAAGGTAATTAGTACCATAAGAAAAGAATATGTTTCAGGGTTGTGTTCGTCATCAAGTTTTAATTAATCAATTAATCGTATCAAATTTTAACAGACGAAATTAATAACTTTTAAATTTTTATTTTACTCTTGTTTGTTTGTAAATTACTATTTAACTATAATTGTTAGTTTTTAGTAAAGCAATTTGCGTTAATTTCTTGATAGTTTTTGATTTTCACTTGAATGAACAATAATATTGTTTCCATGAAAGACGCAAAGCTTGAAGGATTTCGTAAACTTCTGTACGTATCGCCGGATTTGCCCAATACAGCGCTAACAACGCTGCCAACGTCGGATAAAGCTTTTTTACACTCGGCAAAAGTCAATCCGGGAAATTATTACGTCGCCCATAATAAAATAGCATCAACCGCTAGCCAAAGAGCTGCTTTGCTAAGGAAATCTTCGCAAACCGGAAACTCACGCCAAGAAAACTCACTTCACGCGCAAAGTCGCGATAACAACTTAACCAAACTGGCAACTCGCTTCCAAACAGTACTTATTAAGTTGCAGAATGGCGGTCCGGCGGAAAGTTTCCCCGTCGAAGAGCCGCAGTACAGATTACTCCCAATTGCTGATAAAGCAGCCCGGTTTGCCACGGTGTCTTCCGGGCAGCCGGAACTTCCTTCCCTCGCTCGCAGTTGGGTTTCGTTCGGCAAAGAAATTTGCAATATCGACAACAAAGCCTCAGCGGCCCAGGCAAAAGGCATGCCGGCCAGTAAATCGACACTGAACAAAACAGCAAACGGCGGGCAAAAGTTGGTGGCCTCCGATTGTTGGGGCCGATGGGTGGCGGAAAATCCTTGAATCAACTCAGCCACAGTTTCGCCAAAATCAATAATCAATTATAGCACCGAAGAACGGAAACCCGAGCACTCCGTTTCTAGCTGTCGAAAGCGAAACAGGACGGAAGGGAACACCTTGAACCAGCTGGCGCCCGAAATGGACGCCAACCATCGGTAGGGAGGAAAGTAGCGAGTTTTATCTCAAGCACCAAGTAGATTCTTTAATGGAAACCGAATGTTTTGCGAGATGGAACGGCAGTAGCAAAAAAGTCACCATTTTCTTCGAGTGTCCCTGAAACAAGCCGAGGACGAGAATAGATGGCGTTTGGTACCGTATCACAAACGAACCCTCTCCTCCTCGACGCCGGACGGGAGAAGCAAGACATTTTTCTCCAAGTACCAGGAAACACCGTCGCTTCCATCGGCAACTATTGAACGCACCGGATTCGATTGGTTTTCCATACCGTTTCCATTCTCGCCAGCCGGGCGGCATTCAGTCAGTTAAAATAAGGTGATTTACGAGATTGTTTCACTTCATTAGGCATTTATTGAAACGAGTTTAAGCGTACCGGCTAAAGTTGTTATTCTCTCTTTTGACGCGTTGGCTCGAAAGTGAGGGCGGGCTGAACCGGCTGGCAGAAAATTAATTTCGCTCGAGCATTTGCGAACACGCCAGTAGTTTGTCGAGTTGAAGCACCTCGGAAGGAACTCGATGAACCGTCGGAAATATTTGCCTAAGGAAAACTTCATTACAATTTCTTTTTTCAATCGAAATCGCAAGCAGTAATCTGCAACAAAGTTGCTGTTAAATTATGCATTTTATTTTATTGTTTCTAGAGGTTGAGAAAAGCTAAACCAGAGGTTCAATATTTTTTAAGATAATGATATAAACCACTTTATCTTACACATAACCTTAGACAATCAATGCATAGACATACGAAACGAAAACACCATCATTGGAAGAACCCACTTTCAACGAGAGCCACGCGCAACATAACCTTCTTTGAGCGAAAGAAACCACCGAAACGTCCATCATTAACCACCAGCGAGCCATTGCACATCAATAACTTTCACTTTCGACAAGGTGATTGATAGGCTCATTAATGCAGCCGCTCTTGTGCCCACTCGATCGATGCCGATTTTCCCCGGTTCGATGCCAATTCTATCACCGTTTCTTATTTTGCTTCAACCAAGCCACTCCATGTTTTATGTTGGTGCACAGAATTAATACAGAAAAAAAACAACCAGACCTGAAGAAAGAATGTCCAAAACGTTCGAGGAATCTGCGGTCAGCACCAGCGCCACGTGGCGACGCACGTCCAAAATGGCGTTCGTAGCTGGAAAATTAGGGTTTTCAAGATGGCAGCGAAGCGGTTCGGCCGTCCCGCGGGCGTTTCGAGATTTACTTTATTGAATTTTAATACCCTCCAAGCTACGGTGGTTTGAGAGGAAACGCGCTTTTTTATTATTTACGTTGCGTTCCTTTCGAACGGACTATTTTAGTTCGCGCTTCGGTGGCCCCGTAATCGGCGCAGTTCGCACAAAAAGCGCCCCAAAGTGGATCAATAATAATGGGAAAGTATTGAAGCACGGCCAACGCTGAGTACCTCGCTGTGGAACGAGAGGTGGCCATGTGGAAAGATTGATTACAATTCCACGAATCCATCGCAAAGCTGTTCATTTCGCTATCTACAGATCTTTTTGTGGTATGAACCGTGTTTGAGTTACTGGTTCTTCTTTTTAAACGGAACATGTTTGAACAGCGTTTTTAAAGAGAACATTTCAGAAATATGTCAACTGTTATAAATTGCACCAAAATTTAAGCTGATCTTTGTTTTATTCATCACTTTAGTGAATTCTAATTTATCTCAACTGTTCTCGCTTTTCAAAATAGAAAAACATAATTTGTTGTATTCTCTGTTACTGAATTGAATCCAAATCATTTTGCATTCCACTGGATTCAAATTAATTTTCTGATTTCACTGGAATTCTTTCTAATAACAAAAACGGTTCCCAGTTTTTAAAACTAATTGAGAGCTCAACCAGTGGCTTTACATTGCCGTTTAACATTTGCTCAACACATTCAAACACACGCATTACATTTCACTGGTCACACGCTCCTTCGTTATGGAACCTGTAGCTAAAGTGGCGCAGAAGTTGCCAGCGTTTCCGTTCATACCCTTGCCAAGTACTACATTCTTGAAAAGTTACTATGTGTCTCAAGGGACCTCTTCAAAGGTTTGTCAACGAGAACAAGCTCCTCTCTGGCACTACAAGTTCCTTTCGTGTCTATGTACCGCCTCGCAGGACGTGCACTTCAATCCGTGTCGTTTCGTGCTGTACTTGCGGTGTTCCAAAGAACCCGCACGCTCGTAACCAGCAGGGATGACGTAAAGGGTTCAATGCACAAAAACGCTGGCAAGGTAAAGTTTGTACAATTTAATTTGGTTGATTGCAGAAGTCACGCTTGTTGCCGTCGCCCGAGCCCCTCGGATCCTGTTTGCAGGTCCTACCTTTTTATTCCGGCGGGACCGTACCGGGTTCCGTGAGGAGTGCACCTGTTGGGATGACCAGGAGAGCTGATTTCGTACGACGCTACCCTAACGAACAAAACCGTGCCGGTAGTGGAAGATACCTAGTATCTCGCAATAATGTGGATGGAAACGTGTACGTCTCATGTAAGCCAAACAAAGTGGTTCGTTTGCACAGTACGCCTCCACACCGCGGCAACAGGGTCATCCATCCCGTCGCGTTATAAGAACCATATCCTAACGTAGGAACAACAAGGAGGTGGAAATGGCCCTTTGTGGTGGGGACAAAAACCAGGATCAACAATCGACTCTTTCGTCTGACGGAAGCAGGATTATTCTTTAACAAAATTTTCAGTCGGATTCGTTCACGGTTGCTTTTCATGATGCCATTTTCCACGCAGGAAAATTAAAGACATCGTTTAATCTTCAAACTTGTTCCTTCCTATATTTTTACTTGATATTTTTTAAACTTAAATCAAAACATTCATCTGAACCACCCAGTTTTTACGTGGTGTTGAACACCGGATATTTATATTCCGCTTAATTGAAAGTAATAAATTGAATCCTTCTGGATCGGTTATATCTTCACCTCCCCCATTCTTATGGGGAGCCGAACCGGACTTTTGTTCAACCGAACTGGAGAACCTAGATACTGACCAACGATCGTCCAGAACACTCTTCAATCCTGACTACTCGGTGATACATAGCATCGGTTAAGTGATATTACATTTCAACAACATGGTTCAATTCGTTGGATAGGGCATTTTATTAGCAAAACGATTACTGCATACGATTACGTAATCGGTTGATTGCCCGATAGTCTTCCGAATGGTTCACCGGGCGATGCTGTTGTCTGAACCCCGGTTCGCATTTTACTGGCACCACCACTCGAGTGCGGCCAAAGCTCGAGCCCGGATTGTGGGAAACCGTGCGAGCTCCGGAGCTCACACTTCGGAGGCCCGATCTTAATCACTTGCTTCACTGAATCGGCCATTGAAACGACAGTCGAGAGGCCGATCCAGTCGTCGGTGAACGGTTCACCGGAAGCGATCATCACTTTCCAGCCGAGAGAAACAAAACTACGTTCGCTTTACGGCGCACAAAAGGGCATTCGATTTATTAAATTAAAGCAAAAAGCTTTGAAGCGTCGGAAGCATGCTTCAGTTTTATTCGAAGCGAAACAAGCGACGCACTAACTCGGTCGGGGCAGGAAATTGTTAGCGTAAGAGTTTCGTACCCTTCGGTCGTGTGCCATTGTACTTTGCCATCATCGACTGAGAGCTTTTTCTTAGCGTTTTCAAGAAGCAGCGACAAAGTCACAATGAAAGGATGGGTTGAAAAGGGATCTCCATAACGGTCGTGAGGTATCGAAGAATAGAAACCGTAGGAAAACTTTCAAAGCGGACCGATTCGGTGAGAGCAGAAGAATCAAGATAAATTACTAAATAATTAATTTCAATTATAATCTATTAAAAAGACGCGCTTGCAAGAGGGAATAGACCGTGGCGGCCATTAGGAAATGAAAGGACTGGTACCATCAAGAATGAACCACAAAAGAGTATTGAACAAATTTGTAAAAACTCATATTTAAAAAATAAACTTATTTTGTTATCCGTTGTGAGTTGATTAATAAGAATTTTTGTTTTATTCATTACAGTTTTCAACAATATTAAAGTATGCTAAATTTTCAAACGCTGAAACACATCGACGAATTATAAACCACTTTATTTATTTCCATCGAAACTCACTTCCAACGGTGGCGATCCGGCAGATCCAACGACATTCCGGTACGAAGTGACAGAGTTTTGCCATATTTTAATCTCCCTAGATACCGAGTGCTTCCTTGTTGAAACTGAACGCCACTTTTATGCTCGAGTGTTCCGCCAAACTACCAACTCGAGGTCCGTTTCGAGCACCGGTCGGGATCAAAGCCGGAGAGTTCCATCGAGTTTCCGCGCCACCGGCCCCGGTCAGCCTCCGGGTCTCGCGCGTGCCCAAGGTGCGTAGCGATTGCCTACACTTCCGGCACCAAGAATTTCATCTTAATTAGCAAGTTTGCTCATGCCGAAAAACTCCCAACGGTATTTCGGAGCCACCAAACGAGCTGATGATGGGCCGGTCCCTCTTCGAAAACGTTCGGCACGCACGAGGCCACGGCCCGCGCAAGTGGGAATCCCCCCCCGTTCCGAGGGCCAATCGATTCCGATACCGACGCACCGGCACCGGGGTTTATTGTTTTTCCGGCAAAACCTCGAACCCACGAGCGGAGTAATTAAAAGTTTTCTCCCACAATGCGCCGCACCCTTCAGCAAGGGAAGGGTGGTTTTATTTGCTTGGAACGGGGTTTTGAGAAAACCATGTTCCTAAAATGTTTCACCCTTCCGTTCACTTCCGCCGAGGTAGGTCTCTCTCTTCCTCTTTCCCTCGTTCTTCATCTCTTTTACACTCACACAGACACAACCTCTCACTGTTCCATTCAACAAGCACTAACCAGTGCCGACGCTGAATGGCTGAGTTTTGCAACATTTTCCATAATCACGCATCTCAATCCTCAATCAAGTTTTCCCTCCTCCTCCTTCCTTTTCCGTGCCGCGCCAGCCCAGATTTTCCTACTTTCGATTGTCTTGCTCCGGAGGTCGCACGGATGGGAGGAACAGTGGCGCCCAAAACGCGCCCACCAACGCCCTTTAAAATTCCATTTGTGGTTAGAGTCTGCAGGCCCTTGCCATAGCGGCCTATCGAGCCAATTTGCGAGTCTTTTAATGGAATTTATAAAACATCTTTATTAGGGAGAGTTGCTCCCACTTCTCCCCCCCACGGGGGCGATAGGATGGTTCGAGCAACGTGAACCCTCTTGGCCAACTCTTGGCTCGGTGATGATTTACACATATCGTTAGCAAGCGCTGAATTTCGGAGCCCAATCGAACTCCCGTGGGCGAATCGTTCGAGCTAACCTTGAAACTCTGATATCATCTGCCTCCACCGCTTCGGTACGGCACTTCCGGAGCACCTTCGGAGCACCGACCCTGGTTTTGAGACGGAGCGGAAGCGTACGGTTGTTTTACGCGCCACGAATCTCGAACAGCCACGTGATGCCTCCAGCGAGTCGACTAAATGTCTCGATAACCAAAACCATCCGACGATCACGTACTTGCGGATCCGAACCCCCATGAAAACGGTGGTGAATAAAAACAAAAAGATTCTTTATGACATGGCGCCTTTCCCAGCGGGAAAGGTAGGAGGAAGAGGGGAGCGCCAGCCACAATCCGTGGTGGAACCGTGTACATGTGAGCATTCGTTTGGTAATTAATAGACGTTTTATTGGCAATTAAGCCGAAATTTATTTGCACCACCACGTCACGGAGCAACCGGAAACCGGCCCACTTTTCGCCCCGAAGGTTGGTATTTTCCCGTGGTCCGCCCTCCGCCAAGCGGGGTACAATTTATTTTGCTGAAAGGTCACGCCCAGCGCGAAAATTTCGACGCCCTTCGACCGAAACGGCGCACCACCGCGCGAAAGCCCGCGACTCGCTTTTCCCCACGACTGACGGCCATTATTCGATCGTTTAAGCTGCCACAGGTTCATCGCTCCAGTGCAAAAGCTGACCATTTGTTGGCTAGCCGCCGTTTTCCCAGGCTCATGACCAATCAGTCCGTATGAGGTGTATGATTAATATCCACTACGTGCTCGGTCGATCAGTCATGCGCCACCAATTGACACTTCGGCGAGAGTATTTATGGTCGAGTGACACATTTTCACCGAACGAGCGCTCAAAACACTCGCAGCACTCCAGCAGGCCATCCACAAAGTAGTTGCTGGCGTAAATCATGGTCAAAGTAGTCCTCGCCTCTCCAAAAAAAAACAAAGGATTCCCATAAACACTGATGGTGAATCAATTGGATGGAAACCGTATTGTATTTATCATGTAATAAAGCTGGGCGATGAATTGATGACAAGATGATTTTTAATCGATAGAACGGAATACCAAACTAAGGAAGTTATAAACATGAAGCTGTAGTAACACTTGCTTAATAAGATGGCTAAATCTACGAATCAGCAGTCAGAAAGAAGATGCCATGATCCTTCAGTTAATTCGTCTAGATTGCAATTATTTTTTGATAAATTACTCCATGTTAGAGAATGACGAAGGCATTCTAAATATAGTTCCACCTTTATCAGCAGCGTGTGACTGCCAGACGGAGAAAAAATATCAATGTGCTGCTTAAGTATACTATCATCATCTCTTGGATCTCTAACGGGAAAACAGCTTTTTATGATAGAGCCATAAATCTTGGAAAAGTAATCGTATTCATTTTTACTCTTGGAAAACTGTCTCCCGCGCTCAGATGGTTCATGTAATGGCATAATTTCATTGGCCTTTTTCACCTCTTGCCATGTGATAACAATCTTTGGAAGTATTTTCCGAAAATATAATCTCTATGAAAAAGATTTTTCCTCTCATCGAACACTGGATAAGATCTAACTAGTAGGGGCGAGCCAGATTAATTACTAGTTTTCTATCCTCAATCGTGAAAGTGCTTATCATCAACATCGAAGTACTTGAGCATGAAGCACGTTTTATTGTAAACAGGAGTACTTGAATTCGTTTCAAATTATCCAAGAGAAGAGCTATTTGATGCGAAAAAATTTATATGCTGTATAAATTCAACAGAAGTTAAGAACCAATGTTTCTTTTCATCTTTTCGATTAAATAGCTACAAATGTTTCTTTCCTGTCTCATTACACTTTGCTATCACTTGCATTATTTTAAAAGTATCGAGTAATTATCTGCATATTTGCACCAGAAAACGTTTCACCGGCAGCGAGTTCAAAATTAACCGGTACACAAAGCATGAACTCAATCAGCCAGGGAAGCGTGGAATGAAATAAACAATAGTGCAAAAGGAAAACCCTGTCCACGCCCAAATACAATGGAATTTGCATGCGGTATCCAACGTTTTCGCCTTCTTCCGCAGGCTCATTAACAATCACTCGGGTACTCATCAATCCGATTCGATCGACCCCACCCTCAATAGGCAAGCATAATGCAGGCCCAGCCCGGACCCGATCGGTGACCAATTACCCCGTGCCAGGGGAGGGGGGGAGTGCTCCCGTTCGGCCGACGTGAGGAAATTTAATTCCACATTTTAATTAAAACACTCAACTCAATTAAAGATTTATTGCATTTTAATCAATCTATAATAAAACACGGTCCAAATCAAAAGGAAAGCTGGCCCGCGTGGTACGCCCGGTTGTATTCGTCAAAGTTGTGCACAAAATGAAAAACGATTCTTTTGATAATCAACCCAGGCCGCGGCGGATCGGAGAAAAATGCGGTGAATCTGGAATCCAGCAGACCGGCCCCGACCAAGTGCAGGATTGTTCTCGTCCGGCGCCGGTTGTGTACGATGAAAAATTAATTCACATCAATCTGGTTCGCCGTGAGCGTGGAGGATTTTGGCATCGTCGGGTAAAAATTGTGGAATTGTCTGTTCGGATATTTTTGTCACGTTTTTTCTTCTTTCATGCGAAGGCTACATTGAACATGGGATTGGACGTATTGCTGAAAGTTTTCCGGGTTTTTTTTTGTGGAATGCTTTCACAATTCCTTTTCACACCGGCGAGTGGAAAATCAAGCATGTGATGCTACAATGTCGTATGTTGTATGAAATTTGTTTGGGAATAATTATTCAGTGAATGTTCTTATTAGGGAAAAACTAGCCGTTATGGTTAGAAAATAAAAAGAGCAGAGTGATTACCAGTACATTATCATATTTATCAAATATCAAATAATTTAGTTCAAACACTTTGTTAACCACCAATATCAAGGCTATGCCATATATAAAGCATACTAATATATGAGAATATTTCCATTTGGCGTCTTTGATAGCTGTCCTTGGCGCCATGAAGCCAGAGGCTATCGAGTTGCCGTCAAGGTAATCAGGTGGCAAGCGGTAAACAGGTGCACAGCATGAATCATGCATTTCTCACGCACACATCCACGTCCGGTGCTCGAGGTTCATTTGCTTTCCCGAGAAGCCATTAGATATGCATGCATGCCTATCTAGCTCGGCATTCATCGATTTTACGCATCATAACCAGGCACACCGGTGCGTTCGCATGGAGTTTTGAATATTCTAATCGTCTTCCTTCCAGTGGTATTAATTGGAATGGTAGTTAATTTTGTTATGGAAATTGAAAGGCACTAGCGATAATAATATCAACTATGGAAAGGTAATATAAGAGAAATAGATTATCCTTTTTAATACAGGCATGGTTTTTGTATATTTTCATACAGAATAAGATCTTTTTTATGTCAACAATATGTTCTTTTTGATGAATCAAGGACGCTTTCGAAATCAATTAAATCGTTTATACTAATTAATGTATATTAATTGATCAATAAGTCTGCCATACATCTTAGATTTATGTTAAGCATACATCCCAAGCTAAAACACCAACTTCCTGAATAAAAAAGAGCCGGACGATCACCTTTTACAGGATTTTAAGTGAAATGTTTACTCTAATATCCCACGAGAATTTCAAACTTTGAGCATAAACCATTTTCACCCTATGTTTAATGGAATTTTACGTAATCTGCTTTCGGCTTGGCCATTTATTCACCAACATTTCCCCACGCAACTGTAGACAGAAAATCTTAGGGATAGCTTATGAAAGTACGCAAGAAAGTACGCCTCTAGCGAACTCCAATCATAGCCGTTATCGATCGTGGTGGTTGCGAAAACATAATCTCTCCTAGCCATTCCCGTCCTGCCGGTACCGCGCAAGGAAAGCAACCGGCATAATTCCTGTTTTTCTCAAGTAAATCCCACCGAAGATTAGCCAAGAATTTATCGTTTCCCACCTGAACCGAACCGACCGATTCCACCGAGGGAACTGACGGGGTGTTGTTTTTTCTTCTCCTCTTGCCTTTTAAATTTCCAATGCCATAGGTTTGGTTTGCGAGCGGAAAATGGGTGGTCACCAAATAAATGGAAACGATGATGTAAACCGGCGAGGGGAGGTATTCGCGATGGATAAAAAAGAAAAACCATCATTGAGTCTGCGGTCCGCAAAACCGTAGGATTTGATTAGAAGCGAAATTAGTTTAGGTGCAGACACCCGGCATCGAACGGCCGACCGAGGACGGTACGCTTCAGGAACGATCAATTATAAAACCAAGGAGAGAGGAATGTCCTCCCTCTGGTACCGACAAACAACTCCAAACCCCCTCTAATGGATGCTACCAGCGACAAGAGGGCCCATAGTGGTCAGATTCAATATTCGGAGGTCCAAAATTGGGAACGATGCTCGGATGGTTCGATACTCGGATGCAACCATGGCGCTATCACGAATACCACGAAGCACTCTCTCACGATGTCGCTTGCCGACAGGTCGGCGTTTGGTCGGCACCGGTATTAAATAATTTGATAAATTAGTAACGTGGTTTTGCTGTGGTGATTTTGTGCAGATGGATAGTTCCGACCGAGTATGGCAAGCGTTCGATGAAGCGACCCGTCCAGCTTATTGCTTCATTGGTACGCTGTGAAACGGCGTTGGTTCATCTGCAAACGACATAGTCCGATTTAGGGAGGGTATTAAAAGGCTTGGAAAATGAAAATGTATATTTTTCTCAGAACGAAGGCGTTGTTCAAACCCAGTCCTGGGAAGCAATTGTTTTTATTTTTAAAACTCTTCCATCGCGCGCTTTTTAGTTGGTATCGTTTTGGTCCTTTCCACCGCTCTTGTATACCTTTTGCGCGTAAAAGCCTGGTGCGACAGGTTCAATCCATTCTCCTCCAAGTGGAACCTCAGGTGGACGTTCACCACAAAGGACACGTGAAAATAAAAAAGCTGACACGGCTGGCAAAAAAAAAAACGAAGATCCGGTCCGTGCGTCGGCGACAGTCATTCTTCGTTCAGTTTCTACATCTGCCGACAGATCTTACGTGGGCTTAAAGGGGGGGAGACACATGTAGAACATTCTTAAGCTAACTAAGATTTTGCTTGGCGTATTCATCAGAAGGACGTCTCGTCTGAAACGCTCCGTTGCGCACCGAAAGTTGCTGACATTCGTGACGCCAAAGGCGGTACGTTCAACGGGTTTGGGCACCGCCGGTTGGTAGGCTGGAAACTTCTTGCCTGCTCCTGACGCTGCAAGCAATCCCGTCCGCTCCGATCGCCCACTCCCACCCCCGCCCCTCACCGGGTGGGCGCCGGTTTGACTTAGCAAACGGGGGAAACAATCGCACCGTTGATTGCGCCCGAACGGTGTTGAAAATAGAAATTGTCAACTTGTCTGGCGGGAATTTGACACTCCGGCTGAACCGAGGCACTGGCTGTGATGAACGTTTGCCCCGGCTGACATTTGCCTGAAATGCGAGTCAGACACCGCGCCCGGTTACGCCGGTCAAAGCACGGCGAAGAGCTGTTGAGGATCCGTTCCCTTTTATTGTCCACCATTGGAACGAACCCGAAGAAAAACGAGGGACGGGTGGAAATCAGTAAAAGTCGCCTTTCTCAAACGAGTTGTTTTCTATTCGACCGCTGTATTTCAAGTGAAAATTATACACTGAATTATTCATGTCAGTCGGTGTGTTGAAAACCAGATGTTCACCGGTAGATTCACTTTTTTGTTTGAAAAATTTTTCATGACGAAGGTTAAATATGTACAACAAGCCTTTTGAATGCACAAGAATTTCCCAACACTTCTTTGCTGCAAACGGATGGATGTTAAACAAGGTTTAAAAAAGTATTCATTAAACACGGTTACTCTCAAAAGATTACAAAAAAAAACATGTAGTCTTTCTTTGTGGTGATTCGCTATGCAATGATTATTTTATTGTTGTAACCAAACATTAAACTTATCACCAATGGAATGGTTTATAACATGCTTCGAGAATTTTATTTGAATTCTTTATTTCCTTTCTAATACAATGCAGATTAAGCGAAGAGCGAAACAACAAATGGCATACGCCAAATCATTTATCGATTCCATCAGAAGGAAAAAATACCCTGTGTAGCTACATTGCATTCTACTCTAAGATTTAGTTTAACCTAATAGACCGGTTTGGTTTACGATCACGATCTAATCATGAATATTCAAATGCGAAACTGTTAACATAAGCTAGCGAACGTGAAGCAAACTTCTAAAGCCCCTCCCCGAAATCGAACCAATAGAATCGCCCAATCGAAAAAACTTTTGCATCCAATTAAACACCCTCTGCGAACCGCACCGGTGAGAGTTCTTTTCCAAACCGGAAGTGGTTTAAATTCTACTTTTTATTTCGTGGGGGAAAAAACATTACCTACTGAAACCTTATCTCACAGAGGTGGGTGAAAAACTAAAGGACGAAGTTTCCATCTTGCACGACCCAAAACGATGGGAACGATTAATTTGCAATCCTCGCTGGGAGCTCACCGTTGCGCCTCGCCGTGCGAAATGTGATCTGTTTCGTAATAATTCTAATTTGGGCTCGGAAGAAGAATGAAACGTGGGGGAAAAAAGGCTCTGCTGCCAAGAAGATGCTTACGATGTATGTGTGAGTGTGTGTCGGGGAGCTATTTTACCGGGGTCGTTTCGAGGATTCCTTCCCGCTATCCTCCCAAAACTGATAAGGACTTTTGGGGGCAGGGGAATTTGACCTGCCTCACCTGATGGTCAGCAGCATTTCCCGTAAAATTTCTAACAAAAATTCTATCCAAGAACCAACACCGGGGCGGGTAAACGGGGACAATGCGCGGCGGGCCGAAAAGTTCTTCTTCTAGCTCGCATTCTCGTCACCCGCCGCCAGGTGTGCTGAAAGTTCGGTTGCGGAACTTTATCAATCCACCTTGGCCACTTGAGTGGAACGAAACTCTGATTCTTCTCCACAAAGGCAAAGACATCGGACCACGATTGGAACGCAGGCGTGGTAAAGTTATTCCACACCTTTCACCGAATGTACAGCTCGCCTTGATACAGCTTATTTAACTTGAATCGGAATTTATTTGCCTCCTTTCCACCCGGTCCGTCATTGGCCAAATGATTTTTTCAAGGAAAACCAGAAAACTTTCACTTTAAAGTGCCAGCGGTGTCCGTTCCTCGAGATTAGTTATGTCGACATGGCAGGGACGATTGCATGTGTTGCACCGCACGGCACGAAATCCGTTTCTTCCCTTCCGGAACGAACATGTTGTGTTTAATTTTTAAACTGCACGATTGTATCGTTAAAAACATTCTCTTTCGCCACTTCGGTTTGCTCTTTGTGCCAGCCGTAGGTGTTGGACCAAACAAACCTCTTAACCAACATCAACCGAACCCGGGGCGGGGAAACGCAAATGATCCTTTTGAAATGGAGATTACTCGTATGAATGGAAATCATGGCCACAGTTCGCAAGTGCTCTTCAGTGCAGCTGTTGCCGTGGTCGAAAACGAGTGTCATCATCGTTGTTGGGGGGGAAGGGGGGTGGGTAGGAGGTTCAGTTCGATACAAGTCGATAGTTCCTAGCCAAGTGAGGTGGTGAGAGCGAATCCGTGTGTCAGCGAAGCTCATTGCGATGATGTCCTCTAACACAACGAGTTGAACTGGCACACTATAAGGGAACTTCTCGTCTTGGGGGACATTTTTCTAAACAATTTTTAAAATACATAAAACTATGTTCATGTCTAAACCAAGCCTTACAGGCATAACACATGTCCCAATGCTCTGCAACCCGGAATGTTTTTAGCCATTTATCTATGTTTCACAAGCAAGAGTATTTTTTTCATTTGCAACGTTGTACAATATCATGAATGTTTAGTTTCGTACACTGGCTCGTTGATACCTCAACGGGGAAGCGAATGCAAACTATGTGGCTTCCAGGGTGATGATGTCGATCGCCGGGTGTAGTAAAAACTAGTTAAATAAGGAATGAGGGTGTTGCCGGGATGCCTTCCGCCCAACTTCTCCACCCTCGACGTGGTTGGAGTCGCTCCTCAAAGTACACAAAATAAAAAGCAAAGTTTTTCAATAACAGAACCAACAAACCGATTTCCGCTCAGCGGGAAGGCAGCCAGGAAGGCCACTCGAGCCGGATTTTCTCTGCCTCTGCCAGCCACGTTGCCATCTGCGAAACTGTTGCACTTGACCAGACCAAACCAAGCCCGCTTTCCTATGCCGCATGCGACGACCAATAGGAGAACGTTCACGTCGTGACAGTTTTCCGCATGCCAGTAAGTGCTACGGTGGGGGGATAGGTGGGGTGGACAGAAAATGGAAAATTGAGCCACTTTATATACATGAATGGTTTGGAATAAATTTCGATTCGCTATTGTGATATCCTACCGTGTTTGGTGCGCAAAGATTACAGCCACAGCCAAAGCGCAACCCAAGCGGGCATCGAAGCTTCGGGCCGAAAAATTTCTTCAATTGCCATCGATGCGGGTATCTTGTACACTCCTCCTCCTACTCCTCCTCATCTATTGCGCTCCTTCTACTGTGTGGCTAAATCTATGCAAAGTACTTCACGATATCACTCCGGCCTTCCCAGCCGGCTTGCCTCCCAACTGCCTGCACCTGCAATGGGAAAAGGTGTGCATATTTTCCAACTTCTCCCGACTCAAATCCCGACCGGAGAGAGCATCTGGTAAAGTGAATATATTCTTCTACCGCCCCTCACCCTAACGTTTTTCCATTTGCACCCTTTTCCTCCTGTGAAGCGTCTAGAGCCGGAAACTTTGATTGCCAACTTCGCGTTAGTATTCCACTTACAACCGGACCGTACAGTCCGAATGCTTGTAAGGACCCTGGCTTCACGTACCCAGTGCCGAATTGGACGCGCAAAAGCCAACAGACACACTCGAGTACATGCAAATTTGTACGCTGCAAAGCCCGGTCTCAACGTGCTCGCAAAGATTCGCCGTGTCCCTGGTGGACACAGGCATTCCGATATGCTTCTTTCTTTTCCAATTCCATCACTACCAGAGCCACTGTGGTGCGAGCAAATTATTATTCTCCGCCACGTGTCGACCACAGATTAGAGAGTGTTGTCTCTTCTGACGTCGTTTGGTCCAGGAATGGGATCGTTTCGATGGAGATGAACCGTTCCAAACGGGCATATCGGTTCGAGCTTTACAATAAGAACGTTTTCCAATATTTTATTAATTTGCATTTGATTGTGGAGTCTTTTGTTTGGCCATACCAACTCCGATGGAGCAGTTGATTGTGGTAAAACCTCTATTTCTGACGAGCCACACATCGCAAAGGCAGAAACGAAGGAAATCATATCCATGGGTTGGGTTCCATGATTTAAGCAGTCTTGCAAATTATTGGAATTAAATTATGCATATTCAAAGAATGATAACTCTCGTTTAGAACCTCATAATACGATTAAGCTACATCACAATATCAACAAAACCTTTATTAGAATGATAGATGAGTTGTTCCAGGATACTCTAATCGGATCGCCCCGTAACATGCATAAACATTGTATTTCAAAATTGACTTTTTTATGCGAGTGATTAAAATTCATATGAATATATGTGCACACTCACGCTCAATAAATTTTTAAAACAATCATTTGAATTGATATGAACATTATTGATGAAACGAATAAAGTGTTCATGGAAATGTAAAGCTGAAACTTTTTCAACCGTGTCAAAGTACATAAATCCTTTAAAATTGAATTAATCTCGCAGTAGTTTCAAATTATACCGATTTAACATTACTCTGTACACAAATTACATTCATAAAAGCGAAATAGCTTTTCATAGCCTCGTATTATTCTGTCACGCCAAAGACAAACAGTTGTAACATTTATAAAAGTATTGACCTTCTCACCTTTTGTCAAACCTTGGACAAACAGTGACCCACACGTCAACACAACACCTGTCGCATAAGAATTTCCTTCACGAACGACCGTCGAAACGACCTCTGTTTCTTCTAAATCTTAGGGGTCGTTTCTCACGGCCCGAGTAGATCGTGTCCCTCCCGACGAGCCACTTCGACCTGGTTGAAACTTTCTGCCCATTTTTACTACCTGCCCGGGCCGGGAGCCACTTCGGTGGAGATCGGTGCTCGTGTTCGCTACCGCAGCACAACACTCCCACCGGGAATGTTACGAGATGAGATGCTCCTGGATCTTGCGGTACCACTCCTGGGAGTTCCGGGCCCAACAACACACCGAATGGCACCGAACCGGAGGTAGGCAAAAATTTACAACCATTTACGACACACGGATCGAGAGAAAGAGAAAATTTAATACCACCAACCTAGAGCTCCGGTACGGCCTCCCTCAGACCGGATGCTAGCGTTGGATGAATTGATGAAAGCGAACTAGAGCTGGTACCGGCGCTAGAAGCCCCTACAGAGCGGTGATACCGCCTCTGTGAAACCTCCGAATACCAAAGAAACCTCCAGTCGAGCTGTTAAAGTCACCTCCGTTCCTTGGGCCAAAATCACCGGATGAGACTGTCGTGTTGCGCTGTTGTGAAGCCGTCTCGCTTTACATCCCACACTTGGGCCGGTTTCCTTTCACGTAGGTTTTCCTTCAAACCCACCCACGAGCAATCCAACCGCCCGTATCACATCAGTAATAAATTCTTTTAAGACTTACAACGAGGGATTTTCCACCGCCACAGGGACGCGAGTTTTAAGCATACCGCGTCGAAGAAAAGGGGGCGATTCTTTTCCATCACCAGATTTTCCACATCGGTACATTTCTGGTGGTGAAATATTTGAGTGTTGCGCTGCAGCGCTCGTCCACTGCTCCATCGCTTCGCCCGGAGGCGGAGATTTTGGATCTAACTCTCGCTCGCGAAATTGTCCACCTTCGCGCGGGGCGTTTTGGGGGAAAATCACGGACCTGGTGCAAGAAAGTAGTGTCCCTACAGCAACGTTCGCTCGACCCACTCGGGAACGATTTTTGGCAAGCAATCCGTGGGCGGGCGGCTGTGCATGAGTAACCAGCAGTTCTTGGTTGAGCACAACTCGGACGGACTATTGAAAACACTTTTGCGACAAAAAACCGCAAAACATTGGCTTGGCAAGAATTGAAAATAGACATTTTTTTCTAGACTTCAGTCTGTGTTCCCAGTTTTATTTTAGTTTGCATTTGATTCCACGTAATTTATTTTCAATTCAACATTTTCCTTAGAATTAGGCACAACATCGAGGCATAAACAAGTCTCTATAATTGCGACCAAAGGAAATGAATACGTGCTGTTGCCTAACGTTATATATTTAGACTCAATTTTCAGAATTATTACTCATCACTGTTTCCTAGCTTTTTTAACAGAATATTGCAGGATTTTCTATTTTATTTAATTCAAACAATACATGACGCACTACTTTTGTATTAGTTATATGATCAAAAAACTTAAAAATAGCTTTAATGTAATTAGTAATACTTTTTATCTAAAAGTAAATACGTTCTGGTCAAATTTAGTACGCTCTATTCTCAAATGCGTTGCTGCTTTATACAACATGATGTATATTTATTGGCAACAAAACCGTTGCCTTACTAAGGACGTATTCGAGCAGTACACACACAGACACACAAAACACAATTTCCCCCTTTCCCACTACCACTCGTTCACCTCTTGCTGCCTGCAAGGAGCTGCAAACGACAATAAGAAAATATCTCCATTTACGAGCACGAGAAAGCGAGAAATAATAAACATCCTTCGCACCCTCGCACCCGGCACTCGCATCCTTCATCCCCGGAAGCGAGCGGCGAGAAAACATAAATGCGAGTGGTGCGCTCGCCCAAAAATCTGTGCAACGATAAACCAAAAATACATCCAATTTTCCATCCTGCCGGTGATGCGGAGCTTTATTTTATCGCTTCTCGCAGCGGCACCACAAACAGCGGGCGAACCGACCGGAGGACGTCTCCGGCGAACACACATTTCTCTGTGTGTCGAGAGCTGCCTGCGTTCAGCGAAAATCGAATGCATCTTCCCGTCCGTCCATCCGTCCGGTGGAAAGGTTGCGGTTGATCCCTGTGAACAGTCGAGTTTTCGGTTTCCGCTCCGGGGACAAACGGAGGCGCGACACACACACACACACTGCGCTGCGCGGGCGACAACCGACACCGGCAACGTCTTGGACGACTTTCTCCTCCCAAGTGACAACGGGATGGAATGTGCTGTTGCAACTGCAATTTATTGGCTGCTGGCAGCTTGTTTGCAGTTTTCCCCGCAGCGTCGTCAGCAGAAACCGCAGCAGGAACCGGCCATTGGTGGCGGTGTTTCAGACACAGCTGGAGGCTAGCGAAACAGTGACAATCGACAGTATCTCGTCACGTAATAATATGTGTCAATTTGTTTCGCTGACTGTGACTGACGGTGCTAGTTTGATGCTGGTGCAAATCAAAGGAAAGTCCTGGTAAACGTGATCCTACCACTGAAAAAGTAGTTTTGTGATTATTGAACTTATAAAGACTAAGGAAAATCAGTCAGTTGGGAAAGTAAAGAATAAATACACCACTCTTTTTCAAGCAAGAAAAAGGGATATTTTTGAACGGCTTAGCCGCACCTGCCTGCCTTCAATAATACTTTCTAAATTCTCACACAAACAAACATAAGCTTCCCACCGAGGCTCCCGGCAAAAGCCCCGAAATTATTTAAAACCCTACTCAACACCAGGTAACATATTGTAACCTATATCTTAACTCCAACGAAAACCCAACCGAAACGATTAAGCCGGAAAAATCCTACCGCCATCGCCATTCAGCTGTGTCTCCGTGTTGAAAATTATGATGACAGTGAACTTAGCCGTACCTTTCCCGCGCCGGAACAGGCAGGGGTACATTCCAAAAAAAACATCCTCGTCCCCGACGGGTGTCAAGAAAACTCTTTGACTCGGTCGAAAAAAAAATATATATACGGGTTGATACGGTTGATACAAATGGCAAAAATATTGCACCGTGCTCGGTATTTCCATGAAATACGGGAGACGTAAAATGGGGAAAATTCATACACACACGCGCACACGAACGCAAGGAACAATACGTACCGGCTGCGCGCGGCATCATCATGAGCGAAAATCTTAAGCCTTCGAACACCTGCCCCAACGCCGCCCCGCCGTCCACATCGGTGTCTATAAAAATGGGATAAAAAGCGAGCCCGAAATGGTTGGAACTTTTCTGCCATTTTGCCTCATTTTTCGTGCGCTTATTGCACTGCCAGCTCGGGCGGGTTGTTTGCTGCCGGTTTTGTGGCATAATTTTAGCACCGTTTGATCCCATACCGAAAATGGCACTGGAAGTGGCGGCTGGAGTGAAACACAGGAAAAACACAAAACGAAAAGCAAATGAAACACATATCACAATCCCAGGTGGTGTACGAGTTACCTTTCCGCTAACGGGGCAAAGAAGTGGCGCAGTGTTTTTTTTGCACCCCCTCCCCGGAGGGTGAAGGCACGAATGTTTTCCCAACACTCTTTTTCCCTTTGACGGCGGCAAGGCCAAGGTGCTTTGGGCAACAAACAATCCCGCACCAATACGAGCCTATGTTGGCGAAAGGAAGAACAAAAGCACCAACCGTGTGGTACTGAAAATACCAATAGAAAACATGGCTAAAGAACGTAAACTGCTTATGGAAAGAGGACACAAAAATGTAGCCACACTCTAAGAAAAACTCCATCCTAGGGTAGGAAAATCAGGGACATGTTTCACCGCGCAGTACGGGAGGGAACACGAAGACTAAAATTATTTTCTTCGACGTTACGCATCCGTTACGAAATACTTAAACTCTCAGCCAACCGTACGATAAGTGCGTCGTGCGGGACCGAACTGGGCGCTTACCGCGAAGTAAAGTACAAAATAATCTAAGCCCAGCCTCCACAGCCCGCTAGTTTCCCGGTGAGGGTTCCTGCGTTTCTTCTCCGCTGAGGGTTATGTGTGGAAAGGGAAACTCCTGGATCACCTGCTGTCTCCAGCAACAAGCAAAAAAGTGAAAGAAGCACATTAAAAGCGGCAAACCTGCGGCATTGGTGACGAACTTGGGTAAACTTGGGAAAAACTCCGAAAAAAACACACACACACACACACACAGAAACGGTACAGAAAATCCCCCATGCAACCCCAAACGATAACGGTTGCCGTTCATATTTTAGAAAATTTTATTTTGTCATTAGTTTCAGCACACTTGCTACCGTTACCCTTTCTTTTAAAGTACGAGCTAGGGAACGGTCTTTAGAAAGAAAGTATGTTTTTCAACTACAAAGAAGAAAACGCTGGAATTTGTTCCTCAATGTTTCCAAAAGGTAAAGACGAATAAAATAGAAGGTAGAATAAATTATTGCAAACATAAACTCTTGTAGTTATTAGGCCGTAATCGAAAGTTAAGTTGTTAATAATTATAGTAAAAAGTATACTATATTTTTCCATTAAAATCCCAATTTTATGACGATTTTTTCCACACAATGTTTTTTTACCCCAGCATCGATGGCAGCAAAGCAAGAAAATATTACCTACACGAGCTTGGTCCAAGCCTTCCCTCTGGAGAGTTGCCATACCTTACATCATACAACCGTAAACTCTGGAGTTTTCCCCTACGTCTTCCACCACCCACCGACGTCGTCATGGTGCAGTAGAGAAAATCCTGAAGTATTTTCTACACCAACCAAATAGTTTCATGCTTCATTTCATACGGCTTCATAAAACCCCGTCTTAGCTGCACGCTCTCGTCAGCCCGTCGATGCCTTCGAACACTCCGCACTACGGACGAATCAACACCACAAATCCCGCACGGGGGTTGGCGTGAGTGTGGTGAGGAAACGGTACCATACCTTAACCTGCACAGGCACATACACAAACACAGCACCATCCAGACGACGGTCGGTGTAAGAAAGGAACTAACTTGCTCCCCTTCTTCTTTACGTTACACAACATGTGGAACATTATACGGAATTTGCCATTTTAACCCAACTCTTTTGTGTGCTCTGGTTTTCCGATGCCATGTTTTTTTTTTATTTTATTTAACCGGAAAAAGTTGCCAAAGCTGCTACGGAAAAGAAAAGCTCACCTACTACGATGCTAACGCTATGGGGAGGAAGTTGGCTGGAGAAAAAAGTATCTTCCACGTGGCGCACTTTGCGCTTACCTGAACATTACACAGCCTTCCGTCATTGAGCAGCGCCAAGCGTGTATCCGTGTAAGCGTGTGTGTGTGTGTACATATGTCTCACTGCATCCGACTGCCATCGGTTTATCCATCAGCCTCGTTACGGCCGTCCTCGAGGGATTTGCCCGTGCGCCAAGAGTTTTCATTATTTCACTTCACCTGCTCCAATTGTGAAACTTTACCGGTTCGTAAGCCGCATACTCCGTAGCAGCGCCACACACTCACACACCCCACACACGGCAACGCTCAGCCGCCCACTTGGATCCTTACAGCATCCGCATCCTTACGAACGTCAGTTGACTTCGTTCGATAAGTACGACGGAATGTGACGTGTGTCGTTTTTCTGCCGCGCTGGCTTTCCCCCGCGACGCCGCATGGTAAACGGAACGAGCTGTTTCGAATTCAGTTATTTCTAATATTATGTTAACGCTTCAACTGCTGCAGAACATTCACTTTCGGCGTCAAATTTGGATCACTAACGAACGAACGAACGAAGACAAAGGAAACGCCGGCACGGGCAGCACGTAACCATTTCATTCCTGCATAATTTAGCAGTTTGCTTCCGGAAAATGCGCGCTCTGCAGAACTTTAATTAATGTGCTGTTTTTCGATAGTGAATTTGGTTTTGAGCACAAAGAAAAAATCGGAATGATGAAAAGAAGCAGCCTACACCGAAAGTGATTTAATTTTAGTGAATATCACTATAAGGTGCTTCACCTTGTTAATCTTTCAAGTGATGTTTGCATTAAAAATGTATTAAATTGGAATTTTGAACCTTCTCCGAAGTGGCTATGATAGACAACTTTCCTCGTACATCCAGCTCGTTTGTGATTTGTTGTAGCATCTGTTTGGCGTTAATGGTCTCTGCGTGAAAAAAAAAATCCCCTCTCAAACGCATCCATAAAGACACGAAACACCTACTGGTGGCAGAACCAACAATCACCTCGAGGATGAAATCGACACAAAACAAAAAACCAAAACTCAAATCTCCACCCGCCAAATCACCTTCGGGTCGTGATTAAATCACTTCTTTAAAAATGAATGCCACTCCAACCGGTGGTGAGTTCGGCGAACCGAGGTATTGCCGCGCCGGAACGTCTTCGATCCGGAGAAAAAGGCGACCTTAATGCTATCGGCAGCAAACCGAACAGAAACGCCTCCCATTTCATCACCATGGTGACGTTCGGGAAAAAGGAAACGCGCCACATCCACACCCGAGCTGATAGGGTCAGTAAAAATGCATGCGAAATTCTTTGGTGGTAGCAAAAAAAAAGAACAAGAACCAACGAAAGAACGATTGCTCACGATGGAATCTTCCATTCGTTGCTATTCGCATTCAGAGACAGAGGCGCTTACACTGTTGTTGGGCGAACCCTGCCTATGCCTGTTCACCATTCGCCAGGATGTGCCATCTGCACATAAACAGTTTTCTCACCTGCCCATAGACGGTTCTCGACGGTAAACTCGCACAAATGCAAACAAAATAAAACTACCTTCTAGAAGCAAAACCATCCGGAACAGCGAAACTCAATTAAATTCGCCAGTCCGGAAGCAAACGGACGGATGAAGTTGTAATCCGATGGGCCACTTCCCACAAGATTTCGCCAGGCTCGTGCAATTTCTTTATTATTAAATTCAATTTTCTTCCTCACTCGCTTTCCACCGCCAGAGAATTTCCCCGCCCACCCGTGCTAGGCCCGGGCAAAGGAAAACCATCGTTCGTTCCATCAGTAGGAGGAAAAATGGAAAACACCATCGTCCGAAGCCACCGAACGCCACCGTTTTGGCAGCAAAATTTGTGCTCCAATAGATTTTGGCAAGCGCTCCTAAAATTTTACGGATTTCTGACCATCTTTTATTTCATTTTACTGCCGCCCAGCAGCCGCCCCCCCACTTTATTGGCTCCGGTGTGCGCCGGCCCCCGGAGCAGATGGGTAAATATGCCGCCGGTGTGTGCATTGTTGGTTCAATTCGGTGCTCCCGGCCCTCGTGCGGAGGAACGACCAGCAACACAAAATTTAATAGCAACATTAAGGAACGATCTACTACTACACGGAGCCCGGTCGGGAGCTTTCGGTGAAAGAAAAAATAACGGAAACGGTCGTCTATTGTCGCGGGCGAAATTCGAGCTTCCCAGCAGCGTTCTTAACGCCGCCTTTGAAAATGAGGGGCGCGACTAGGTGGAAGGGCCGGTAAAGGATGCTAAATAATTCCGGACTCGAAATTAACACCTAATTAGATGGCGATTTATTATTGATACGCCCCGAATCAACGGAAAATTACCGGAAGACGTTTTGTGGCCATTGTTTTGACGTGCCATTTGACGTGGTGGGTGCGGAAGAGGTAATTTTCCTCGTTTGATTGCTTTGAAACATCGGACAGGTCCAATTGGAATGTTCAGCTTCCGCACAGAAATTGATTCTATTTTTCATTGGTTTCCGCAGTTTTCCGGGCAAATTATCCTATCCTATTTCCCTTCTTTTTACCTTGCCTCTTTTCTGAAGCGAAAAATTAATTTATTTGAATTGAATTTCAATTTAACTGCCTTAAAAAAACTGGCATTTCATGGAGATTGTATTTTTCCAGATTCAAAAGTTCACCAGAGGCTTGAAACTGAATCGCCAATGATTTCATTTTTTCCTAAACAAAGGATTTTAGATTACTTCCACACGCTTGAAATAAAACTTGTTTCCATGAAAATTTAAGATTTCAAGTTTCAAACTCAATTTCCCTGCGTAATTGATATTCGGCGAAATCTAGGTTCCCATTTCATTTAACGAAGCTTTGTATCTAAATTCAAGATGATTAGCGGACTGGTCCAACATCCATCGCCTGAATTTCCTCTCTATCATCCGAGGCTAGACGGTTCTAATTAAGTCTACGTACCGGATTTGTGTGAGTAAAGATTTGCTGATCAAATTGTGTTGCCGTGGAGTGGGAGTTGTGGAAATTTATTTACGGCTCTTCATTCCACTATGCCAATGGCTAATGGACTTCTTTCCTAAAAAAATACGTCATAAACTCACGAAGATGCTAATGGAAAAAAGATCCGCCAAACCCCATTCAAACACATTATTGTATTCATTTCCATCCATAATATTCCCTTAAGAGATTCTTACCGTGGTTCGGCCGCTCAGAGACGCTATGACGCTGGCAGTATTTGGACCCAATTAATTACACCTACCTCCTCGGACGGCCAAGGGAGTTCAAATAGCTCGTACGAAACGAACGGTTTCAGGTGCAGATAATGGAAAGATGATCTTGATTATGATTTTCACCTGACCTGCCGAAACTGAGGCCACCCGACGATGATAACGATGGCTGTAAATGTCGTCGTAAAACAGATTGGAATAATGCGGCACAGTTGTCTTACTTCCCTCTGCTTTTGCATGTTTGAACCATTCAAATCATATACCACGTGGCTTCCGGCATTTCCAAGCAAGGTGGTTTTCAGCCATGTTCACAAAAACTTCAAGAATGGGTGATAAAAATGTGATCCCAAAATGTTCATCCCCATAACGCAGGGGCGGAGAAACAAACAAGCATAAGTAAATAACATAGTCGAAACATGGCCCAGGATCATAACTTCCGGTATATGTTTTCCTCTCACTGGAAAAAAACTCCCACTATTCTATGTGAAAACGAAGCAAAGCTCCTTCATAAAAGATGTAAGAATGAAGGAGAAAAATTGTAGAAAATTAAATTATAGCATGTTTTCCCCGGAGCTCATCTTAACCGGGCTGTGAAACGGCTTGCGGGACACAAGTGGTTACCATACGCTCACAGAATCTCAGTGAAATGTTTAATCCAGTATGTAAACAAGCTTTGCGCCACTGTTAATCAGCATTTCTAGCTGCTTCACGAGTCTGCATACGATGACGAATATTGAATAGGAGGCTCACGTGGGTGGCTTGAAGTGTGCTTGCAATATCAATAAGAAACTCGGAAGCCTCAAGCATCCCTCGATATGGGTAGAAAAAGATTGCGTCATTTTAAATTCACCACCGTGAAGGAAAGCTTTCTCACAAGTGTGGGTTTTTGTGTTCATCAACAAATTAAGAAAAGTTTCGTTGAGTTGACGCACTGGGGTAGAAAAAGCTTCACTTATACCTACCCGAATATTAAATTCCTGCAACGACCGTTCGAACCGAAGGTAGCAAGCGGATAAATCATCGATTCACTTATCCGGGTTTTCTCAATTTTCTCCAACTTGTTTGGATTTCGTTTACGTAGGTTATTTTCTTCCTCACCGCTGCAAACCTTCGATTTTGATCTAAACACATTCTTCCGTGTGAAAACGTTCAATCATATTTATGTTCGCTCAACTGTATGAATAGAAGGTGGAGCGGCAAACAGTACACCAGCAGTGTATGCCTTTGGGCATGTACCGGGCGGAGAGTGCCTCAGAAGGTGAACGTGCATTGAAGTGTTTTCCCTTTTCGGCTCGAATCGCTCACAACACCACCGAATGTTTGACAAAGTAGGCCTTGTTGATGTTTCATGTATTTTTTTTTATTTAAACATCCATAGCTCGTAGCTGCGAAGGATTTAGCTTACCTTTCATTTCAAAGTTGGGAAGCATCTAGTACGCAGTGCGCGTTTGCTAAACGTCAACCGACGGTCGAAGAAATCCGGAGGCCACGTAATACTTCAATCGTTGCCAAAAGCTGTCGCAGTTTTTTTTATTTTCTCTGGGGATAAACCGTGGAACGATGATTTCGAACGCTGGTGGAGAGAAGAACGTTTACTTTTCCATCGGACGGCGCCCTTACAAACAGCAGCAGAAGGCAACAGTACGGGGGGTAAGTGTTGAGCGACAAGCATCCAAAAATAGCTTGTACAATCCATCCTTTACACATCAGCCAGCACCCTTTGCCAGCTGGGGTCATTCGAAAGGCTTCCCTTTCACCCGACGACCGGTGCTTGGACCCCAAAGGCCACGTCTAGCGGAGCGGAAACTGCGGATCTAAATGGCCCCCCAATTCCATTCCCATTGCAGTGTTTGTTTATTTTTCTCGCCACACATTTCCAAATTGAAGCAGTCACTCTTTCACGGGCAACATATTTCTTCTTGCTTCACGTCCACGTCGGATCGTGCCCCTGTCTTCTTCTCGTGCCACGTAACAATGCTTCGGAGCGTATGGCAGGTGTTGCGCAAACGAACCTTGATTTTCCACCTTGCAGACATCTTGTAGATTGGTGTAAGGCAACAAGAGAGTAGTGAGAGAGATAGATGGATAGACCTTTCAATTCATACGCCTGAAATAGGTTGTTGTGTACATGTTCTACAGCAGCGAAGGGATGTTTTTGCCGGAAAGATATTGCCCTGCGCTGCGAACCCGAAGCACAATTGTGACACGAACCGGTGCTGCCGAATGCGAACGGTAAAATTTACATTTCTTTCATCCTTTCAAAAAGGACGCTGTAGCGGGAACGAAGTACTTTCTTCTTGCTTAAGAAAGACCGCTGCCGAAGGAAACGGGGAATATTACACAACGAAATAAACACACCCAAGGAAGTAAAAGACATTCAAACACATACACACACACAAACAAAACAACACTAAAGCGCATAATAAGAATTCAAATCGCTATTTTCGACAAACACATGAATTTTCTTATTTATTCAACTTCAAACCCCTCGATGCTCACAACAGCGAGCTTCTCTTAAGGCCCGTGTCAATCCAAGGGGTTTGCCGAAAGAAATTGCTTCCAATGGAAACAAAACAATACAGTCAGCTACGCTCAGACAAACTGATAGACAAGCCGACAGAGCAGACGCCAAACGAGCAGACAGACGAAAACTCACCATTGGATAAGGCAAAGATAAGAGCCAAAGAAACAACGTTAGCTATCGACGAGGAAAAAGAAACCTATCGTCCTACCTGACACTGCTGAGTGGAGAAGATGGCTAAAGGGAAAAGCGTGGTGAAGTAAAACTTAGCAGACAGCATTGCGCAGCATTCCTCCATTTCGAGTGCTCACAGAAAAGGCAAAATTTTCCCCAAACTCAGACGCATCCCCCAAATCTGTAGCAGACACACTTTTCTGGCCTCTCCATTGCCAAAAAAAGGTGAAATATCGACTTCATAACTTCAACGCACGCCTTCCTCTTACCCCATGTTTTTCCCCACGGAGGAACCGCATAAAACAAGATGCACTTGGTCTACCCCGACTGACGCATAAGTCTGGTAATTAATTCACAAAGTCCATCCGTACGGTCGTGTTGGGATGAAGTTTTTCGGCTAGGAAAATTCCTAGCGAAAGCTTGGAGACGGGAAAATGGGTAAAAGAGTATTTGAAGAGTTGATTAAATACTTCGCTCGGATGAACTGTGGTGCTAGATGGCTGAAAATTAATTGGCTATTTGGAAAATACCGTCAATAACTGCCACGGCATCAACACATTTCTTCCGGGCGAACTAATTCACGTGAAATAAACAACATTTTGTGTAAATGATGTACACCTGAGTCTGTTTATTTCCCGAGTGGTTATCTGCAATTGGGAAATGAGGGAGTTTTGGCCATTCTCAAACATAACCCTTAAAGGTTTTACACAGTTCAAAAGTGGTCTTCAATTTATAAACCAGTCATTAAAAATCTATTTTGCCGTTTTATTTGTTAGTAATACGTATTCTTCGGTATTTTATTAATTTTATAGTAAATTGTACAAAATTTCAAAGCAGTTAGTAGATTTCGTTTTATTAAATATTGTGTCTAGTACAAGTTAGGTAGCGTCAAATCCACCAAAACAAACCGAAACCCTATTAGTAAAATTATTATTTCATCTAAGACAAAGAAACTTGCTCATTTTGTATTTCGATAAATTGTGTAAACCACTTAAAAGCAAATCAAACCTGTCTATTTAGCTCTTTGCCGCCAACTGCCAAAAAAGCCGCCAAGAACCCTTGCAAAATTTGTCAAAAATGTACATTAAATACAGATGCAATCCCAGCTGCGCATGCAGTAGTGTTTAGCAATTCAATTACAACCGAAAAGTCTCCTCTTCGCAACCCTCCCTTCGGTTTCCACCGATCCAGTAGCACATCTATCGCATAAAATACCAGCGGAATCCATCATTTTATCACAGTGATTGGACTTCTCCCCCACCAAGCGTGATTCTCCCGAAACCACTAATTTACTGCTGGCGTAGCGACTGTTCCACCGGTTGGGACGAATTAAATTTGCTTACCGGAACCGAAAAATGAGCAAACCGGACGAAACAAAATACTCCTACTCGCCCCCTTTTGCCACGCGTATGCACGACCCGGGACGCTGTGGTCTATAGCTCGTGAGCTCAAAATTTTGCAATTTTGTATCATTAGAATAATTAAGTGCAAACCACTGGGTCACAATTAACCACGCTCGAAATGAGATTCTGCGGGCAGACGGGGTTGATCAAGGTCCGAGTGGAAGGGAATACGTTGTGCAAGTCAATGCGATGGGCTTTGGGTTCTATTGGAAAAATAAGGATGACTGGTGACGCTGAAGGCTCCGCGTATGGGAAGGTACAGTTCCGAGTAAAATCCATGGATATTCCATGAATTCCACCATGAAACCACGCTGAAGTGGGATATATGATGAATTTTACGAATGAAAACCCCTTCGAACCCGACCTTCCTATGGAATGTGAAACCATATCAGGCACATTGTAATAGCCGTTTCTGTTTAAATTAATGCAGAGTTTGGGAAGTACATGTTGTTGCTTTCCAATGATAACTAGAGGTTAATTTACTGAACAACCGTCTGACTACCGTGAATTCAATTCGTGTTCATTGAAAAGGGGATAAAAACAAGCTGAACCACCTAGTCAGGTCATTTATTAAAATGAACCTAGTCTAGGCAACTCAACATTCACTATGCAAGTAAACTTTGGAATTCAAACAAAATTAAACAAACATGTTTATTAAAAAACGTATGACTGTCATTCGAGCACGATCAAAGCCAAAACTACTGCGGTCGTTGCAGTTTAGAGTATCTTCCTGGTTCCTTGTGCTCGATTTGCCCCAAAATGGCTTTCGTGTGTGCTGCTTAAAGCTAGCAAAACAACTGAACTCCCCCGTTCCCTCCCTTTCATCCCGGGTCGATGTTTGTTTTCCCAATCGGATTTGTTGCACCACACATCCCCGGCTGGCGAAAACGCGAAAAACAGCTCCATCCGACAATCACACGCCCGTCGCGCTGGCATTTTCTCATTATTTTCCCCGGAGACCTCGAAAGCCGTGGCGCATTAAATATCATCCACTGGCAGGCAGACTAGGAGGCTACCGTGATAGCATATCCCGATCCCTGGCGGAGCAAAACGGGACAGGGCGGTGGCGGTGGTTGTTCAAAACAGAAATTTCCAGCGTCGTGCAACGAAACGCTTGTTAGCGAATGGCAAACGCCTGACGCCCGAAAGAGTGAAAGTGGGCAAACCGTCAGCCGCGTTCGACATCGACAACCGAGTACGTGGGCTCTCGTGGTTGGGATTAAATAGGGCAAGCTGAAACAGCACCTCCCAGGGCGGAATTGCAAGTTGCCAAACAACTCACTCAATTCCGGCTCGAGGGTTAAACGAGCTCGCGGGCGCACACCGCATCATTTCTGTGCCGTGTCGGACAAATCTGAAGTGTGGTTCATTCATTCGTAATAAATCCATTTATATGCTGCAAATAAATTCAATTTGTACGCACGTTCGCTGAAATAAAATGCACCCCATGGTCGATCCACCCTTACACGTGATGGCGCTGCGGGGGAAAAATTATAATGACCTTCGTTAAGTATTATCTGCGTGAGTTTCTGGTGCCTGAACACTAGTGTTGTACCGTACGAATCTTTTGACGAGATTCACTCATATAAAACTTTCACGTAAGATTCATTCCGATGGATTTATGAATCTTTCGGGATTGGGAATCTTCAAACGTTTATGATTTTTCGAAACCTTTATGAATCTTAAAAAATGTTGCATGGATTTTTCACGAATTTCCATGATTCTTTCATTGGCGTGGATCTACGAGCTCAAAAAAATAGTCCCTTTACCTATTTTTTTTTCTCCTTCATTTCCATCTTTTGAAGAAAGTTTAGGATTCATGAATCTTTCATTCAAAGATTCATGAACTTCTGAAAAACAAAGAATCTTTTGGATTCATGAATCTGAATCTGATTTGCACAACACTAGTAAATACCCGTTTGCTATGAACGTAGAAGGATTTCCACCATGGGCGCATTTAATCCTGCTTTCCATTAGTTAAAATATGGCACAAATAAAAGCTTAAGCCCTCAACAAACACTGCTTGGAAAGTGGACCAACACCGTTCAAGCTCTTCCGGAACGCATTAGCACAATCAAAAGCACATTTCGATTTTCGTTAACGCGAGACGATGTAATAGTTTTACATTCCGTGCCCTTCTTTTTCCACTCTCCCACACCGCTTAGAGGTTGAGCAAATCATGTAAACCCGTCCGGAGCCAACCCGACATGCAGCACGCTTCGCCGGGCTTAGAATAAACAACGTCGATAGCATCCAAACACCCTTCAGAAGCAATTCAAAATTTTAAACGACCATTTACAGCTACTCAAAATCGAATGGAAAACATCTTGCCGTCTCGAACGCTTTCCCCTTACGCTCGCTGACAGAAATCCAATCGCTGGCCTGCACCATTCAGCTCAACTCAAATCCACATCGGCAAAGGACATTCCATTCCGCGGGCGTGTGAGAACGGAACGAAACGAACCGATCTTCTCCAGCGCCAAGACACTTACCGAATGCCACCACCATCGGGTGGTTGGGTGTTACTGGCCAGCACAATGTTTTCGCTTCTAAAATTTATAAAACGGATACCGGGCATGCACGATGCATTCCTGGAATCTCTTCCTGGTTCCCTCACCACCAGCATCACGAGGCTCCTTACGAGCTCGTTCGTTTTATTTTCACAGCATTTGTGCGATGGACCAAACCAAACGGGGAAATAAAAAGACAATCCGATTCGCCCAACACCGACGGCGGCGACGACGATGAAGGAAATAAACCTTCCACTTCAGTAGGTCCAGAAACCACCAAGAAATCGAATTTTGCACAGATTTTATCCCCCCCCCCCCCCCCCCTTTCCCATTCGCAAAACCACTGGCCCGTCGCTTCTCCTCGCTTCCATCGGGTTAAGAAATGGCACGGAATGCTGCCCGTTGTCGCTCCTTATGCTCGTTTTCGTTGCGGTCGAGGCATATTTATATTTAAAGTGTGGAAAACTGTGTTAGTGCGGGTGCCCTTGCAACCGTAACCGGTGGCCAAAGCCGTGCAACAAATTTCACCTTTCACACCATCGACCATCGCTCAAGAGCTCGGGGGAGGGTGTGCGATGTTGGGAGCTTTTTTTCCGGAAGCGACAACCATTATTGCTGTGCCAAAACCAAATGAAACATAACCGGCCCCCACTGACCGGCAATCTGCCGGTTCAAGCGGATGTTCCTTTCGGAAAACCGGTAATCCTCCCCGAGAATGGGCCAAGAATGTGCCACCCATTCCCAGCCTCCTGGGGGACGTCGTGTAGTGGTTCTTATTATTGTTTTCCTTAAGCTTTATAAATCCGTAAACTGTATACTCACCTCCCTTGAAACACCACCCATCCATGGTAGCTTCCACCGGTCAGGGGAGGATAAGCCAACTGGGTGGTGTTTTTTTTTGTCCTGGACAACGGTAACTCACCGGTAGGATACGATGTGGTTGGTGCATGGACGCCTGGTTTCCTGGATAAAGTTGTTCCCCGTCGAAGGTAGGGCAAGAGAACACAATACCCTCAAACCAGGAGAGTTTGCCACAAACGAAGCTATTCGGTATTTTTATAGTGTTTGGTTTCGGTAAAACACTCGTACTTCACATTTCTCGGCTTCCGGCACCCGTGTTGGCTAAATACCACGGAACGAATTTTACAAGGTCAGCGAAACAGGGCTTGTTACTCGAAAAGCGGCTGTAGTGAGGGTTAAACTGTTTCGGTGTCGGTGTTAAATATTATTTTATTACCAACGTTTTATTATTCAAATTACAGTTTCATATTTTCCTCCCGTCAAACCGAGTGCCGGGCGTCACTTACAGGGCGTTCGGTTTTTCGTTTCGACCATTTTCGAAACGGGGCGGTCGAAATGTATCCCTCCCGGACATACATACCATCCTTTGTGTACACATTTGGTGACATTTTTTCAAAGTTATAGGTAACATATAGCGTGTGGTCAGTTGCGGTTAGTCTGGCAAAGACAGGCCACAGGCCCCGAGGTGGAACCGACCCATTAGCGCGTGGCTGCATCGCAAAACGAACGATGTCGTTTTGAAGCGGTTTTTTTTCGATTCCATTTCCTTTCCCTAAATGGGTTGGCCGAATGGGACGGTTGGAGTGGAAAATAAAGCCACTCGCTACAACCGACCGAGTCTGTTTATGCACCCGGGGTACCTCCTCCCTTCGGCCCTTCCGAGTGATCGGACGCTAGAGCTGCAGCTAGAATAGCTAGAAAATTATTGTTTTGAACGCTTTCGGAACGCCACTTTACCGAGGCGAATATTATATTCTAAAACTCGTACGGCCTTTTTGCCAAATGCCATCGGTCGCTTTTGGGTAATGATAGGACGGTTACGATTCAGCCGTCCAGGGTCCAAGCAGGACGGGGAGACTGGGCTGTGTTCGTGCGATTGCCACATACATCGGTGAAAATGGAACCAGTTTGTGGAGATGTTGTTTGAATTTGTGTGCTTGATTGTGGGCTCGGTTCGGTACCGAGCGCTCGCTAGAGTCCATGTTGGACACATATGATGACAGTGTTGCACCCTCACCTCATCTCGAGCGGGGAAAGTTTACTCCTAGCTCCAGCGAGACCAGGACATGTTATAATAAACAGAGCTCCCGGAGAGCGGGAGGGTAAACATGTTTATCCGACTGTAATATTGTAGAAAGCAATCAATATGGCCGAGCTAGGAATGCAAATGATTGCGGCACGAGGAGAAACAAATCAATCGAATAAATTTATTGCTTTTCAATTTCTTGGTAGCATGTACGATAGTGAGTAGATACAGAGGTACGTTGAAAAGTAAAATCAAACCAAACATCAAAATAGGGTAATAATTGTGTTTCAAAAATGGAAAGTAATTTGTTTAAAATTTTATGTTTTATATTATGCCGTGTCAATTTGCTAACAAATATCTAATCGATATTAGTCTCACAACCGCAAACACACAACCCACCTCCATTCAATGCGCCCATGAAAATGTGTAATTGAAACCGAAATGTCCCTTTTCGGCTGTAGAACCGACCATTTATCTTCCTAAACCAAGATGGATGGGACGCAAAACCTTGGACCTCGTTGGGGCGCGCGGTCATTTTCCCCCCACTTTTTTCCGTTCCACGCGGGAGTGCGGGGAATCCGGGGATCCGCTTCGAGGTCACCGATAAATAGATGGAACCGTGTGCACCGGCGGGGAGGTCCTAAATCTTGGCGGTATTAAGCGCACCGAACCGTATGGAGCTTCGGGAAAATCTCTGTTGCGGCAGAAAGTACATTACTCTACGGTTTCCCCAGGACGCTTCCCATGCAAAAAGGGGATATTAGGTTGCGAGTCAGGGCCGGGCAGGCGGGTGGGGAATGGAAAAGCCCCGACGCGGGCCGCTCAAGAAAGCCAATGGCCACTTAAATCATCATCTAATTGCCTTTTCCCTGTGAGGGCAGTGTACCCCCTACACACGTCCACGTCCACGTTTCGCCCTCGGGTGTCCTCGGCGTCGTCGGTGAACGGCGAACTTACCACCGCCAGCATTCATAACCACAGCAAATTTCCTTTCGTTACAGATGACCGAATCTCCGGAACCGAATTCATTCGTTCCGACGATCTCACGGCTCGTTCCGACAGATGCAGGCCTTCCGGATGGTTTTTGGGGTCGTTTTTCCCATTCTCGCTCGGAATACCCATCGGCATCCGATATCGGAAGGAAACCGTGGCCAGATCGTACCCATACCCACACACTCATACTCATGTCGGCCTTCACAAAATCATCAAACACACCAAAAGGGCTCAATCTTTTTCTCGCACAACCGAGTGAGAAAGATCAAAAAACCAACGGAATGAAAAAAAGTGGAAAACTTTCTGGCCCCAATGTTAAATGGCAGCTGTCAAAAGCAGAACAAAAGCGCCGACCAAACTCCCGCACCACAATTCGTGCTCCTCCTTTTTTCATCCCCCAACCCACGGGTCCGGAAACCTCCAGAGGGAAAAAGTCCAACGATTGAACACCGAAAGCCACGGTTATGCCATTTCCGGTTCCGCTGGGCGATCTTTTGGCACACAATTCAAACATCCTTCGGCACGCTAACAAGCAGCACAAAAGGATGGGAAGGCCAAAGTGAATCAAAGCCCGAGTGGGGAGGGGGAATGTCGGGGGAATGTGAACCGAAAACGAAGGTAAAAAAAAAAACAATCCCAAAATCACCCCACTACAGACATTCAAATCGGAAACGGCATAAAGCCGACGGAATGCTTAATGGTGAATCGAACGGCTCGGATCGGGGAGCCTTTCGGCAATCGGACTCTCGTCGTCCGCTGACGGTAAGAGTGAATGCGTACACGTTCACGGTTGGCCCTGGTCTGATCGTCCGTCATCCGGATCGGATCGAAGTGGAAAGTCAACGGCAAGCGTTCGGCGACAAAAAGGTGCCAACGGAGGGTGCCATTTTCACACTCATCTTCCCTTTTCACAAGCGTTGCGGACGAACACACGCACAATTTCCGGTCACGAAACGTCCAACCGTTTCTAGTGCCCTCCTTCTCACTCCCGTTTCCGGATGTGATTGCGTGTCGATGCAAATTGACAAACAAATACGATTTTCTTTTCCACCTGTCACGGGCCGAGGCCGCGGATCCCATGTTTCCCGAAGATTGAGGATTTGCGCCTCACCTCTTGGCACCTCGGTGCAAGCTCGTTACTTTCCTTTCCCTCTCCTTTGCCGTCCTTTTCGCTGCGATCTTACCACCTGCCGTGAGGCGTCCCGTCGGGCTTGTTTTGTCTTGTGAGCCGACTTGAACCGGAAACGAACCCGCTGGCACCGGGGGGAAATTCGGTCACACACGCGCGACATTCCTTCCTCCCAACTTTCCCTACCAATTCACGGACGCTGTCACCTGCCGCGTTAGCGTTGTTTTTTTCTCTCTCTCTTCCGCCCAATCCCTTATCCATTTTTCAACTAGCGCTCAACATGCGAAGGAATTTATCGAACCACTGACAGGCCGAAACACCACCGACATCCGGGAGGGAGACGACCTTTTCTTATTCCTTTGTTTTGATGGATTTCTCCCGGGAGTCGCCGGTGACGGTGTGTATCAAAGTTTTCCTATTTGTCCGGAGGAGCTTTTCCTATTTTTTTTTTTTTTGGTTTTGCATGGAAACACAACACAACACGTCACATCTGGGAACGCTGCGTGAGCGATTGAAGTCCTTGCCGGTGGCGCGTCATTGTATCGCGCCCGGGTTTAGCATTGTTCGCCTGTCAGTCATAAGGCGTGATTGGTTTCTTCAGTTTTTCGCGCTGGCTACCCGGCTTTGCAAATGCTTGAGCAATCCTTCTTGTTAGGGGAGGGATTTGCTGGAAATTGGAAAATTACAAAATCGAAAACAATCTACGATGTGTCGGTGGATTTGAATTCTATGACAACTGAACGGAAGTTTTCTGATCGAGTGTAGGTAAACGGTACAGGAAGGCAATACTTTCCTTTTGATGATAAATTACAAACAATCCGTTGATAAGGATAATATTAGATGACAGAAACAAAGAATCTCAATTTAAAATCATTGGTAGATATAACAATGAGACAGAATTGGACACAATCAAATACCATTCATAAATTGTGCTAACAAAATAGAGCTGCGCGTTTCAAATAAAAACATCCTGACGCTGACTAACTTAAAGTTTTGTCATTGAATTTGTAACAAAACAGTTTAATTTAACAAAAACTTCAAAGAAGAGCTATCAATAAATAAAAAATAAAAAATCTATTTTACTAATATCGATTCTTCGTGAAAATCATGGCCATTTAACACTCCCGTCAATCAAAAGTTGTACCCTAACATTCTAAGATAGTGCAATATCTCTTTAAACTTTGTTTAAATCATACAAGCAATAAACTTTTTTCTTTCTTTCTTTCTTTCTTTCATTTCTTGAACATCTATCAACAGATATCATCGAATGCAATTTAAAAATCGAACGACACGAAGACAAATCCCACAAATGGGAAAGATGCAAAACAGTTCCGCCGCAACAACTGTAATTCACTGTAAGTATTCCGTCTGAAAATTCCTACTGTCTGAAAATTCCATCTGAATGAAAGATAAGACGAAAATGAAAATTCTTCGCCTAGATCCTCCGCGATACGGAACTCGTCGTCGTACAGCAACCGCAATACTGTGCCAACAATCTTGGCACATTTCTTCGTAGGATATCTCTTTACCACACATCCATCGTGGGACACTTTTTCAAGCCATTTCGTTAGATGAATAGGTCGAAAGAAAATTATTCCGAGTTGCCTAGACGTGGCGTAATCCCACGAGGACGGGCAAACGATCGTGTACATACACATTTCAACTCGCATCACTCATCGACCACTCGTTTGCATTTCACTGGGAGGCGCGTTCTACAACAAAGCTGCCCGGGCCAACCCGGACGTACGGCGAAAGCGAACGAGGGATTGAGCAATTTATTCCACCACTCGGAAAGTGCCGCCAAAGGGGTAAAGGATATCCGTCCGACCGGAAACGGCTCGAGGTGTGGCGGTGGCACGTTGCTGCATGAGACGCCGGGGTATTTATGTGTAAGTAAGGCCCAACTTTATCTTTTCTTCTTCGCCTTCACGGAGTGGGTAATATTTCGAAAGCGTAAGGAAGAAAGAAAACCGACACAATGCCGGTTCCGCAGCCGATACTCTCGCTCATAAGTTCAGATTTTTATGCGAAAGGATATTTCTGCCTCAGATTTCATCTCGTATATTTTCCTACCCACCTCTCAGCTACGTTCCGCATCACCCGAAACCCTCTTCGTGGGGCTCATGCGAGGTGCGCTTACGAGGTGCTTTCGTACGTGTCAATAGGCACACACGGAACTTTGCTGTCGTCGCAGAGTGAGTATTATTTTTGTTTTGTTCCTACTTTCCCTCTTCACTTTTACTTTTGCTCCCGCGCTCGGGAAGGCGAAAGAGGCCGGATTTGTTTGATGATAAGTTTGAAAGCTTGCTAAAAGACATGAGACAATTTTGAAAATTCTATCGATATGCTTTCGGTCGCTTTCACTTTTTTGAAAGCTTTCCCGTGTCCTTCGAGGCTGAGCCCATTGAAATGGAATGTGGTTGTTTATTTTTTTTTCATCCTCTTATTTTGCCCTTTCAAATGAACGAAATACATTGTGATGGGATGGGAATTTACGGAGGGAAAAAAATTGATCATACCGATACGACAGTCCATTTATGGGCAAAATTTTAGCCACACCAACAGGAGAATCCATGTTGGAGCAAAAGGAAAACGGCAATGCTCGTAAAAATGTCACTCGAGAGGACCGTTTTTCTGAAATTGATATCCTACCACAGGCCATGATTGTCGGTTCACCAACGAGGGGTGACGGTAAAAGCGGTGGCAGTGGAAATTGGCCGGCACCGTTCATGGAGGGGGCTTTAAATTTATTGAACATGACGTTATCGGAACCGGTGGAGGTGTCAATATTTGTGAAAAATGCCCAATTTTCCTTTCGTTCATGCTATTTTGGATTGGATTCCGAATGATTAGTCACGCGGAGAGTGACCCACCTTTTTCATTGTTACATTACAATCGCTATTTTAGAAACAAAATAAAATCATATTTTGTTTCCTTCTGTCGAAAAGTCCTTTTCTGCCTAGAGCACCATCAATCAAACGTTGTAAACGAAATATTGTTTTCCGAAATTCCTAGGAACTGTCATATTCGTTCAGTCTATCTATGAAGCAAAGAAGACCAGGCGCCTCCATAAGTTGTGATATCTTGAAAGACCAGGCGTCTCCATCGGAAAGTTCGCTCACCAGAAGCAGACGCGATTTCTTCCAAGCGTCCAGACGTTCATGATAAATCTGATAAATTCTCATTTTCATTGTTCAATTAAACCTTACCCGAAACAACATTTCAATCTTCATTCCGTTGGGGACCCATTTGGTTGGCAACGGAAAAACCATTCCCATTTGCGTTGCGAGCCTCGCATCTATCGATTCCATCTAAACCAGCAAGACACCAGTACGAGCGGGTGGGAGGACTCGATAATGCTGGTGCAAATGAATCCACAGTGATTGAATGATTCCCTATCGTACCTCCATTTCGTGCGCTTCCGTGCGGCGCCGTGGAAAATCCGCCCTCCCCCGCCCCGTGCGTCGCTTCTAAGTTCCGGTTCATTTTCATTTAATTTCATCAACCAACGAAATCCTTCTCGCAGTTTCCCCCAAACGCACTCCGATACGCGGGGTTCAGCACACGTAAGCTTATTTTACGCTGCTCGCCCTTCTCCCTCCGCCGGTTTTACCTTTTCCTCGGTACCGAAAGTGGTCCGGATCGTATCGAACCTTAAATGGAACGAATCGAATAAGCAACCGTTCGTGCGTTTGTACATCCCAATCGGTTTAAATCTTACCTACCCTCTCCGGGGCGAAGATGGGCGAATTCCCCGGGAGGATTCATTACCTTTTGGTGAAAATTCAAATTAAGCTTATCGAGTACGTTTTCTGCTGCTAATGAAATTGATTTCAAATGTTGCTCTCGTCTCCACCGGAACGAGCGAATGTGGCATGGCGGAATGTAGCCCCGTGAAGGGTGCCCGAAAGCTTCCTCAAATATCGGCACACTCAGGAACAAAAAAGAGCTGTACGGCACTGGTTGCAAACGAAAAACATGGAGAAAAGAAATTTGGCGTACGAGGGAACGACAAAAAAAAAGTCCCGCTAAACCTTTCAAGCAGAAAAATGAAACCGAAGCGACGGAACTGAGTGCCGGTGGTAAAATTCATTGCCCCAAACTCCTGTTGAAATCCATCCCCCCAAAGACCCATGAATATGTATATGGTTGTACACCCGGCGGCTGAGGGGGTTTTGGTAAAGGTCACGGGTCACATGGCGCTTCCCCACTTCCTGCCAGTTCACAATTGGCCCGATGTGAAAATGAGCTCCACGAGGATGAGTGAAAATAAACGATTCAAATCGTACATACACGGCGAAGAAGATACAATTTCCCCCCACCTATCGCGACTGTCAGGTGGGGCGAAGCTTCTTTCCCTGGACTTTCCCATCCGATTCGGAGCACAAAACTTCCGCCCTCGGGAAAGTACAGTGCCAAAATTTATGACACGAAGATTGCCTGTCTAGTTTGGCAGTGATTTTTTGTTCGTTTGCGTCCTTTTGCCCGCCCCTTTCGCCCGTCAAACACCACTTTGAAATCGAGTGACTTCCTGCATGATCTTTGCCCGACGATAAGAGTTAATCGGTAGCGATTTCGTTTATTTTAGTTTTTTTTTTTTGGCTGAAAGAATTTTAACGAAGTTTTATTTCCCAACGACCCCCATGTCGGTGCGAAACCGGGCCCTTTTATTCATGGCGTGGAAGAATCCCTCCATCCAGCATCCGCCCCTGCGGGTGAGCGAGGTTAAAAGTTATTCCGACTTTCGACAGGAATAAATTAAAAAAAGATAAAAGATAAGAAGTCTGTTCATGAGCTTCCCTTCGCTACATCGTTCGGAGTTTCTTCTTTGCACGTGGCTTTGGGGATCCGTAAACCGGCACCGGTGTTGGGTGATCTGTTTGTTGTACATAAAATTAAGGCATCCTCCCTGTTCGGAAAACGGATGAAAATGAACGAAAACACCCATCTACAGGCGCAAGTACCTTTCATAGGAGCTATTTCCTTAACGAACGCGATTGCCACAAAAGGTAAACCTAATAGATTTCACATCGAACCGGAAACTCAATTCGCAGCCGACAGCTGGGACAATATTCATCCATTTCTGTTACAAGCACAATCAAAAGAGCGGGTAAAAAATACAGCACCAAACGATAGAACAGGTTTTTTTTTCTTCTGAATTTTGTAAGATAAGGGGTAATTTGTGCTCGTGCACGAAACTAGAATGCGCACGAGGAACATTTAAATTCAGGGCATGAATTTCAGTCGCTGAAGTTCAGTCGCTACCTTTCTTCCCATTGCAAAGCGATACGATGAGGGCCGGGCCGAACCCAATCATTCGTGTGACCCGCTTGAGTTGGAAAAAGTTTTCTAAAATGCAAATAAATAATAAGGATCTCCTTTTTTAAAAGACTCGAAAACTCTTAACAAAACTCTCGCTAACGAAGTGAAGTGACACTCGATTAGAGAGAAAAGGGATATTTATCTCAAAACTTGCTCCGGCCACGAACTTCTCAACCTAATAACGAACCTATCGATATACGGCGGTTTTGAATAGCTTGGTTTCGCATAAACTGGCAGGTTTTTGGGCAGGGCGTAGGACCATTTCACAGATACGAGTCGTTCTTCATTTTTTCATCGAAATGGCTTATATCACCACAACACTTTTCTAGTAAACTTTTTTTTCTACTGTCTTAAGTTGAGCCGGTTATCGTCAAACCGTAAAAGTAAACGAACAAAAAGTGTCCCGGCACTGCAACAGTGAGTACTACAAAATCTCGTTTTGAGAATAACAAGAAATTTAAAGTCCATAAAGGGTCTCATAAAATCATCATCCACCTTCCCAATTTTTATTACTCCCAAGTAGAATCAATCTGAACCATCAAAACTTGCAAACTTCTGCCAATGCTTCCAAATGTACGGAATGTATAAAAAAAACAAACATACACACTGACACAGAATCCGCACATCCTACAAATTGTCTGCAAACGACTTAAGCCATCGCCATCATAAAACCTCGCCCTGATTCGAAAGGCTGCGGCAGAGCGAGTGAAACGCGTTATGGGTTGTAATCGCGCGCAACGAACACGTCCTACGACCGACCCATTTTCCCGCCTCAAAATACCCAGCAATCGTTTTACTACCATTAGCAGATTTCATTACTTGCTTCAACACCATAAAATCTTGTTATAGTTCAATATCATTTCTTGATTGCTTTATCGCGGTTACGTTATTAGTTTGTATCATCTCCTAGGCACATGCTACCCTTCCCTGGCACCTCCATTGCCGCCACCACCACGCCCCCTCCGCAATAGTCCGTGTTTCCCGTGGAGGGTTCGAGTTTTTCTCCGCCCGAGCCATCCCGCGACCAAGGACAATGCAATCGCACTAACGGGTTAAGCATCCACGACGGTCGCCGGGTCGATAAATAAAAGTTAAGACCGAACAAATGTCACGTCCCGGGTTGCAAGGGGAAGAGGGGGGAAGTGGGTCCCATTTTACCATTCCAACTAATGTTGTTCCCCTCGTCGGCTTCGTCGCTTCGTCGGTAGGATATTCGCACCGACATTCGCAAATTGTACGAGGCGTCGTCGGGCCAGAAATGAATTGTTCTTTTGAAAATAACCTTCGTTTTCATCTCCTAGCTTTCGGTTTGTCTTTCACCTTCGTGGAATAATGCTGCATTAATAGAAGTATATCAAAAGCAGTGTTTTTTTAAATATTAATATTTTTAAATTTGATAATTAAAATATATTATTTTTTGATAGTTTTATCAGAAACTTTCAACCCAAAATAATCCTTTTACTATGAAACACTCTCAACTGTACAATCCTTTGCCTAGCACAAAACCTCTTCTGGTTCACTGACCACGACATCACCGAATTATGCTCGCTCCCAGCGGACATGACCGCACTCACACTCTACAACCGAAAAACGGGCCTTGTTTTTGGAGATGAAAAATTTTCCTCCAAGGGGTAAAGTCCTTGTCGCCCGCTGCCGACTATCTTCATTGCCGACACCTGCACCGACGGACGGGGTTGGGTTAAAAGGTTCAGCTAGCGTGTGTGCCCGCCTCCGTGGGAGAGGGAGGGGGCTGAACACGCCCGAAAAGTGTAATTACGCTCCACCACAATTTGCTGGTGTAATAATGCCATTAGTTTTTATTTACAACCCACCAGCCATAACCCATTGGGCGCCAATAAAACGTAACGACGCCCCGGATGCGGATACACCCCGGTTTCTCCAGGTTCTGGTTCTGTTTCGTCTTCCGGTAAACTTTGACCATTTGCCCGCTCCTCCACCAGCCGGCGTATTGTCTGTCCGGGGCAAACGTTTTCCTTCCGCGGAACCCGAACCCCCCCGTCGGACACTCCGCGTGCGCTATACATGCGCTGCAACACTTTGCTTTGTGTTGCGTTGCCACGCCGAGCGGGAACTACTTCGATCGGAAATGTGAAACTTTCGCAAATCTCCACGTGCCGACCCTGGCTGCTTCCTCAAACCTCTGCTGCCTTCCTCAGCTACAAATGGTTGGAGTATGGGGGGGGTGTCGTTTCCGGCACATCCTAGACGCAATCGCAAACACACGCACAACAATCATCAAGCAAAACCGTACCGAACCATTAGTTGTAACAATAAAAAGCAGACATTTGTGCCAACACCGTTGCTCCGGTCCCTGGTGGCGTAACCGGGTCAACGGGCGACTCGGTGTATCGTACGCAAACCGTGCGTAATCGAGTTTCCCAGCGGCAGAAGTTGGACGTTACAAGATGGTGTCTTTATTTTTTCGTTGACCTCCTAAGCCATCACGAGCGGCCAAATGTGAAACGCTCGTTTTTTGTCCCCTTCCGTCTCTAGTTCTTCCGCTCTTTTTGCTGCCGCGCTGCGAAACACTTGCCCTTTTCTGGCGGTTGTTTTTACATCACATTCAATCATAGAATTAGTGGACTCACTTTATCAGCCTGTGGGTCGAGCCAAAACCAACTGACCTCACTGATGTTTTTTCCCCTTCTGGCGTATTCTTTTTCGCCAACCGTTTATTCCTCCCACCCGGAAACTAGCTCCCACTCCGTCAGGGTTGATCGTTTGAGGGCAAGCAGAAAAATCATTTCTTACACACCATGTAGCCGAATCCAGGGTGGAAAACACGAGGCACACAAAATGACACACAATAGGCACACATACACGGACCGAGGGTTGCCACAGCAACAACAACATCATCGGCCCTCGGTAATCAATCGGGTGGGCAGCAATGCTCATTAGCCATTACCTGAAACTGCCGTCAGTTACATCGTTAATTGGTCATTTGCCACGGTCGGCTGGAGCTCTTTCATGCACGTGTGCAAGCGCTGGCCTCACTTCCGGAGGGCCTGCAAAGCGAACGAACAAACGAACGAATGAAATACTTCTGCAAGCTAGCAAGACATCAGAAGGCAACAAGTCGGTGTTTGAAGTTCTACGTCCACCCAAAGTAAAAACACAACAGCGAGCACTTTTGGACGAAAATAAACACGCAACAATTGGTCTACCAAAATAAACCATCATTAAAAGGAAGAGATCACAGACAGTAATTTGTGATATTTTGAAATCGAAGCGTGGCATGCAATTAGTGAAACTAGTCAGGCTAGTGTTGAAAATGGTGTTATAATTGCTAATTAAACTATTAACTGATAAATTGATTGGATAAAAAATGTCGCTTGCTAAAACCGTTTGAGTGTTGGAAACTCGAATATTTTTAATTGCTCAATTATTGTTAATGATGGACATTTATTTCACCAGATCTTACGCAATTATGTGTTGGATTTTACCATCCGTTCAAAAATCATATATTATGTTTAAAACGAACACTTTTTTTTCAAGTTTCTTGCTTGCCTTAGTAAGTTAATTATTAGTATTTGAATTTAAAGTTTACCAATTATTGGACGTACTTAAATCAATTGGGAATATTAAAAAAAGTACAGTTTTAAAATATGGCTAATTGAATTGAAAGATATTTCATACCAAACACTTACTCCCTGTTCAATCCCAACCTGAATGATTTCACAATTCAAACGATAAATAATCGACAAAACACCACATGTCTTGCCAAATGTTTCTCCACACGGCAAAGGCACCCGCAGTGCAGTTGTAAATGCAATTAATTTTTTGTCACCCCACCCCACCCCATGTGATAAATGTGTTGTGTAATTGTGTTTTCCCCGAAGCTCCCACTCGCGTTAAATAATTGACACTAATCGCCCAGCGGCCATCAAATTCCTTACGTGGCGCAGTTGGGGAGAATGATAAATTTTCCCGGCTCGAATTCTTTTCGAAAGCAGTCACCGATGCCGGGGCAGAAATCGGTCACGAACCGACCCGGTCCCAGTGTCGCTCATGCATAAGTTATTTTTAAAAGCCTCCTCCTGACGAAGACCCACATTCGCCGTTGGGCCGCATTCTAATCGCACGCGGGACGACGTAACGGCGCCGGTAATGTGGCTTATCAGCGTAACTCTCAATTAAGCCATAAATCACACCACAGTTTGCACACTTCTCCGGCGACGCAAGAACGTGCGTGCAGTAGTTCATCGCCCCTCCTCGCCATCCTCTCGCCGCAGGAGCAAAGGCAAACAATGATCGTCCTTGTCAGGCTCGCAAATGGTAAAAGTAAAACACAAATTATCATAATAATAGATACAACTCTTCGAAACACCAACGACCACAATGCAATGATTTATGGGAGGCACCCATGTTCTGGTGCTGGAATCGAATTGATTTCTCGTTCCTTCCGTTCCTCCCTCGGGAAAGACTCGGAACCGCTCGAAGACGGGGCGAAAAGGAAAAATAAAACCAAGCTATCGTGAACATCGACGGACGCTAAGTGGATCGTTGCTGCTATGTTTAGTGCCTTCTTTTACCGCTCGCCAACCGATTCACGTTCTCCATTTTGACAGAAATTGCGTGACAATGAAATCGTAGCATGTTTTCATTGGAGCCGGTTAGCACTTCACTCAAAGTGAAAATGTCGTTCACGCCATTTCGTTCCACCCTAATTGTGGAGCTTCGCTGGCCGGCATTTACGCTTTGCTCTAGCATTAGCTGCTCGAGCAGAAGCATGCTTCGGAATAGAATTGCACGTTTAAATGCTTTAGCGTCCACTTAGGCGACCGACGATCGTTCATAAATTGTAACAAATTACTCAATCATAAAACGTATCAACTGGTCATTAAATTGGCGCACCGTATAAAAAAGAGGGATCGAGGCAAATCTTAATAGGCAAAAAACCTTATTCACACCAAGGACACGCAAACTTCGAAAACGTTTCCCGAAAAACGGCCTTTCCTACAATCACATTCCTAGTCCAACAAATGGGAAGATAAAACCAGGAACTAGTCAAAAGCTGTTATTCCATTACGGAGTGAGAGAATGGTTTTTATTATACTCTTTTGTTTTGCTTTCTCTCATCGTTCTTATGCTTCATAGTGCAGTGAGCTGGTATTACAATTGTAAAACTATTCACAAAGGACTATTAAAAACTATTAGCTTTTATTTCTTCATTTAGCACCAGAAGAAAGTAACTGCTCGGCACCCTCATCCAAGGAAAAATATTATCGTATCATCTGGATCAAAAGGATACGTTGCAAAAATGTCTTCCAACACTTTTTGACATTAAAAAATAATACGAAAGGATAACCTCAATCTAGTACCAAGCTCACCGTTCCTTGGTAAGTTAAAAGGGCTCTTCAAGCCGCAATTTAAATGGCCACGCAATCACAGCAAAAGTAGGATGGAGCTAGAATTTTTTAAGGAAAAGAATCACCAGTCACAGTGGAAAAAAAAGATTTAAAAAGATAAAGCAAAAAAACTCTTTTTCTGGTTTTCCACTCACCGACCGTTCTTCTTAGTATGTCAGATCTTGTTTGTCGATAATTCCATCACAGCTTGGGAAAACAATCGCTTCCATTCGCGTTTACGAAATGCGATCATTCTACTGCTAAAGACATTAAGATCACAATCTCACCCCAACCGTGGCCAGAGTTTTATTCCACTTGCGTCCACGGAGACCATTTTTCCGACCAGTTGCAGTTAGTTTTCCACCTCGTTTGGTTGGGGAGGATTTTTTATTCCCTCGCCATTCCTTTTTAACTACACTCCGCTCAGCTTTTTCATTCCTTTACTTTGTTACTCCCTATTCAAGTGGCTTGCGGTCTGCACGAGTAGAACACTGTGAAAACTAAAAGCACCGAAGGGTGATGGAGTCAAGAGGAGGAAGAAGCAAAATAAATCATTTGTCAAATTAAACACCTAAACTGAAACCCGTTTATTTTGCGATTCTCGGTTTCCTTGTGAACCGTTTACAGTTTTTTTTTTCAAAGGCAAAGTAAACTATAAAAACAATCATTCACACAAAAAGAACAGTAATGACCACCACAGGGCTGCTGTACGAAGCCTCTAAAGGGTCTAAAGTTTGGGAACAAAGGGAAAAACAACACGAAGCCATCCAACAAAACCGTTCGGACAGTAATTGAAATGGAGAGAGAAACAAAAAACATGACCACCACTGTGCAAACAAACAAACAAACAAACAAACAAATAGAAAACTCCCGTGTGTGCGTGTGTAAAAAAGCTCCGAGCGAGAAAGTAAAGCGCTGAGGACTTAATTGTGGAAAATGGATTCTTTTTAATGGGCACCAAGAACAAATGGGCTCCGGTACGTTCCGTTGGAGAACAACGGGCGAGCGTGCTGTCCCGCGCTTCGGGCTTTTCTTAATGTCATTTTCGACGAATGATGATGGTCCATTAAATTTTTCTTATCCAACAAACGTGCGCAAGGAAGAAAGAAAACCTATCCCCGTGAGATCATATCGCGGGCCGTGGAAGAATAAAACAGTATTCAATTTATAACGCGCGCAAAGTGGAGAAAAATCAACCTTATCGCGCAAAACATCGTAATAAACGCGCCGCCCGCCCAGAAGTTGCTCAACGTTTCCATTAATCACACCGAGTCGTATCGGAGTTGGACAAAAAGTAATCTCAGCAGTTGGCTGTAATTTATTTACCGTGTTGCTACGAAGCACAACAACGGAAATGCAAAGTTTAATTATTACCCGGTTCAATATTATTACGCCATCGTTGCATGAGAACAAACGCTGGCTTTCGAGATTGACCCCGGGACACGATCGTTCCACATGCAGCTAGTGCATATTTTATGGAAATGTGCAGTGTGTTATACTGTGTGACAATGCAGACATATAGTTTCATTCGTTTTTCACTTTTTCTTGCTCCGCCCCCGTCAAACAACACATGCTGCTTCCCACAACTTTATCCGTTCCGAACGCCGGAAGTCACCTCATTTGTCAACTGCACCGTGATCGTGACGGACACCATACCATCAAGAGCGTAAAATAATTGTGTACCGCTTGCCAGCAAACTCCTCCACATTAGACATGGTTTGACATGGACAACCGGTTAGCAGGGGAGTAGTTTTAACGAAACTAGTTAACTGCTCGTTCGGTCCGTCATGTGCAACGTCGGAAAGTTCCAGATAATGGTTAGCAATGTGCGGGAAATAAGGAAGAGCCGACAAAACCCCACTAATATACAACCAGCTCACACGTCGCATAGGAGCGAGGGAAGTCTTTTTTTTTTATTCGCAAATACATTCGAGATCATGTGCAAAATCCGCGCTCGGCCAATGGTTCACCCCCCTTTTACTCTTTTTCCCGAAAACTGATCGTCAACGGTGGCGGCTCTATCAGGCAGGGGGTGTGAGATGGGAGCAAAACTAACACATTTGCACGCGCCAACGACCGTCTCGCGCAACACGCTTTCAATTAAAACGGTGACTTGCAAGCAGGCCACCGGAAAATTAATGACGACAAAACGAACGACCTGACGATGAGGATGCAATTTTCCGATCGACACACAACTGCAATCCCACCAGGGATTGGTTAGTCCGCCGTGAGTGGACGTAGAGAAGCGCACCGGCCCGGAAACGGGACGTCGATTATGCAAACTTATCGTTTCCGGCAGCCAGTGGCATTAACGAGCGTGCTTTCAGATTGGTAAAACAGTTATTATAAATATGCAAACCTTTCCTTAAGCAGTTTACTGCTAATTTAAATATATTTGCTTTTCAAGTTACACAATTTGTTATTGCCAAGTTTATTAATTTTGTTTGCATTGCACTAGCGAGTCTTTTAGATAAAGAAAAGGAACAGAACTAAGAAAAACATAAGACAATCTCTTTAACTTTCCACACCATAATCTATTCAATTTAAATGAAATTTAGAAAAGTTACAACAAAAAGGTACTTTTTTCTCTAAAACAGGTGTAAAAAGGTGGAAGAAAAAAATTGCTTTGTTACATAAACATTTACTACACGCTGAATACATTTATTTATTAAATGTGTATCCCTCATAGTAGTTTTCGAAATAGTATATTGACAAATTTCTCACATTGTACAACGCAATACAAGTTCAAAGAATAGAAATGAAAAATGTGAACGCATTTTTTAAATGATCTTTATACCATTGTTTTTATGTTCCATCTAAGCCTGCCTCCTTCTTCTCCATCTAGAATAGATTCGTTCGAATGTGCTCTGCAGCCCAACCCGAAAGTCATTAACTCCCGCCCCGCAGCGTCATGAGTATCCCTTCCCCGGTAGCCCAACGCGATTAATCGCAATGTACGATTCTAACCTTGCGCAGGATTTTCCCGGCAGCAGTATGAATGAGAAAGCATCGATTTTTCTTTTCCTTTTCGCCACTAGAACCCCACGACAGGTCCCCGCGGAAAATGTACTTAAGTATGTCCCCGAAGCCCACAGCCGTACCGGGATTAAGGAAAAATGAGAAAACAAACGAGAAATAATGATCATCTCAGGTCAGGTGATAAGTAACGATTTCGGAGAAAGTAGAAGCTAAAGTTATTTTTGCTGGGACAGAAGGTGGTTCGTTAAAACATTTATTGAAGTTGAAAATTCCACTGTTTTGACTGCCCGGAAAACTGTAAAATGTGGGTGAAAAGAGGCCCCTTCAACATCTGAAACACCTGACCTAATTACGTGTTCCTTCATAATGCCACCGCAGGCACTCTTCCAGCACTAGACATTGTTTAGGGTACTAATAGACACATGTGTCAACCGTAAAGCACACAACAACAGCCTTCAAAAAGGGGCATAAACCATAACTAAGTCCTTTTTAATAAATTCTCCGGACACACGTGAGCATCCAGCACTCCGTGAGTAAATAAAGCTTCCGCCCGGAGGCAAAGTTATGAATAACCAAATCGTGCTACATGATGAGGTTGTCCAACAAGGCATAAACAGCGCAAACGGCGAACGATAAAAAGGAGCGCCGCAAGGAAAGCGAAGTGGAAAAATGGCTGACTCCAACACTTTCGAATCTTGCACCGACCATTCTCGAGAGGGGTTAGTTCTTTGGTGGAACGTACGTACACCAGTGTCCTTCGAAAGGACGATCATTTCCCCCCAGCCCGTTTTTTGCCACACTGCAACCACACCATTATTTCCTACCTTCTTTTGTTCCCTTTCTGGATTCTATTTCCTTTTCCGAGAGCGGAGGATAAATTGCTGAGACAAGTATGGCGCCCAAACCGTCAGTTCAGCTCGAGCCCCGAGGCCGATCCTTTCATCGAGCTCTCCTACCCTAAGGCGCCCCCTAATGTGATCTAATTAATTGTATGATAAAAGTACGTGACAGAACAAGTTTATTAAAATTGCAGCCCGTCGGGCGCCGGGTTCGCCGGGCTCGAACGAAACTCCCAGCGAGACTTTCCCGGGCAAACGACGGAACTCCGAACACCGTTCGGGGTTCGGGCCTTCTAATGTGTGCCATTTCAAACCGGCAGTTAGCCCGTCGCAGAGGTCCTGGTCAGACGGACACCTTCCACACATCACATCCCCAGGCTTATCTGGGTTTTTCTATCGAGAGAAAATTTAAACAGCGACGTTGACGCCGCACGGATTCATCTAATGAAGGAGCATTATCCCTAGGAGGGTTAGCACAAAAAAAAAACTCCCTTAAACATCCACGATGGTACGTGCCGGACGGAAGGATCGCGTTGCGAAAGGGCTCTCACTGACCGGTGCGTCTGCATATGAGGCTAATGTACCCCGGAAGATAATTGCCTACCGGTAAGTGTCCCTGGATTTGCCTTATTATCAGGCTGAATGATGTCCACCGGAACATGGGCCAAAAGCGCTGAGATTGCATTCTTCTAAAAGTTTACACTATCAAAAAATACGTGCCGTTTGATTAGTGTTAGTGAACTTGTGATAAGAATGAAAATATGAAATAGATTTGAAAATGAAAAATGGTCATCTAATTCAATTAAAAAAAATGAATTATTAAACTGAAACTCAACATTTCAATCCAAATTCTGTGCAAGACTGTACGTTGAAAAGCTGTAAATTTGAATTGTTTTATTGTGAGAAACAAACACATGGCTTTGGCTCTGGATTCATTCATCATTCAAGGAAATGTACTCACATCTCAGCTTCCCGTAAAAAACGCTCAATCGCCACCCGTTTCAGCACCTCCGCCACACTTCCCCCACCCGAAAAACGAAGCTATAAAAATGCAAAATTATTATCTATGAAACAACGGAAGCCCGAATAAATTCCAAACCGAAAAACAACCGTAAATTAAACGGATTTACTGACGAAGCCAGTAATTTATGTCGTAAGTACGCTGGCTAAGAAATCTCGCCCGGATCCTGGGTGAGCTTTTATTCGGCCTTGGAAAAGTGCTGGCTTTTCCCAGGTTGCACTGGCCGTTCGAATTCGTCCCAGCGCGTCCACGGATGTGCTATCCCGAGGGCTTGTTCGTCCGGTCGAGCGAGCGCTCGGAATGAACTGTTTTGCTTCGGTTCACTTTGCACCTCCTTTCACCTGTTTCTCTTTCTCTCCGACCGAACGCACACACACTTGTACGCTCTCCCTTTTTCTTTTGCAACCAAACGCGAGCGCACTATGAGGGCAGCCCAGGGAAAATCCAACCCGGCAGGACAATATTTTCTTTATAGACATTGAACTGCCGTTGATATTCATGAGGTTCCGTCTCCGGGCACCGTTCGCACCGACGCTTCCGCCATCGTGTGTTTGTTTCGTGTGTTTATTTTCCTTCGCTTTTTGCTTGCGCTTTCGCTTAAGCGATTTTATGATCACACCGAGTGAATTGTTATTATGCGAAAAACCTCGGCAACGGCCACCGGGCTCCGCATGTATAGGATCATAAATTGAGTTTAAAAATATTATCCAAACGCCACACGGTGCCTTCGCCGAGCAGGACTTTGCTGGTCGTCTCGGCCGAGCGCCCTAGTCCCCGGAATGACGGGACGCTTTTGCCGCCAACTTTCGTACCTTCGTCAGCCCCGGGACGGGAATGATGTATTGTGCAATATTGCAGCGATGTCATAAATTGATAAAATAACTTCGTGTAAGATGATTCCATCGAATCGATTTAAAGCCTTTCGCCCGAGGATAGACCATACAGTCCTGGAACCAAGACGAAGCAGGAGCAACCCTGGTCACTGGGAGGTAAAATAAGAAGTATCAATTTTCACCAACGATCAGTGCTATTGTACTTTTCATGCTGGAAAATTGCCTTCCATTCAGCCAGTAAGAGCCGTAAGACTTGCAGCGTAATAAATAAGAGCGAAAAACGTTCCACAGGCGTTTAACTAACACGACAATGGCAGGACCAAAAATTACCTATTATTCATTCCCTTTTCTTGTGCGGCATTGTCATGGGAATCTCTTACCAGGCAAGCCTTTTTTCTTTATTTTCAAAACTCTTCCGGCGACGATTAAGCACAGTGAAATGAGGCAAACCCATTTCATAGCCTTATAAATACCTCATGAGCTTATGAATTTCGGTTGCCTGTGGCTGTGTTTCCTATCTTCTCGCGTGCCCCCTCATACCAAATCTTTCCGTCGCGGACCTGACACGTGCCAACCCGTTCGAAAGAGAGAACTAAGAGGCATGTCTAAATCGTACAGCTAGAACACGTTTCCAAAAGGCCCAACCAAACAACAGTGCAATCTCATTGGATCATGGACCGGGCCGATCTCGCGGTGACAAATGTACGCTCGTGGAAAATGGCGTACGACCGGTGGAGTGTACTGGCGATGTCGACCGGAATCCGCAACCGGATGCAGCAAAACGCACGGCAGAAGGCAACCGCAGCATCCGGCCCACTTCCCGAAAATATACCGTAACGTACAAACACGCAAAAAGCTAGCGGTAAAAGGAGCCATGAGCTGAGGAAGGCGCGGTTTATGAATCACAATAAAATTAAATTTGTCTTCAATCCCTGTACGATGGAGCCGGCCCTCCGTATTCTCCCGCGCGTGTTTCGGTTTCATGTTCCGCGGAGTTCCTGCCCGCACGATGTCGAGTTGACCGCAACATAAACTGCTTTCTACTCTTCATTTTCCCCACCCACGGTTGAACATAAGAGCGACCGGTGCAATTTGCTCCCGCTTTTCGAAAACAATGCGAACCAATTTTCCTTATCCGGCGAAACGGCGCTCAAAGGAGTGGAGTGATGCGGGAACACGCGCAAAACAATTCGTACAAGTTTTTGCTTGCAGCTACAAAACAACACAAAAACCAACTAAATGGCTTCCGGGATTTACCGCTCGTGTATAATGCTTTGATTGAAATAGTCCACAGAATTATGCACTTCACTTCATGTTGTTGTCGTGTTCCATTTTTTTTCGTACACATTCCTTACCTCCTTTGAACTGGCAGTGACAAGCGAGATGAAAATTAATGTTTTTATTTTTCGTTTTTGTTTATTAATTTAAATTTACTGCCAAAATTGAAAAATTTACATATGTATGCCAATATTTTGTTCTGTCAAGTTTATTTATTCATCAAACATCCATAGTCGAACTCACAGATTTTCAACGCTCTTCTAAACAAAATACCATTTCAATTGTAATTGAAAATTGAGGCAAACTCAAGTTAAAACTAACAGGAACAATAGTAAAATGTTAAAAACAGGAAATTGGTTTTACATGGTTTTACCCAACCAAACCAAACAAATGCCAAACCAAATGAAAAAAATACGGGATGGATTTGACGACGTAGTATTTTACACGTTCACTAACAATCAAATCCAATTCAAATTATTTTTTAAACTTAAAAGGAACCTCAAATAACCAACAACCGGCATCCACGGATGCCAACTGAGACAAAAAATAGAAGATTATTGATATGGAATATTGAAATCAATTAAAAACTGAATGGAAAATGTTTGTGAGGGCAAAACATAAAATATTCCATTTCCACCAATTTTTATTTCAACCTAAGCTACTGCTGCAAATTTGACCCCAAAAGCAAACAACTACAATTAAACTTCTCAAATTGCAGATAAACTCGTCCCAGCTAGGAGCATAACTTTCCTCTGACAACTATGCCTTATGCTACGTGCTAGACAAAACTCGGTTAAAACGATTTTTCTGAAAAAAAAGCTTCAATGTAGGCGGAGTTAGTGTCCACAAAAGAAAAGCCATAATCACATAGGCACACCAAAGGATGAATAAAACACCAACTCCCTGAAGGAGGAATGACCTGAAAAGCAGGTCATCATCGTCTCCGGTATCTCCGTCATTCGTCGTCATCACGATCATTTCCCAACCAACAAATCCGTTTGGATGAATTTTAGATTTCTTCACATTTTTTTCCCTGTGCGCCCGCCATTGTTTTTGCTATCTGTTCTGCATTAAAATGATGACGCTGCAACACCAACCACCCCAGCTGTTCCGCGGGATTGCGGGTGAAAAGTCACCCAGAGAATCGGGCCTCCTTCGGGTGTACCGCAGACAAAAAGCACGCCAGCTTTTGGCCCAGTGGAGGGACGAGAAACCGAAAAGCAGATTTCGAGAAGAACACGCTCCGAAACACGCTCGCAAAGATGCAAAAATATTCCCACCAAACACGAGTTGAAAGTAATTTTCCTTTGTCTGCGGCATTTTCCATCCCCCTCTAAAACGAGTCGTACAATTGTTTCCCTGATGTCTGCGCTACCGAGCCGGAGAAACCCCGTTGACAGGAAATCCTTTGCATAAATGGCCAACGCTGGGACGATATGGTGGCATATTATGCGACCGTAGCGGGAATGGTGGTAAACGGGGACAACTTTGGCAAATAACTGGTTGCCGAAGGCGAGAACAGAACAACGAGAGGATAAAAAGAATCTGCCATTCGCACTGGCGAGAAAGAAAAAAAAACGGAACCGTTAGAATGACGAAGGTCAAAAGCTCAAGCATCTTGCGGGAAAACCGGTTGGTTCGAAAGAAAGCGGCACTCATATGCGCGCTTGCACACACTCACACACAACTGCTCCGGTTTTAAGCTGCTTTTGTATGCCGAATGTCCCGCATGGCTTTGAAGTTTGGGCCCGGCCCGAGGGGCCCAAGAAGGGGCTGTCAAAATTTAGCTGCATTTTCACAAATTTATGTTTGCACCGCGGTAATGCAAAAGATGCAGCAGTTGCCGCCACTTTGGAAGTGTGATAAAAAAATTTATGACAGTTTTCCCGTTGCACAGTCGTCGACGCCATCGCGGTGGCAGAATGCACCAAAATGTGTCCCCTCCCTGCCCTTGCGCGACACCACACCCTCGCCCCACCACTCACGCAAAGTGCACAAAAACTAGCAGCACTTCGGTCCGTTCGAACACCGCTCACTTTTTATAGCTCACAATTCATGATTTGTTGCCACCACCACTATCACCACCCCCAGCACCCTCCCGATGGCCTGGTCCAAATCACACCGAATGCATCCAATAATGGCCACCCCCGGACGGCGTGCTGAAGCATAAAGCCAAACCCGAGGCCCGAGCGCGCCTCCGAAGCGGGGGCGCCTAAGCGATGGACGAACGGAGGAACCTATTAGGGAATGGATTTTTGATGATCAATCCGGGGGAAAACAACCGAAAGCGAACACAAAAAATCGGGGAAAAAAAATATTCGGAAAATAAAAACTTTGCCAGCAGTCAGCGATAAAAGTTGCACCAGCTTCGGGTGCGCCGCTTCGGCATTCGGTCAATTTGTTTGGTTTTGCAGCGGACATCGAACACTACCGCGGGACGTCCCCCACTCCGCGTTAAACCACCACCCGGTCCCCCGGTGCGGTGATGACAAATCGGCCAAAAATCTCGTGCGAGAATTCATGACCACCGGATGAGGTTTTATGAGCTCAACCACATGCAAATGCCAATGCCGGCGGATTCGGAACGTGGATTCGGCGGATGGCTCCGATCGGTCCCTTTTTATCTTTGTATCTTTTTTATATTATTTCGTTTTCTTATAAACAATACCGACCGGAAAAAAAAGATCGCAAACCCTACGCTATGACACGTCGGTTTAACGGTCAAATATGTGCGCCACCGCTCCTAGAAGCCGGCGGGTGCATTCATGATATGTGTCCTCGAAATCAAGTCAACAGTACAACAAAAAACAAACATCGGGTACTTTCTGTATCAAAGCTGCGTAAAATAACCCTCGATTTTGGCCGTCCCGCTGTTTCGTTTTGCTTTCGTTGTGCCGGCTCAAAACAGTACGGTCAGCAAGTATTGCGAAAGGTTATACACAATCCGCACATGCAAAACCAATCCCTCGCTTTTTGGCATTGTTTTTCGGGCTTCATCGAAAAACGGACCGATAACACACGCGCGCACGGGGGCTTCGGGCGCCCTTTATTGAAGTTGGCTGGTTGTTTTACAACCGAATAAATTCCGATGAAATTTACTTTACCCCTCAACCCAATCCCTTCGCTCCCCCCAAACACCCTCCCAAAGGTCAAACGGGAAAGGATCGGCTGACCAAAGGCTCCATTTCCCTCCGGGGGAACTTTAAGGAGCGGCGCTGGGATGGTAATAAAATTAGCCAACGAATTTCACCAAACGTTCGCTTCATATCGCAAATGCATCATCGTGCATGCGGTGGCATTTTGCAGCATTCATAATGCCCTTGGTACTTGCAAGTGATAGCCACAAAAAAAAACAGGAAAGAGAGGAAAATAAAAGAGGACACCCGCCAGCAAACGGGTGACAACAAATGGCAGCAATTTATTTTCAATTTGTGCATTATCAGTGTTTGAAAAATTAATTGCATTACAAATCAGCAAATGGCAACTCGCGGTCCGCAAGCTCGATCGGACAATTGGTACGAGATGGCATTCGTCCCAATGGGCCGGGGTGTATTTTTCCATCAATGTTTATTGAAAGACATTTTTTATAACTTTACTTTAGTGAGTAATTTTTCAACCACCAAGGCCTCGGTGTTGGGAAAAATGCACTCATGCTGATGCATTTTTTATTGACACCGTTTGTCGATGCAGAAATGCATCGTTTGAGTTTTTTTTTTGCACTGCGTTGTAATGTTTGTCTCATCGCCGCTGGTATAATGGGTTGAACATGACATTGGCGGGCATCATCGATCACCGGCAATCAGCAAACGTAATGAATCTTTTGTTCCCTGAACGCTTTGGTTTTTGTTTTTTATTGTTTGTCTCGTTCGGTCGGCATTATTCAGGCCAGTGTCCGTTTTTATGTTGCGCCGGGAGGTGATTAATTGACAAACGTGTTATGCTACAAATGACCGCACGGCTAAGCGGGCCAAAGTAACATAAATCCATCATTTATTGCGAATTGATCCGGACGGTCGTATTTTTAAATGAATCAGCTTCAATTTAAATGACATATGCTACGGAATTCGAACCTTTTATAAAACAAAAGATAACAGCCATTGAACAGTAATAATAAAAAATTTAAAACTTTTGATTAACAAAACTACCTCAGTATTGCATACAAATAGTGGCAGCAAAATAGTGTTAAATGACGGTAAAACTCGTTCAGTTGTTATATTATAGTCAACCTAAATTCAGTTACATGTTTGTTTTATTTCTGTTTATTGTATTTTATATGGTTGTATTGAATAATTCCTTTCAACAACATTGTACACAATGCTTACCAACAACGGTCTTATTCCGTGATTATCCTTTGTAGCTTTGCCCGGAGTTTCACAGTTTTCAATCAATTGCCTGGATAAAGTACTCGTTTATCTCGTTCAGCTCCTTTACAAGCAACCCTGTCAATTGTGCTACTTTGAAAACAATACAACGCTTCCGGGAAATGCGCTCTGAGCCTGCAGTCTTTCTCCAGTCGATCAACATTCTCGTGTGCCTCCGAAAATGAAGTGGATGGTTTTATGGTAATATCGATTCCCAGACATGCGGCTTAAAAAGATAAACCAAACCGCCTCTTAGGTCGACACCCCCTCCCCCCCCCCCTCCACCCCTCGGGGCGAGACAATACTTTGTGCGACCGTGTGCCAGCGTTCGATGTGGGTGCCACCCCGTGGGATGGATGGATGCTGCATGAGCGGGAAGCTAATGTAACACAAACAATAATGATCTACGACGGCCAGAAAGTCGATAAAGATAGCCGACGGTGATGTGGCCCGACGTTGGTGGGGGGGGGGGGGGGGGGGGGGGGAGTGGTTACGATCGGAAGTGGAACGTTTGACGCCGGTTATGATGTTGGTGATGCTGGCAAATGGATGCCTATCGCTGTCTATGAATATATGAAATTTTATGAGCCTTAGATTCCATGTTAGAACAACTTCCCCACCCGAGGGGCAGAGACACGGTGCCTGCCAACGAGCGACACTTTCGATGGGGATTCACCCCGAACCCCACCCACACGGTTGATAGGTATCCACTTTACATACCTTACATTACCGAGCGTTTCCACCTCGCCGGTCTGGTTGGCTTTCACTCAAAGCATCGAAAAGCGGTGGGTTGCAACGAACACCCCGTAAGCGAAAAGTTTAGGTTAATCTTTCAAAATAAACCCTCACCCTCACTGGCCCACTGCCAGCTGGAGCGACGTGGTATGAAGAACTCCCTATATACCGGACGCAAAGCCCGTTGAAATGACGCTGATAATGCTTCTCGGAGGGTGGTTGAAGGGTGAATTTTAAATTTATTTTATAAAAAGAAACACGCAGCTCGCCACACGGAAAACCCATCGATCGAACGACTTTGGGGCGCCAATGGTCGCCGTGCACGAGGATCTAAAAAAGCAAACAAAAACTAGGAAAGCCAACGGTTGGTACAACATTTCCAACGTTGGTGACCGGACACATGTGGGATAGCCGGCACACGTGCACAACCCCATTAGAGGTAGGCAACGAAATCGACAATATTATATGCAAAGCAGTGTCATTCAATTTACATACCAGGCGAATACTAGCCATCGGACGTTCGTTTGAAGTTATCGATCCCTTCAAGGTAGTGAATAAAATGGAAGAAAGAAAGCACGCGATACGATTGTCCTTGGCTATCACTTTCCAGCGTTAGGATTCAGTTAGAAAGCGCACCTTGCCAAAAAGGGAAAAATACGACGGCTTATCTAACTCTACTTAGGCATGCGCCATTCAAATGGTATCCACTTAGTACAGATTGTAAGAGATTCGAAACCCATAGACGCTTCTCGCCAGCGTAACCAGCGACCACACTTCCGCTGAACAGCCTTCCGGGACCGATGGCTGGCAATAACAATTATTACCATCATCCTTGTCATTAAGTCGAGTGATAATCCCCAGCTGGCTTTGTACGTTCGTTAGTTACTTTCTTCAGTTCGATTTTGGGGAATGGACATTCAATACCCTTTTCCAACGAACCGGACGTCCCGGTCTGGCCTAACGCCAGCGAAAACCCCCCACGGCGCTTCGGGATTCAACCGGAACTGGCGGTGGTAAGTTATGGCGCTGCAGTAGAGACACGCCTAACGAGCACGCCTTTCACTCCTCGTGCTGAACCTCGGCCACACGGAGCCAAATTCTCACCCATTACGGGCAAAGTTAACAACTCCAGTCCACCTCCGGAGTGGATAGATAGGCTCGCTGCAGCCGAGAAGCGTACGTGAACGAGCGGAATGGCGGAGGGGAGTTATAGTTTTCGGTGCCAAAGACAAACCCGCTATCCGCTTGCCAAACCAAAACCCGACAAAACCAATCGAAACTCCGACCGAACCGGCCCCGATCGGACTAGGCGGACCGGTCGACTAACGGGCGCACGTAAGCCGCTGTCGCTTCTATTGACCAAACCAATATCGACTCGCTTCATCTGCCCACCCAGGCAAACCCATTGCCAGCTCGTTCCACCGATTGGCAGTGGATACGAATGTACTTATTATCCATTAAAAATCCACTCCCACCCGCACGCCGATTCACGGATTATCGACTCGGTCCGGTGCGGCTAGTTCGCGAACTAAAACCGGGCGGTTTCCGGTTGGTTAAAACTCGTACCTGCTTGGGTGAGCCAGCCAGGTGTGTGTGTGTCCGTGTGCTTGGCCACGGCAGTCGATCCGCAGTGCATCGCCGAGGCGTGGTAACGGCCGGAAAACGAACCGTAGAATCAAACTTCCTGCTCGGTCCTGGGAGATTCATTAGAAGAAACTCCCGCCCCGAACGAGCTGAACGGGGTTTGAACAAGCGCATTCAGGCATGCAAATTGGTTTTCCAATCTACGAACAATTTCGCTTCAGAAACATGCATTCCCACAAGCTCCAAATACACACACACGCGCATACCCACCTTTGTGGTCGTGGCCGCAGCCGCATTCATTTATAATTCATTGCCAACGGTCAAACTGACAGTAATTGTTCCCCGGCAGTGCCGTGATCCCTTCCCGGGTCCCGGGTCCCGAACCCCGATGCCAAAGTTGCGGAAGCACTTCGAGAACCGACTATTGATTCTCAGGTGGCCAACCCAACAGCAGGTCGGCCGTATCGGCCAGACAAAGTGGTCCCAACGGTGGCACCGAGTGGATCTGTAATGAATCGGGATCAAAGAGGTTTTGGTGGAACCGCATCTCATCAAAAGAACTTTCACTAGGGTTCTTTCGGAAGAACGAATCTCCAAATGGTTTTCCTAAACGTTTCCTGAGAAATTTAAGAGGTTTTTATGAAAATCATTTTCAACAGAAATCACCAAGATTGTCCAACTATTTGCTTTAACTCATAAACCAAAACCATAACCATGGTGATAAATCAGGAATACAGACATAAATTATACTCGCCGCAATCAATCCAGGCAAATTAAACAAATTGTTTAAATAAACACTGAAACTAGACAAAGTTGCAAGTGGGAACGTTTCAATTCCCGATTCAAATGCAATAACCGGGACCGGACAAGACACCCCCCAACAGTAGACATAATTTAATCGCTTAATTGCCGGCATCAAATCAAATTACAAAATTGTTCGAAACCAAATCGAGGAAGAGAAAAAGAGAGAGAGAGAGAGAGAGAGAGAGAGAGAGAGAGAGGGAAATGAAAAAAATACAACACCACAGTACACATTCCGTCCTGGTGTTGCAAACAGTCGGATGTAAATTATTTTTCCCCACACCATCGATTGCAAATTATTTTTCCAAACCGCAACACCGCAGCGCTACCGGTGGTGGCTTCGCGGATTCCAGCAAGCTTTAATGGTGCCGTCCCGGTGGCGAAGCGGGTTGGAACCGAGGCGTTGTTGTTTGCCAACGCCGGTCCCCCGCTAATGAAGCCATTAGCCGCGTTCGGCGCCACAAAATCACGCCACCAAAACCCTGCCATTCGGTTGGATGCCACAAACAAATCGCACCCTCAACCGAACCGACGCGCTAAGCTCTCTCGCCCCGTGTGCAACGGGGGAAGAACACACCCCACACGGAATGTGGTCGTCGCGGAACCGGAGGTGGAGGTCGATTTTGTCGCACGGACAGAAAGCTAAAAATTACCGAAATGATGAGATGCGTTCCGCAAGCCTGGGGCATCAGCCACCGGTACGTGGAAAAATGAGAAAAATGCCTTCAAACAACGTAAATAAAGTTTTAAAAATAAGCTATAACGTGTCGTAATAAAGATCCTATCGCAAGCCCATGAAACCATGTTAATCACGCCACCGAACACATTGCCGGGGGGGCCACGCTGGCACGTGAAACTGGAAAGGAAAAAACTTCTCAAACCAAAAACACAAACACTCTCACTAGCCGGTGTGGCGGGGTCGATAGTAGAGAAACAAATGGGAAAATAGAGGGAAAAAAACACCAGCTAATTCTGCTCGACACGAAGAAATTGTTTGAGAAAAAAATCCAAAACAAAACAAGGACGGTGAAAAACACGAACCAACCGAACCGAGCGCAGCGCCGTACAGCAAATGAACAAACATGACTCGCTGAAAGCACTATCGTAAAATGTAACAATGTTTACACACCTCATCATCCCCTGGAACGGAGGGGGGGTGGGCGGGGGGCCAGGTAGGAGCTCCCTGAGGAAGGAAGATACCTCTCGGTTGTTGGCCGAAACCGAAACAACCGACATTATCAAACAATTTTCCACTGCACGATGTTTGTGGTAAAGGAAAATTGTTTGATGCAGAAACACCGTCCGGAACCGGAAGCTAACGAATGGAAAGTGCATCGTGCTCGCTGAGCTCCCGGCAAATAATGGCTGGTGTAACAAAGGAGCTTAGAAATAATGCTGACGTGTCGGGAGCGGTATGAACATATGTATCTCCATTGATTTCTATCATTCAATTATTGTGCGCATTTTAATTACCGATCAACGTGCGAAAAGCATCATTCCGTTCATCGTGAAACCATCCCCGCTCGATCGAAATCATGTCGAACAACGTAACAACAAGGTCCTTCATGTAAAACTCCGAAGTTCTAGCCCCAAGGGCGTGCTATCACCAGCTTTCGTCGCTCCTTCACGTCAACCCGGGCTCACGCAACAATCACTTTGCGACAAAGATAAGCATCACCGTTTCCTGCAGGACATCCTAATGATCGTTGAAACTTTTCCCTTTCCTTAATGAACCAATATCGGGCCGAGCGGCCGGTTCATGGACACATACGCGGCCGATGCCGCTACGTCGTCCTACTTCGGCGACGCCAGAAGGATTCACCCCCCGGAATGGGCGAAAGGACTCTCCCTCCCCCGATCGGGCGCTTTATTTATTGTTTCATTTATCCACCAAACGCCAATCGCTTATCTTTTGATTTGTAATCCACTCTGATTAATGGTTTTTTTTTCCTCCGCCCGGACGGCGAACGAGGGGAAAATCACTTTTATAGCCATTCTAGAGGGAGAGTTTGTTCGGGAAAAAAGGTTCCATCCCGGGACCTCCGTTGTTCCAGATTTATGATCGCCCCACGTCGCAAATAGTGCTAGCGGCGACCTGGTACTGGGGCTTCTGAGTGAAAAAAAGTGATTGGACTCATTTGTACGTGTGGCAACTTGGCCTCTACGCCCTTGAGCTCCTCGGGAAAAGGGAGTCGGAAAAGGCCCTGAGGCGGGATTGTGGGCTACGTTCGGTTCGAAAAACACTTTACCCGACACTCTCGACGCTACTCGACGCGTTGCGTTTCCGAGCGTTCGAGTCCTACTCGAGTGGCGATTTCGTACGGAGCAACGTTGTCAAGGATATCGGATGGTTAATAACTTTCCCTGAGCACCACAAAGTCAGTGGCCAATCAGGACCTCGGTTGTGGAACCGAGGCGAACGAATTTGGGAAAGGACTATAAAGACCAATTCTTCCGTCGCCCTGTAAGCCCTCACTTGTACCAAGCGTCACGTCCTCACCCTCAGCCAGCTTCAGAGCTCCGTCGACGAAAAGCAACAGCCCCGGAATTGGAGCGCGGAAGCCGGAATCAATAGCCGTGAAAACACCAAACACGGCGTAACACGATGTATATCCGAGTGCGTTGACCATTCCCCGGGGGGAGGGGGGTGGTCCGCAGTAATCTTGTATCAGTTATCCATCCATCGCTGGTCCCGTTCCGATTCCAACCACTTTGGTTTCGGCCATTCGTCCAAAACACTGAAGAGCAATAAAAATTTATGATTTATACCACCGGAATGGGCTCCTCCAGTCGGATGTGGACTGAGAAAGTGGCTACTTCCGTGACGAGGTACCGATAAGTAGGATGGGGGGGGGGGATATAAACCACCAACACTCGAGAGTGCATGCGACCATTCGACGCGAGTTAGGATCACAAATGGGAAAGCGACCGAGATCATCGAGAATGTCGACGCAAAAGCTCTTAACGGAAACGGAAAATGGAGGATCCCTTGGCATCGCATAAAAATGTTCAAACGATTGGTGTGCGACGCACCGGACGTGCTCGCACACAGGGACCGAATCCCGGCGGCGACGGCAAACGAATCGGAACGGATGGGGACGAATGAACGTAACGAAAACAATTTACCACCAACCAACGCCGGGCGAAACGTCGAGAAGGATGATCCACCAGCAGCAAACCACCGTGCCCGCGATTTTGGTTTCTTCACTTGGTCTCACTGGCAAGGAGTGAAGGGGGGGGGGGGGGAGCAGAGCGGGAGGGAGGAATTTCCTCGGAAAAATCCTATCCCCGGCTGCCCAAACAAACATCATCGCTGGGAAAACAACGGCGCGCGAATTGTGTGGGATCTTCGGGATCTCCGCTTTCCACTGATCTGTCGGACTATTTGGATCATAAGTTGACAGCTAAGTGACGTTAATATAAAAATGGAATATAAAATTGAATACACTGTCACGCCACAACTGCGCCGAGACGTTCGGCGTGTGCCCTCGAGGCACGCAGCGAAAAGAAATTTCTCGGCCGTCCCGTCGCCACAACAAAAGCCCCCGCTAAAACCGAAGACAACGAGAAGAGAGGGAGAGAGTTCGGGGGCCTCTCAAGAAACGGCGTTCCAAAGAACTTACGACACAAACACACACATACATAAACAATAGAGGGAAAAAAGATCCGACGGACGATGGCCACAAACGGAGGCCAACAAATAAAGGACGGGCTGGCATAATTTCCTTTTCCACTTTTGTGTTGTCACAGACCCACCCACCCACACACATACACGCGCGCACACTCACACCATCGGTGAGGAGGACGCCTGACGCGTCCCTTGGGCGTGGGAAAACCTTTCACAAAAGCACGCCTTGCCCGCGGAACAATGTACTTTTCACTCCACACTCCGATTATTGGCAAGAATGTCTCCCACTCTTCTTTTACTTCTTCGGCTGGGCATTCAATCCAAAGCCCTCCCCATCTCCCACACCCAGCCGTCCGACTGTTCCGCGACATTTTCCGAAGGCCGCTTTTCATGTTTATTCGGGTTTTTCACAAGCGGTACTTCATCCATCGCGTCCCGGAGATTTGTTGTTACGTCTCAGCCCGCGTCGCAGTCCGCACTTTTATCGCGCCGCCACTAGTTCGTCCTATTTTACGATTATCCAGTGTTTTTTTCCCTCCCCGTTCGCGAATTTTTCCAGCTCACTCGCCGGCCGCGTTCCTTTGCCACGGCGCGAGGGGGGGGTCTGATTAAATTAATGTCGGAATTTCAGAGATCAACCGTAAAAATAACCGGCGGGCGTATTTATCGCGTCCGGCGCGTCCGCGATTTTTACGCTCGACATCTCGTTTATCGCCGGACAGTTTTACTGCCTTCATAAATTTATGCACGCCGGACTGCGCCCAGAACGAGATGGCGGCGATGGAATTGAAACGGAGGGAAAAAAATGCGACGACATGCAATGGTTATGCCTCGAGATGAATGATTAAAATGTAGCGAAATATCAAGCGCAACTCATTCTCGAAGGCAAAACCCACCGGCGAAACCGCAAACGAAAACATTTAAAACCAGGTACCTTTAGCGCTTATCAAAAGTGGTAAATCGTTCGGTAAACCCTCGGAAAAGTAGAACGACCCTTTGTGTTCGCTTCCGATCCGATCAATGATCCGACCAGTCTGAGAATCGTCGCACCCCCCGCGGGGGGTCAGTAAACGAACCGCAATTGCATTACACTATGATTACTTAATTTAACTTCAAACAAACTTCTCTTAAAGCAATCACAGAAGTTTACGAATCGCGTTCAACTTTGATGCACCGCCAAGCGGCAACATGCGTTCCGTCAGCGTTCGTCCAGCGTTATGGAAATCGAAAAGGTGACGCACGGAGCAGAACATACCCTTGAAACGAGTCTCAAAGTCTGAGCGGTTTGATGAAAGCAAGAAGTTTTAGTTGATTCACTCGCGAGACCAGATGTGATGACATTCAAGTTTTTTAAATAGTCAACACTGTTTGAAATTGATCTCACGAAAAATCATCCTTTTAAAAACTCGCCCATTCACTCACCAAGCGGGAAATGTTTGAGTTTCCTTTTTTTCTGGTTCATACTTGTACAAATTGGATATTTAATGCTCTCCTCACTTCGTAAAAGATGAGTGCGTCCATATTTTCCACCCTTATCGCGCTCGCTTGGGCATCCGTCAACGAGCTCAACGACGGCAGTGAACGATCAAATCTCGTGCCCGGATCTGCGATGATACCAAAGGGGCCCCCACCTTCCCTCCCTCCCACCGCAAGCGAGCGAGAAGGAAGTGATATTTTCAAAATTGGAAAAGTTTCCAACTTCCAAGAACGCATACCTCAGCGAACCCTCCCCGCACAAGGACACGGGCGCTACACCCAAAAGCGCTAGCCGGATGCGAAAACAAGAAAATTCGCTTACTGTGCAAATTATCTTCCATCCCCATCCCCCATCCCAATTGGACAGACCGTGCCGGGCATCCCGTCCATTTTGGCATACTGAGGGCGTCGTCGGACTTCATCTACTCAAAATGAGTCAAGGGGGGGTGGGGAGGTGGGAGGGGAAGTAGAAAAAACGCACGAAGTGCCCAAAACGAGAGGCGAATGCGAGTGTTTTAATTATTGAGCTGATTATTCAATTTCATAAACTTACCCCGGCGCTCGGTGCTAGGTGCGTACAAGTTGAAATTAGATTCCTGGCCCTGGAGTTGGAGGGCAAGCTCGGGTCGCCCCGCACCTCCCGCACCTTTTTCGGGGCTCGAAAGGCAATGACCGAAAAATGGGAAAATAAGATGGCAAATTTGTAACGACGGCAGTAATTAATTAACGCTTCCAGTGTGGGGATCACGTCAGGGGGATTTATCGCTCGATGATTAGAGAAAAATGTTTCAGTGCTTCATGAGAAATTCATCGACCCGCTCCCCCCCTGCACACAAACCGCACACAGCACACACACACAATCTTACTAATTACGCACACTTTGCGCGAACTCACGCACCCCGGAGGGTATCGTATTATGAGTGGCCGCTGGGCCGCTCTCCAACCGGGCCCGGGAAAAGGCAGGCCATCGCCAATCGGGGGAAGGGGAAAATAAATGGATGCACGAAAGCGTTACGTACGATGAAACTTATACGATGTAGGGAAGCATTTCTCGTTAATCAATTCCAATTATTTTCTTCCATTCCAGCGGGCTTCCGAGCCTCGATCCGGGGGGAGGATTATGTTGATCGAGATGCTGAACTCCGGCCATTCGGGGACAGTGACCTCAAGGTATTAGTACGAGTAGATTTGCTTCTTTTCTCCGGAAAAATCATACACACACACACAGAGAGAGAGAGGGGAATGTGAAGCATCGTGTTCATCATCGAGCTCTCCATGCACACAAGCACACATTAATTCCACATTCCCGAGCGCGGACAAACCCCATTAAAAACGCATCAACAAACGATTGCCTTCGGATTCGGATTCCCGGAGCTCAACGCACATCTGCGGCGGGCAGAGAAGCAAAATCGATCCTGAAGGATGTGGTTCGATTCAGTGACTCTTGCATGCACCACGACCACACCGACCTCGAAGCCCGGGCCACTGGGCAGTGGCTCGAAAGCAGTCATGGCCGACCATTCTTCCGACCAACAGGCTCAAATCCCCAGCGCTCACTCCCCGGAGCCCGAAGCTGGTAGGTAGGTTCCGATTGGTTGCAATGGCTTTCACTGGCCGGTGTTGGTCGAGTGAAACGGTAACGAAACATTTAATTTTGCTCACGCCAATCAATGTACGTCGCTTCGACAGAAACCGATGTAATGCGCTCACTTCGAAACCAATATGGTTCGAAGCCGTCGAAGATACGGTGAGCTGTAAGTTGCTGCGTGTCTTCAATCGATCGACAGGGGAAAAACAGTTTTCTAAACGGGCTGAATTGTGGAAGGTGATGGAAACAAAGAAGCTTGGTTTTCTCATCCGTTGCCATCGATATGGAAGTGTCTGAAAATGGTAATTAAAATTTTCAAACACTTGACACTGAACGAAAAACAAGAGAAATTGATTGTAACAGTCATAAGGAACATTTTTATGCTAAATATTAAACAGGAAATTGCAATTTCACCTAACAAGAATTGTCAAAAAAAATGAAAAAATAGATTAATTCAAAACAAAATCTGACAATTTTTTTTATTTATTTTATTGTTGCTTTTCAGAAGACATTGTTTACATACATCCAATTTCCCCTGTTACATAAATGCTAGGCATTATGCTTGTGTTGCATACTTTTACCTTAATCTTCCAATATTTTTATTGCGTATCAAGTCCCAAAATGATGTCCAAACATTGCTCTACCACTCTCTAAACCAGTTCATTTTAACTTCATTCCACTCCATCTGTAAGCCACAAACCGCACGACCCGGTGTACAAGTGTCAATCATACCGAAGACAATGGCATAAATTGAATTTGTTTTCACTTGACTCAGCGCCAAATTGCTTTTTAATGCGAAAAGGTGGCCTCCGTTGCGGTGCGGTTCATTCATTCTTTGCTGTTTCCCCCGCTGGCCGAACCATTTTCACCAAACACGCGCGTAGAAATGCTTCTGCGGTCCCGTCTCGACGCGATGTACACATCGCTCCCCGGACGCGGACCTGAAACTGAAACCTCCCTAATGTCCTTGGAGGGAAATGAAAAACTGCGGTTTTCGCTTCCATCGATGAAGTGGAAAACAATGGAGCGGGAAGGTAGGATCGCGCAGCGAAAGCAGCACTGCACTGTATAACGCAGAAGTACACGGGGAGAGGTGGGAAAGAAGCATAAGAAATTGCAAACAGATGTAGAAAGCACCGGGCAAGTAAACATAAAACCAACAATGGAAAAAAGATTAGGTATAAGCTCTGTCCAACTGGGGAAGGCAGCGGCGAAAAAAAGTGCAAAACGTTGGACCCGCGGGCGTACGAAGGAAAAAGTGATATGGTTTGTGAAAATGGAAGAAAAAGAACCAATGAAACCTACAGCGTGCCATTCAACAGAGAGTACAAGGTAAATACAGAAACTGCACACTGTTTAGCGAATCCCTTTTTCCGTGGCGCATTCCTGCCCTCTCGTCTCCTTTCGACCGCTGGTTGCCTCTCACCACTCTGTGACAGCTCTCGAGTGCAACTCATCAAGGGTTCGCACTGCTGGAAAGTGGCTGATTTTCTTCCCCTTCGGAAACAATCACGGGACCCGTTTTACAGCCCGCAACAGAGAAAAAATCCGAAACATAAATGAAACCACAAAATTACGTTTGCAGGGTACAAAAAAAACCGTCCATCGTACCGATTATCGAGTACATCGCGAAAAGGGAAAACCACCACCAGCCGGCCAAGTGCGCCCGATCGTGCGGGCAACAAAAGTGGAAGTTAAATTTCAACAGCGTGACTCTGTGCAACGGCATGTAGCAAAAAAAAAAAAGGAAAAAGAAAAAGTTCCACCACTCGGCACGATTGCACAAAGGCGAAAAGAACGTAAAGGTTGTAAAAATATCCTTTCCCGCTTCATTTTGCACCGCTTGACCGGTTGCAGCGATGGCGATGGCAATTCAATTCATACCGAAGCGGTGTTATTTCAGCGGTTTTGCAATTAGTCGACGAATGTTCCGTCCGCCCGCGGGTCTTCCGCGGGTTCTCTTTGGAGTTGAGCGTCGGACAGAGTAGTGTAATTAAATGATGTTCTGCCAAGTACCGGACAATGATTGACCATGTTTCCAGTGGAAACTGACGCCAATTGGAGGGAAAAGTCATTCTTCTGGGTCGGCGAAACCTTACCCCACGGTGCCTTTTTGTTACATGGCTCTCGATGAAGATTTTTTTTTCGCTCTTTTAAAGACTAATGCTTACAGTGAAATACAAAGGAAGACTTGCTGAAAGAACTACGTTAAGTGAAAGAAAAGAATTCCTGTTTATTATTTCCAGTACCTAACTAATATTATGATGCTTTGCTTTAAGACCAGACGTCGTTCTGCATAAGATAATAAGCAGCTTTCAGCGAGGTAAGCACTCACAATCGGAATGAAAATGGATTAATAAAGATTGCAACGGTTGACATACACAATTCACCCTAGCAAAGCACCTTTCCAACGGGCTTAAGCACAATTACATCCAGTTATAATGTTATCTGGTGCAAAGTTTCATAAAGAAAATCTACCCTCAAGACGTAGTTCAATTGTTTCCAACGCTTAAATCAGGTCATTCTTCTTGACATTCATCCCGCATCTGTCCGGTTTGTTGTCAAGGGTCATTCATCTTCATTCGCCATCAATTGCCATCAAATGGAAACCCTTTAGGTTCTGTTGCATCCGCTTCCGGTAACCGGGTTCGGAGTGGCGTACTCGGTTGGACGAAAAATTACCTACCACCACAATCAAATGCCCTCCTTTCCAATCGGAAACACCATCATGCCTCTCCCCCCCCCCCCCCCCCCCCCCTCCCTTGTTGTGGTCGCTCTGTTTATGCACGCATCCGTCCATCATTTGCCAACCATCATTGCACACGTCAGCCCGTCAACTTCTTCCGGTCGTCTGTCAAAAAGGGGTGACATGATGCGACCATCATTCGCAGGATCGTCGGCTACAGACAATTTGCCCCCATCCCTGCCCACCCACCGGCACACCCAATTTCCCATGCGGACACTTATCGTCGGTCATCGTTTTGTGAAACCTATAATCATAAATTTCAACCTTGTCACAGCCGTCATAAACACCGCATTTCTGCTTTTCCGATTCGGAACTGTTCAACTTTACGATGCCCATCGCGTCCTGTCTCGCACCTTCCACATTCTTGTTCCCTCCCCTCCCTCACGAAAATGTGGAAGGTGCGCGCTTCGACGGGTGCTCGTAAGATTACTTTCGGGACGAAAAACGCCATCGCGTAGGTCGCGGCCCAGCGCGGTGGCTCAGAGTGGGATGACGTGCAAAACACTGCGTGACAGTAATAGCATAAATGACACATTTCCGACCGTATGCAGCCAAGGGACACGGTCGTTGCATTCCCGCGTGACGCTCGCGTGAACTTTCTTCGGTGCGTTCGGTGCACTTTCCGACACGTTGTTTGAATAGGTAGAGTTTCAACGTCACACTGGTTGCCATAAAGTAAAGTCTTTACATTGTTGATGATACTCCATCGGTGTTTTTTTTTTTTTATTGGTTCATTATAAACACAGAGAGTGACTAAAAACATGCTGTAAAATTATTTTCGCATTGACGACATAAATATTAAAAGCTTTGCTTAACCGTGTAGTTGTACACTTCTGTCCACCCTTATGCACCAGTGTGTCCTCGAAAAGAGCAATCCCAACGTTCCCCGGCACACACACACACACACACACAAACAAATGCACAGGCGCATCGATCGGGCGCCGAAACGACCCCGCCATAAATCACAATGAACATCAGCAACTGTTAAAATTCAAATAATTCCTCACATCTGAAACGTCGCCGCGTGGAATCACTTCCGGCCGCCGGGTGCAACGTTCGGTCGACACGCGAGCAAGTGTGCTTTCTTCGGTTGGAATGAATTCCGACTGCCGGTGCCATGTAGATGCCAATAGAAGTTTCCCTTTCCGAATAAACTGGCGGTCGGTTTTCAAACGGGAACATTAAAAAGCACACCATTTTATGGTTTGCTGCACGCCACGGATGAAAAAGTTTTTAGTAGTGCCTATAAAATGAATGCATCACTCATTCCTTGGCATGTTCCTCTAAAACTAGTGAAGTTGTTTTGTCTGTGTTTTTTTCAAAATGTTCAACAATCAACTCATCTAGAATACTGCAAAAGGGTTCTATACAAACATTACTTTCCTTTGTCTAGAAAAAAAAGTCCTTAGAGAATGATGTTTTTTTTGCGAATGCATATTGAGTGGAAAATTATGTTGCAATGAAAAAAGCACACCCTTTACCACCCACCGAGGAGTAAGTTCCCGAGATCCTCGAAGAGCCGAAGTGTAAAGCTCACTTCAAAGGCTCCGCTTAATCCCCCCGCCATGGATTCGCCGTTGCACCACCTCTTTCGCTGCTGTTGTACTTTTATTGTTTCCGCACATTGCGTAATCCTGGGAAAGCCCCAAAGCCGGGCGGAAAATCTGTGTACATTTGTGTGTGTGGCTGTTTCGTGTTTGTTTTTATTTACAAAAATGAAGCAAACAACACAACCCCGTCCTGTATCGGTTCTACCCCCTGTACCCCCCCGCTCCAGTTGCCGCTGTTAATTGGGACCATTAACAAGTTCCGGCCTGTCTAGTGCAATGAGCCGGAAGCTATAAAGCGCTTAAACAAATACCCGTTCGCACGCACCCCCCCCCCCCCCCCCAAGCCCCTCACCCCTGTGCGTCCCCGGTGCGGGAAAGGCTTAATCGCTTAAAACGTGCTATTTTTACAGCCCATGAATGCTAACCGACCGAGAGGGAAGCGTTTGTCCCGGTGCTGTAAGCTTGTTGATTGTGCGAGAGTTATTCCATCCAAGTCGGCCTGGGTGTGTGTGCACTATCTAAGATGGAACTTTCGGGGACGTAATTCTAAAGTTTTCACCCATTTCGCCTAACTAACTAAATTTCAAGCGGTCGCAAAAACGCTCGCCCATCGAACGGAAAGCCTACGAGCAGGAAGTTCGGCATGCTAATAATGCAGTCAGGCTAGGGAAAACTTTAAACGGTTTTCACTTTACCACTGTTGTGGGGCGACACCGACCGACGCAGTGTAACTTTCCTACGAGGGGGGTGGGGGGGGGGGGGGGGGGTTCCAGTCCGCAACGCTTTTATCACGAAATATCGGCGGTATTGAGAAGGGGTTTCTCTCATCCCCCAACCCGCAGCGCCAAGCAGTCCAAGGTGGGGACAATCGAACTCACGGTTGAACCCGGCAAACCGAGAAGCGCGCCGATTTGGAATATAAAATATGATAATAGTTTCGAAAAGCGTTGCACCCTGCCGGAATACGTAAACAGGCGTCGGGCAGAACGAATAGTGCCGGTAAAAGGGTCGCCGCACCGTGGCTAAATGCATTTTCTTCGGGAAACCGCCCCTCCGGGGGTGTGCCCTGGAGGAAGCCATCAGTTTGCCAAAAGTGTTTGGAAAACTTTGGCACTCACTTGGCCGGCCGTTTTTCGTTTCACAACGTTTCTTTGCCCCGACACGGTAAAGCCGTAGCGAAACGGCGCACCGCCATGGAAAGTCAACGCCCGGAGTTGCCTCCGAGTTTTCCCCTCCAGCTCCTTCGCCGAGGGGGGTTTTCCGCCGGAACGGAAAAGAGAAAAAGTTTAATTGAATGATTTGCAGTGCGCCAATTCCTGCGTCCCCCGGTCCATTTTCCTGTCACCAAGATTGTCAACCCCCTTTTCCCTTCCACGCAGGGGGAAAAAAAAAGTGTACCAAAAACTTTGCTACGTGTCCAATTTCCGATAGGAAGCGGGGTTGTGTACTGTGCGAAATTGTCAAACCGAACCGCCAGCGCAAAGGTCCGGCGTGTATGCGCTCGCTTTTGTCCGCTCGTCAATCGGTACAAAGTTCGGTGCGCAAACGCTCCGGTTTCCGGTGGCATCAAACGGATTCCGCTGGACTCACTCGAGGCACTCCGAGGCAAACCTTCTAGCAAAACTTTCCCCTTCTCGGAATGTGATACCGTCGGAATGGAGTGAATTGAATTGGAATAAATGAACGAAAGTTTTACACCTCTAGGGTTGGGAAAGTTGGGTTTCGAGGAGAGCAGAAAGATCTATTTCAGCGATTAGAGATTATTTTCTCAGGCTCGAAGACAAACGGAACTCCAGCTGACATCGAACGGAGGGGGACATGAAAACACGCAAAAGATTGTGAATGAAATTGAATGCGCCCCACTGACTTCAACCGGCATCAGGGAGCACTAAAGTGTGTCCGGGCACGAGGGGCAGGTTTGAAAAAGGTCTTGAAACCTCTTGTCAGCTAGGTCTCCGATGTTGCACTGTGAAGCCAAGCAGAGTGGAAAGCTACTGTGCTACCCGGAAGAGTTCATAAATTCCAGACAGGTTCGATAACCTGTGAAAAATGATAACACACTTGATGCAAAGGAAAGCAGGAAGGTAAAATAAAAGGACTTTTCTTCCTCCCTTCACACAACATGTGTTTATTGACAGCCTTTCTAATGATTTGATCTTTTGAAATCAACCGGGCTCTAAGGTAACGGAGTGTGTCCTATGTGGCTTCGTCACTCTCGGCTTGTTTGCCTTGTCTCGTAATCAAAGCTTGGCTTTTGCGACATATTTTATCCAACATAAATCTAACTCCAGCCCTCAAGTCACACAAAGCCTCAACAAACAACTCACAGCCAGCTGAAAAGAAAAAGTTTAAAAAAACACAGGCGGCAGATTAAAATCTCTGCTTCCGGTTCGTGTGGCCAAAGTCATAGCCACCGAACCGGGTTCCACTAGTCACGGTTCCGGCTCATCCGGCAGCCGCGTGGTTGATGAAATAAAATGTTCTATCAACCGAGTCCAGGAAGTCAGCGTCAGCAGACCTACCGCCTTCACGTCACATCGCCTCTGCTCACGGCCAGGAGGAGCTTGTTTTCTTTGAAAATTAATCAGAAAAACATATTCCCATGCATGTAAATTTCCTCCTGCCTGATACATAATTCATACCGCCTGCTATTACACGCTTTTCAGCGCCAAACACCGGCAATCTCTTTCTCTCTCAGTCGCTTCGAAGGATTACTTCGGTGTCCTTCTCTTCGGCAGCAACCTTTGCAGTACTTCTTCGGTCAAACACCAGGCCAACATCATCCACCGCCAATCAAAGCCAGCCCAAGGTACGTTGCTTCGAGGCTGCGATACTGCTTGACGTCCTACGTCGGTGGTGAGTGGAAACGAACAGTAAGGGGATGCGAGAGGACGATACTCAATGAAAAGTATTTTATCCTTTGCCAGCTCAACGGCGTGGAGTGTGTCTTATCCGCCCGGCAGCCATCCGGAGTTCCTTCCGCACTGATATGCGTATCCGGTTACACCCGATTTCCTTCACCATGAAACGGGTTCCCCCCCCCCCCCCCCCCCCCCCTGAGGGAAAGGAGAACGCTGGAGCGAACGGGAGTTGGGATTTGTTTTTCTTGCCGTCGATTTTCCCTGGCCTGACAGAACGAACAACGGTGGAGCTGCCTGGGAAGCAGCTATTTGAGTTTGAGATTGGTGTAACTTAGAACATCAAAAGTAATATTTACACTACCGAGCGCTTGTACGCCATTCGCGCAGCGATGATGTTGCGGCGAGAAGAAAGAAAGAAATGGGAAAAGCTTTCCAACTCGGTAAACTGATTTCCGCATTTTTCAATGCTATTGGAAACAAGGCATCGATCGGCACATATGTCTGACGAGTGCGTAGTAAAGTTGAGTATCAAAACGAACGAAAAACTATCCTTTCGCTGTGTTATGTGGTCATTCGCGAGTGAAAACAACAAGGAAAAAGGTAAAACTACAAAAGTAGCGCATAAAAATAAACAATAATTTTCACCAATTCTCAAAACACTAACCAGAAAATCAGATCAAGGCTAAACCTTCAGTTATAAAATTAATTGAGCACAAGACCTTGTAGCTATATTCAGGTACTCCATCTTGTTTATGTATTTTCTGTTCAAATTGATGTATATGGATAGCAACTTTTCTCCCCTTTTCAACTTATATTGCCATTTCCTTGATTGTGTTTGATTGAAGTTGATTATTAAAGCCTGTCTCATAGTAAATTGAGCCAAAGAAAGCGCTCTACTGTGGCGCCTCTAGTAGCGTCAGCCGGAAACTAATATTTTTAGTTGTATTAGTGAATAGTAACAATGAAGTTGTGCACGTTTCAGACCTGTACTATTGTTTTTCGCTGAATGCCGTATAATGGAAATTTATCGACCAAAAATGAATCCGCACAAATAACTGGAGCGCCGGTGGACAGATTGGCAAGGCCTGGAATCCATAATAAAAGCAAAGAATTATTTCAAGTATTTTTCTTTTGTACAGTTATACATAAGGATTGTTATAAAAATAGGTTTTTACTTTTTGCGTGTTCCCTGTTTTTTATAAATTCACGTACTTTTTTTGCCGATTTTTCGACCTGCCATTATTCCAAGGTTGTCTTGGAGTTTTACTGGGCCAATAAGATCACTTGGTACCAAAACCAAATTTCCCAGAGTTTCACCCCATCGAAAAAATCTGGGCAATCACAAAACTTCGTCTTAGACAAAGTGGTGAAACAGTTTCAGATGTTCTTGGCAAGAGGAAGTGAACGGAGGTTGCGAAAACGGTGTCCCATTCCACGACATGGGCGTTAATGCAGGAAACAAAAACAAAATACGTGAATTTAAAAGAACAGGGAACACGTAAATAGTAAAAACATATTTTTATAACAAACCTCATGTAAAACTGTACAAAAGAAAAATACTTGTCATTTTTTTGTTTTTTATTTGAATGGGTTCCCGGTATATTTAATTTGCTCAGTTGCCTTGGTGCTATAGTATTTTGTGCGGATTCATTTTTGGTCGATACATTTCCATTATACGGCATTTAGGGAATAACAATAGTACAGGTCTGAAACTTTCACAACTTCATTGTTACTATTCACTAATACTACTAAAAATATTAGTTTCCGGCTGACGCTACTATAAGCGCCACAGTAGCGCGCTTTCTTTGGCTCAATTTACTATGAGACAGGCTTTATGACTATTATTGCATACATTTGATCCATATGTTCCTGCCCATCTGTAAACGTTCACAGGTCTACTAGTAGAAGTTGAAATTTTGATTTAGCAGACAAAATTACTTCATCCCCGCTCGGGGAATTCCTACTGGACAGCTGTGCCATGTTCTGTCCCAACTTGGAAACTCGCCCACAGATTTGTTTCCGTTGTACCGCGCTGACAGGACAAATTACACGTAATTTTTCGACGACGGTCCTTAACTACCGAATCGTGCCAGCACCATGGTTCCACCCTGAGATTAGATGTGGTTTTGGCGTCGGGGTCGCAATAAAGTACCCTGCATGATCAAAAGCCTCGCATACAAACAAACAGACGTTTGATGATGATGATGATGACGCAGGATATTATTGTGCAAACATGGGTAAAGCTCAAGTGAGCCGGGTAATGTTATTTACAATTTTCAGACGACTGTAACACAATTTTCAAAATAACGTGCATTATTCACGAGCTCCGGTGGTAATTGAATGACGGTAAATAAGCAACACTTAATTAGTGCCATGAGCCGAACTTGATGAAGTCAGAAAAACAAAACTCATTTCATGAAATTTATATATGAACCATTGATTCTTCGCATGAATAAACTTTTCATGCTACATTACGAATCAAATGCTGTTTCTACAGTAAAAGTTTAAAGCTTTTTCTACAGTATGAAATGTTCATGACAGTTCAATATTAACCAAATAACTGTCAAAAAGTTAAGCTCACATCAAAAGCCTCTCTTTCATCCTGAAAGAAGATGTTTGACCTCCACTCTCATGAGAAATAAGCACGTATGCAAAAAAATAAAGGCACATGCATAAGTTGTTCACCAATTCCTATGCAAACAAAAACTAAAGACTCGGAATAAAGCTACAAGTTGTTTGCCATCTACTTCACTGTTCATTTTAGACGAGCGTTTGTGAATTATGTTTCCCACTGGTAGGAAAATTTGTCACCGTTTTCTAATGTACCAGGGACACTAACAAACAAAAATACATATACATACACACACCCAAATGCAAAGACAAACCTGTGCATTCTTCTCGTCAAGAAGCGTTTGAACTGATTGTTCTCGAAGGTGGAAATCCTTTCACCGGCGTTGTGTACTCTCGCCGGCTCCTTCTGGCTGCTCCTTCCGCTACCGCACCGGCGTTGAAAGGAATTGAATTCGCGTGACCTTCTTCTGCCAAACTGAACCATCAACTCAGCGTTCGACAAACATCAGCACGTCCCACACAAGCCTCGTGACAGTCGCTCGGATGCGTCCGTACCGTTCGCTCGATGTGAAATTGAAAACTCAAGACCATCGCCGACGCCTGATTTATCACTTTGAAAATCAAACACGCTTCATCAACACACTGCTCCCCTTCACCCTAACCTTCCTTCCGTTGGCCGATGGGTTCCGAGCGAATGGTAAAGACGTACCCCGACATCCTTCCCTTGCACGTGCAGAGGTTCTTTGTTGGTCCTTTTTAAGGTTTCTGCACAATTCACTTCATTTCTCGATTCGGCAAAGTGCTAAAATAACTACAAAAATAAAAGAACAACACCTTCCGACCGTGCGCTCCCGGCGGATTTCCGTTCGTTCGGCGGTCGATCAAAGCTGCTACCGACCGGATGTGGCTGTCCAACTCCCTTTCGGTGCACCTTCCCACCAGTTCCAGCCTGGGAAAGAAAGAGAGAAAAAAACGGATGAACAGACACACCTTCCCACCCACTTGGCACGATGGAAAACCGTTCGGTAAAAAATAAAACACGATGGAAGAAACACTGCAACTTAAATATTTATAAACCTTCAATTTATTCTTACCTGCACCCTTTTCCGGGCTTCTTCCGAAGGGGAGCTTTTCTTCTGCAACTCTCGGAAAGGAAAAACAAAACGGAAAGTGGAAAGCATTTTCACTCGAAAGACACCGACCTTCCTTCATCAAGTGGCGCAATGCAAACTCACCTTTCGCCCTTCCCTTGGCCGTGGAAGGCCACTGTTTGTGGAGCTGTGGAAATGTTTATCGTGGCATTAGGGGGGGCCCCCTGGAATCGTAGGCTGCTGGATGGATCGAGAAACGAGAAAATAGGAAAATGGAAAAGACGACCATCGATACACACACACACACACACATCGGGGAAAAACAACAACGAATCGCTAAAAAGAATCCCAAAACTAGCCTTAGCCTTTGCCGGCCCTCGTAAACTCCACACGGCACCAGGATGTTGTTGCCCTCGTCGACCCGAACAGCGATGTTCCATTCCGGCTGCAATGAAAGCACTGCGCATGGTGTGGAATGAATTATGGAGAAAATCACTATTCCTCATTGGATGCCCACTTCCGAAGGCTCCCGTATTCTCGTTGCGCCGCAAGCCCGCTTTGGATCTGTATCAAATATATTTCTTCAATTTTTAAATTGACTAAGGAGCAGCCCCTTGGCTACCTTGTCGATCGAACTAAAGCTGTACGGACCTTAGACAACCGGTAAGGCCTACCGTAAAACACTTTAGGTTCTCGACAACGTCCTAAGAAAGGGAGTGAGCTCAACTGCCTTCGACCTGCGTCATAAGCAACATCTTCGAGCTCACATCGGTTAGTTCATACTTAAACAATTTCCCGCTCTCCTTTCGAGCCAAAAGGAAAAGAAAACAACACACAGCACAAGCGACCGAAACTGACCGTCGTTTCAGCTTCTTATTAAACCAACCTTTTTTTCTGCCTCTTCTCGAAACTCTAGATGTCTAGAATCAATCGCACCTCGAACCCCGATGGATGCAAGCTACCGATTGTGAAACGGAGTGTGAAAGTTCGAAAGGTCCCAACTGTCACACCTGTTAACGACCCGGAGTTCGGACTTGGGCGCATTGCGATCCCCACGGACCAGAGTTGCTTTTTTTGTTTTGCGCTCCGACAATAAATTATTTATGTTGACAGTCCCCCATCTAGAGAAACGATTCTAGCAAATAAACCTTCCGTTCGATGGAACAGGCTGAGCTTTGGCACGAGTGTACTCCCCCGGATGCTGAAGCAACAAAAGAATGAATGTTCATAATATTTTAGAGGTTCTAATATATTAGTTGGTTTTGTTTCATGGAAATTACTTACAATCTATCAATTCTAACCAATCAGTATCGAAATGAGGTAATTTTTAAGATAAGTTTAATATACTAAATAAATAATCTTATCATTGCATTACTGAAAAGATACATAAAATGGCCTTTCTCGACTCTAGTTAACGTAATGACGATTATAAAAGGTAGTAAACATTCGATTTTCACTAATTATGTTTATAATAAATTTGATGACCTGGTTTGATTCAATAGGGATGTTTCTAATAATATTCACTTTATTAAAAATCAGTTCATTATTTGAAAACGAATTTATTTTTAAAACATGACCAAGTCTTTAAGGTAAAATCCACAGAACCATATTCACAGTGCTTTTGATGAACAATTGGAAAAATACACAGATAATGCGCAGGATTTCCATAATTTCCGAAAAGTTTCTACCAAGAATGATAACGAGATTCAGCAAAAGACGATCAGGTTGGTTTCGTTGGAAGGGAAAATTTGCAACATCACAAGTGACCCTTCCAAACGTGATCGACCAAATTGTTCATGGAAAAACACTAGCACCAGTTGCAAAACAGCTGATTGAATTGAGATAAATTTACGAAGAAACATGGTTGAACGGTTGTTGTGCTCGACGAAACACGAACATTTACCCTTTGCGTTCCGTTGGCCCAAAAACCCTTCCAGGAAAAAATCGTTTTGATCCCAATTTGGTTCTTCAACCACTTGAACCGTTGAGCTGCAAGTTGTCAATGCAAATTGTGTTCGCCAGTTGCTGGTTCGATACCGTCGACACATCCGGGAGCCTCGTGAAACTAACCGACCCGGACACCGACACCGACTAATGACTGGGCTATTATAGTTTCTGTAAACCGTCAAAGTACCACTTCACTTCGCAACACGCGATCGCTGCTAATGTATGGTCTATTGGTGTTGCTACGCCTGCGGGAGGTGAAGCTCGCACGCTGCACGTAATTGACCCCTCCAATCTAAGCCCAGCGTCCGAGGTTGAAGAGAAATCGACCAACGCAACTCGGAATCGCGTCGGTCGAAAATCTATTAATTGCATACTACTACCGCCCACTTGCTGCTGGTAGGAAGCGATCAATCATAATCGAATCGACCCTAGCGCTAAACCCGATGCTCGTCTGATTCACTCCCTCCCCTCCTGCAGCCTCGCCGACCACGCCGTCCAAAACCGGAGCGAGAACCGGAAACCCCCGGACGAAGGCAAACCCACTCAACGCAAAGCCTCAAAGCCTGGCAAAGGTGGTTTTAAGGGCAGCTGGGTGTCGGGTTTCACGTCCACGTCGGGTTTCCGTAACAACCCCTCCCCCCCCCCTCCTCCCCGTTCACCACTCTTCAGCTAACTAACATTTGCGGAAACAATTAACACAGCGATAAAGTTGATTTGTATGACAAGCTCGGCAAGGGGGTCGTGGAAATGGACGGTAAAGCGTGGTGACCGACTTCACAGGCGGCTGAGCTTTGGTCGGAAATTCACTTCACTCGCCAATATTTGCGCAGATCGGATGCGTGTGTGTGTGTGTGTGAGTGTATGTGGCAGGTAGGATACACATGTGTGTGTGTCTGTAAGGTTAGTGGTTTCGGAAAGCAGCTTCAAAAAGCCATTCCAAATCGATCCTGCGGTGGTAATTCGGGCGCGTTGTAGAAGCGAAACCCGGGCGGACCTTAAAGGCTTCTTCGTCGGGATGAAGTGGACGGGGAGGGGCGGTGTATGGGTGGATGGATGGAGCCGCGGGGAATAATTTATTCTCATTAAATGCTCCGGCAGCGAGGAATTTGTGGGATCTTGTGCATTTAACCTAACGCTCCCTCGGACTCCGAGGTGAGGGAAAGGGCCAAGGCCAAACGAAATTACTCAATCCGAGCAGCTGAACCCTTTTCCGAAGGGCGGGGGGGGGGGGGGTGTAGCCGGGTGGCGTGAGCAAACCGACAACACCGGCAACACCGGAAGCCGTGCGATTTCGGAGGTCTTAAGTCCCGGAATGCGACTTGACGTGACCAACGCACCGGAGCCCCGACGGATCCGCAAGAAAACCGTAAGATTTCGGTTTCAATGTCTTGAACAATAATTTATTGCCATCGGTACATGCCACCGGTGCAATGTGGTGGAAGTGAGGACTTAAACCCCCCGTGTCCGTCGACCCCTGAAATGGTGCAGGTTTCGTACAATGTCACTACTTCCGTCTCGCACATTTTCTCGAGAGCCTCTCGAGTGGAAACGAAGTGGGTTTGTTGTTACTATCCGCTTGGCCCCGAAACTAGAACGAGCCGACTGCAATCAACTCGAGCTTTCCATGATAGCTCATTTCGTTTTACCAACCATTCCTCATTCCTTCCCCCCCCTATTTCCACCCTCCGAGACAGGCAACAAGAGCTCAAATCCAACGAACCGGTGCTTTTGATTATCCGACAAGCCCGCGCGCCCGGGAGATTCGCCGGGGAAACATACTGTGTGGGAATGTTTTGGATTATTTCGAACATTCAACATCATTCCATGCTGGGCTGCTTCCATTCCCCCCTCGCCGCGAACCTTACTCGGCCCTCTCCCAGTCTGTCAGTAGAAATGGGAAAATCCTTCCAGTGGAAGCTCTTTATGTAAAACCCGTTGCGAACGCAAAACAGCAGAACTCCTCACACTGCACGACGCCACTCCTCCTCCTTCCCCGCCTCCAAGAATCGACTTTTTTGACACCCCTGGGGACACCCGTCTGCTGTTGAAACTATTCAAAAAACCCACGCTACACGAGAGTCGGCCATGTTTGGAGCGGAAGTAGCACTGAAGCTTTGGCAAACAAACAAAGCAAAAAAAACACTTCCGGCCTTCCCTCAGCATGCCCCCTGGTCCCTTACACTCCGCTCGCCTACGGGAAAGCCTGAGATTCGAGGCTGGCTGCTTCGGAGCGAACTGCAGTTATAATGAAGGACTTCCTTCGCGATTAGTCATGCTTTTACCGTCCGGGCTTTCGACGCGGCCGAACCGTGGGTGGGGTGGGGGGGGAGGTATTCGTGAACACGGGGGGTTCTGTGTGAAGTTAAATTTAATGAGCCAGTTCGGGGTAAATAATGAGTGCAGAATTTATCGTGCAGCCATTTTCCAAAGTGTAATTTGTTATTCGCCCTTGCCGTCGGGTCAGTGGAGGGGAAAGTGGTGAGCGGGTGATGCACGGCCACTTCTGCATGCAAGCCACGGCGTCTCTGAAGGGCCCTAGGACCTACCGTTGGGGTACCCCGTCGAGGGTTTACATCGTCCCGAACGACTACGGCCAACTGAATGGAAAACATATAACGCCCCGACGGTGGAAAAACTACTTTACCGCGCCACTCAGTGCAAAGCTGCATACCTGCACGCTTGCTACCAGCGCCGGGGGTGGGGGTTGAAAAGTGGTGATTTATGTAATTATAGCGAAACTGCCAACCCATACCGATGCAGTTTCACAAAGCGCCTCAAGTAAGTGAGTGCTAATCGGGTGGGGTTTCGCTTCAGGAAATGTTTAGACGAAAATTATAGACTTCATCAGTTTCAGCTGTCGGTAGGAGTGTGCTCTTTCAAGGATTGGAACCGATTGAAAAATATTCCCCTCACTCACACACAAACAGTTGCGACCACTATCTAATTACAATCGACACGCATCGGAGAAAATCTAACCCGTCTTGATTGAAGTGCGGAAGTGAACTGTAAACTAAATTGATATCAACTCAGGCAGCTTTTTCCGGGGTTGAAGTATAGAACCTAGGTTGCTTGTGCTAGTTTCAGTGTTTACTTTAAGGTCCGGTGATTCACCATTAAGTGCATTCTTTGACTACTGAGTTCGGAACTACCTGCGTTTATTTATACTGGAAAATTCCAATCAAAAGTGTTCACCAGAATGGGAAGTAGAATACATTTGTCTAACAAACAAAGTGTCCTTTGAAAAGTTTCCAATCAAAATTCGGTCACACTATAAATTAAACATCTAAAAGAAGCCGTGATTGAAATCATTCGACAAACCAAACCAAAGCCATTGAAAAGAAAACATAGGGAAAGAATCTGCAGTTCCAAGGGGTTGGGTTGCTTGATTGCGATCTTCTTAAATCATACCAATGCCAAAACCCCCTCATACCAACTTTCTCACACTCCACTCCAATGGCACGCACAAAGTAATCTTTTTTATCGTCCCAACCGGTATCTGTGTTTGTGCGTGCACATCTCGCATATCCCTATCTGTGGAGTTCGACTTCAAAAACAAAACCCCCATTCCAGCGGGCTTGTTCACCTCGAAGCTGGCTGGCTGGCTGGCCGGCACATAAATTACATTCGACCAGCTTCTGCGGCCGACAGGAAGCTACCAAAGGAGCAGCTCAACTGGAAACCTACAATTCATACCCTTGCACACTGGTAACAGCCTTCCAAAACAAACAGGTTCATTCGCAAACGATCCCAATTGGAAAGTTTCTTGTGCTGGGATCTGTGCAAAGGGGTCTGTTTTTTTCCTATTTGCTAAAAGTATCTTTGAAGTAATGAAATGGTATGCCACAGCACTCGATTCAATTGCCGTAAGATTGCGGTCCCTTTTTTGTTCGACACATGCAGTAATGCATCTCGGTAGAAATGGCATACCGGTCCGAAGGATGTTGGCACTCACCCCGGGAACGATTCCGAGCGTCCGTTACAAAAGACGCTCGCTGGGAAAGCACATAATGGATGCTTTTATGTGTGATTTTACTTTCCTTCCATTTTCCGTCCTTTTTATTTACTTTGATCATGCGTTTTTGATATCCATATCCATGATCTGCTGAGTGAAAAATGGCCACGAATGGTTTCAATGTCACGAATATTACGCATTACTTTCCGCACATTTTCTTATCTCAACGCCGCACACACACAGATAACTGCGTCCAGCTCAAACGCCGGGGGAAAAAGAGGCAATAACAAAGTTTTTGGGAAAAACATAAAATGAAAAGTCCTCGCAGCCCCATCCGCTCCTCTCCACCGTGTCGCATATGTCACCGTAGCACCGGGCCCCACCCTTCTCCTTTGGCGGGCGGGGAAAACGCACTCGAAACAACTGTGCTAACAGCGATAACCCATTAAGAGGCTCCCGGAGCCCATAAACTCTCCGAAAAATCCTGGCCACATTCGCGAGCCACCCCTCCCCTCCCTCCACCGACCACCCGGGGTGCACGGTTCGCCATTTCGATCATTTTTCGCCATAAATCTAGTGTTAATGTTCCTGTTTATGGGGTCAGCCTAGTGCGAGATATTTTTCCCACCCCGACCCCTTCCCATCGTCCCTTTTTCTCGCCGGTCAGTTTTCCGGGGTTTTGCCGGGCGTTTTCTTTTGACCATTCCAGCGGGGTTGTCGTGGTCGTTCGCTGGACCCCCGGAAGATCAGGGCGACCCACCACGGTGCGCTTTCTGCCACTCTGCAAGCTACGACCGGCGACGGATGGTTCAAAACTCCACCAGTCTTCAATATGGTACCCATCTTGAGCACTTTCCAACCCGCCCCGGGAAGCCTCGGAAGGGCTCGGTTGGTCACAGGAGGATTTTAGCTGAATTTCAAAGCATAAATCACCCAACTTTGTGCTTCCATCTTCTGCTGCGTCGAGCCGAAAACTGAACCGGCCCTCCCTGCCGAGGTTCTAGCAGCTCGAAGCTAGTTACTAGGCTGGCCACAGAATGGAGCTAATCCCTAAACAACCCTCCCGTGCGGGTTGCTTTGCGGTTCCTTCAACCGAGGCCGACGGAAAATCGAGCCGGAGTGGAAGAAAAATCACTCACACAACCCTTTCACGGGCAGGGTGGGAGAGAGAGAAAGAGAGCTTACGGAAAGCCTCAGAATCGGAACTGGTAGCATCACCCTTCAACCATACAGCGAGAGTGGGGCCTTTGGAGTTCTACAGACGGCCTCCTCTACTGCGCGTCTGTCTAGGTCACTTTCGCTTCGGGTTTTCCCAACCTCCCAATACCACCACCACGACCACTGTCACCATTGCACCAACGTAAATGTTTAACAAGAACAATAAACCATACATTTTCCTCACACTTTGCCGTGTTCAGCGAAAATTTATCACCACCGAATGATGGATATTTATGGATTAAACTTTTGCCCTCGTTTGACTTTCCGCTCGGTGCGGTGGGGAGGGTGCGCCAGCTAGCTGAAGGGCCCGCTCACCCTAAAGACGGTACAACCCCGGAAATTAATGCCAGACTGCGTCTTGATCTCTTGTTTTTTCGCCCTTCCCTATCTCTTCTTACGTCAACGTCAACGATTCCAATCTGTCGCCGGCAGAAAGGGCCGGGGGAGGGGGGATGTGAATTTTCCCACCCAAAAAGTTTCATTTTTCCTCATTACTACCTGCACTCGCCGTGCAACCCGTTCGGCGTCGCAGGGAAAGGGTGGCTCTCCAAGCCGTTCAGAACTTTGCGCTGTAAAAGCAACAAAAAAAAATATCATTTCCCGCGCGTACAATAATTCCCGAGTGTAACAAGCGGAAGGGAAATGTCATCAAAAAGACAAATAACCGCAGAAAAAGCAAGGTTTCAAGGTGAATGGAGAGTACTGGTGGTAAGCGCAAAATCGACGAGCATCTTCAACCCCAATTGTAGGCAAGTCGTGTCAGAGGGCCGGCCAGTAACGAGTATCGTCGGCGGTTAGCTTCGTTAGCAGTTTTCCTGCCGTTTTTCTCGAGGCTCCCTTTGTTAGCCATTGGCGCGAGCGTCGAAAACATACGATTTCAATTTCTCACTTCAACCTGGCACACGGTTCCCGGGGGAAACCTTTCGGTCAGGTTTAGCAGCAAGCGTGTGCCAATAAAGATAAATGTATGTAGATGTTCAAATAAAAAAAGACACATGCCACATAGACACATCGGTAACGTCGGTTGGCTCGTGAACGTGCCCAGCTGTTCGAATCAAGGGCTCACGAAATTTCCTCCCCCCGAAAGCTGGCTCAACAATCCATGAGGAAAATCGTGAAAATTGACGCTTCCCAGCGTGGGCTGACAGGGCACGAAAAACCCGGCCGATTGGCCGCAAGCGCAACGACGCGTTCGGTTTTTTGTTCGCGATGTCTGTGTAAGTGTGCGAAAAGAAATCCCCGTTTTTGTGTACGTTTTTTCGGTTTTTACCTCCCCAAACGGTTCGACTTGAGGAGGATGAGATACGTGATCGGAATGAACTTTGGCCCCGCCAAGGGCAGCAAACTCTTTTTCCTACCACCGACTCGGCACGGCGTAAGTGGATGTAGCAGTTCCGGCACCGCTTTCCGGGCGATCCAGAAGCCAATGATAACTGATAATAAATGAGATTATTTCACATCCATCCGCCAGTACCCGGCGTGCTGGAGCATTTCCATCGAACAACTGGCCGGCACTGAAGGTGCTGGCACTGAAAGTTCACATTTTAGAAAGCCCTTCAAAGGGGAAACAAACTCCGTCGAGGGGTAAACTGTTGCAGAAACCCAAGCACTAAGTCAGACCTCTTCGCTCCGATCCAAGATTACACCGACGTGAACATCGGGACGGCCCGCAACCGGGGAGAGGTCATTATAAATGACACTTTTCAATCTTACCGCCACGTTCTTAATGTTTATTGTTATGATTTTAATTTGATTCCTCGCTTTTTATGAGTCGTTAAGATAATAGAAGCTGATTGGAACCCTCGATGGAGGTAAACTTATCCGTCCGTCCGGCACCGTCAGCAAATGATCCCGGGACACAGCCAGTTTCCCTAATGAGCACCCACGGAACGGTCGGATTTTTCGTACCTGGATTTGTGTCGTGGCTCGTGTGAATGGTGTGAGAAAGTTCCGGACCAGGAAGATGGTTGTTGATCGAACGGGAAAGCGAGCATAAAAAGCAGCTCATCTCGTTAATGGTTGTTTATAAAACTGTATCAAATCTGGCGGGTTAATCATAACGACTGCGAGGACAGAGAAAAATAAAGATTTCTACTCCTAGCACTTATAAACACTAGAAATGGTCGAAACGACTGACGCTCGAGCGACTATCAGGACGATGGGTGCCGTTTACGACTTTCGTCTGGCACAAAGCCCTACCTATAATACGTTTACGTGAAAGTTTTTCATCGTACATCACCAAATGGAACACCTTTACAGCCACTCGATATTGCGATCGATTTGGAGCTGCAGTTGTTGTGTGGACGAGCTTTAAGCCTTTCCGTGATAGAAGCGGCTCGTTAAGTCATAGGTCGTTCGAATCGTTTCGATCGCAGCTAAATGGTCCTGGCAGGTAGGCTATCAAAATCGTTCCAGCTAGGTGGGCAGTTAATGGTATCAACTAGATTGAACCATTTTTCGAACGACTTTTTGACCAGCTGGCCAAAGTAATCAAATTGTATTGTTCTGCTGCCATTGTGGGGTGATTGGATCAAATGGTCCCAGGATAAGTATTATCAATAACATAATTTAGCTAAAATAATTAATGATTTGCCAACTTTCGCATTGAGGGCTTTTTAAATGTAGGAAAATTTTCAATGGAGGCGCATGGTACTTTTTGTGAAACGCCACGATTCAATGCTACGATCTTTTATCAATTTTTGTTTGTCATAAAACGAAGCATTTGAGATATATCTAATTCATACTTAAACGTGCATTTTTATTAACCCAAAAAGAGCTTCTCGAAAACAGTGCACAGTGCAGTTCTTTAAATCAAAAGGAACAATGTATAACCATCGAAAAAAAAAACAAAACGATTTATTAAACCCCATTTAAAAAATGTCTAAAACGCTATCATATTCCGCTATCTATCGAACGCCTTGGCTTAAATTGAAGAGAATGGTAACTTTTTCAGTACTAGCTTATTTAACTTTACTTAGTGGAGGCGCCTGGTGTTTTTCGATAAAGTCTTCTCTCGCCACTTTGATTTAACTCTGTACACAGAAGCTATGTTTAATTGTCAGATACTTTTGATGAATTGTCAAATAATTTGAATAACGAAAATTATTCTAATTTTCGATACTTTCATACCCATACTTACAGAATTTCCATATTGCAGACGTGAACAATTCTAGACATTGAAACTAACATAAGCAAATCTCTTTATCGACAATGCAAATAGTTTGGCGTTTTCCATTATTCAAATTGGAAAATCTATCCATAACTCAATCCCCTACATAATCCACCACCAAAGCTTCGGTCGAAACGATCGGAACGCCGTGGCGGAAGAGCAAGTGATTCCTCGGAAAAACTGGAAAATGAGTTTCACCACAAAGCTTCAGTTGCACCAAAAACTGCACAGTGCCGAGTCTGTTTGGAAGAGAGAAGGAAAGAGATGTCGAGACAGTTGGTCGGAAAGCGATGGCGAGAGTAAAAAAAACGGTTGAGAGAATGCTCATGCGATGGGTTCCATGGTATCAAATCGTTACTCGGAAGTACCCGGCATATCTATTCACACACTTCTACGAAGGATATACTACTTGAATTCGTTTCTACTGATTTAGATTTCACTTGAACTACTGTTGGCAAAGGCAAAAAGACCCATATTCTTATAACTATTTGTTATAAGCTTTCTTTGTATGAATGATGGCAACGGGAGGAAATTCAACTGCAATGGCAACAAATCACACGCACACATTAAAACTCACCATTCGATAATCAGAAGTAACCTTCAACCGGAAGTGAGTAAAAGAGTAAACATGTAGAGAAAAGATAGCATAAAGATGGGGCAAAAAGAGAATCAGAACACAAGAACGAAGTAACGGATATTCTGTTCCAAAAGTTTTTTGTCGCCCGGAAACAGCGAACGGCGTCGACCGGAAGGAAAGAGCGAATAAAATATTCCATCTATGCTCTTCAGGCTTCAGTCTCCAAGAGAAAAACTAGACTAAACCATTGCCGTACATACTTACTCCGGATGCGATGGCAATTCATCCTACGAGCTTTGCAAACTGCAACCGCAACCTTGAAACTCGCTAACAATCGAAACTCTTTTAAATGTGTTAACGTATGTAAGTTTGTTCGGCATGCCGGTAGAGAAAGTTGTGTGCGGCTAACGTGATAATTTGCCAGGCCTGATAGATTGCTCGTGTGGTCTTTTTCTAATGTCTAAGAGAGCAATCTCATTTAGACATTCACTTCGGTAACTTCAATAAAGTTCTACAAACACAGTTAGGCAAAACACACAAAAATGGGTAGATTTAGCATTGAAATTGTGTTTATCTTTCGGAAAATATCTCATCACGGATTTAAATAGATAAAGACGATGCAAAATAACAAGAAAGCAAAAAGTTTCCATTTATGTAGCCGAACCTTGAACTGCTACAACTTATAATGATAACAAATTAATTTTTGTGAAATTCAAAGATTAATCTAAGGTTCTCTATAATTGATTTTTGTTCCACAAAGTTTGATACGTGAATAAAATCTGTAATGACCATATTTCTTATTCATATGACGTAACAAGGTAAGCTTAAGCTACTGCTGTTCCTGACGAAGGCAATCATATTGCACGCATCTGTTCGCATACGTGGGATAAAACGAGGAAGAAAAGAAAACAAAACTACAAAAAGACCACCAGACTAACCCTCCGAGCCGGGATTGCGCTTGCGGGTGGAAAGGATTTCTCCAGCAAGATAAATTATTTTCATTTATTTCCTGTTGATTTATACGGAGAAATAAATATAAACAAAAGTTTCACGCTTGAGGAACGTTTTATGATTTTGAGGGGTTCCGATGGAAGTCCCGAACCATATCTGATAGGGTGAGAAGGCTTCCGAAGGTCCGACCCGACGAACCCTTCACAGCACACATACAGACACACAGACACACAAACTGAACTACCCGTGTGTGGGTGACCCGTTTTTGTCGGTGAAGGTGTGGAGCTTGTACGTTGGATTGAACACCGGATCGTTACTCCAGCCGAAGAGTGAAGCTTGTTATGATTTTTCCACCACCGCCTGGCATTTTCGCCTCCCCCACAACCGCAACATTGAATTTGACCAACCTGACCCTGGCCACTTTGACGTTCGAGGGTGAACGTGGGGGGGACAGCCGCGATCCAAACGATCAACAGACGTGAATCACGGGATGGAAAGGGAGGGAACAGACGGGTGGTTGGAAAAGTTGCAATAACATCGAAGCGTACACCAGCCCCAAAATACATATTATATGCGGAAAAACGTTCAAACAAAAGCGACCCGTGATTTATTGTAATGTGCGGTATTTTTAACGTCCGTTAATAGGGAAAAACGAACAGACCAGAGAGCCAGGGTATCAATCTAGAGGACGCACGAAGTACAGACGATGTGAGACAAGGGCCCGAGGCGCAAACGGAGAAGTTGGGCAATGCGAATTAACATCCGAAAATGGCACCGAAAAATGGCGCGAAAGCGCGTCGAAGCACGGTACGAGCCATTCCGTTGCTGCATGGGGTGGTTTTATGTTCATGTTTTGATTTCATTCCTCTAGCGTTTCTCGTGCCTGCCACTCCGTACGTCCGCCCGCACACACGATTCATTTCCACTTTTAGTGCCTTTCCGGGGGCCACAAATCGTGCGCACGCTGACCGGTCATTTTCAATAAAAACATGGCTGTTTTTTTTAGTTTCCTTTCACCCGTCCATTTAAAAACAAAAGAAGCAAACAAAAAAGCTCAGCAAATCAACCCGCCGCCGGCAGAACGTCATTTGGTTTGCATCGCAATGCAATGCATAAATACAGCCGATCTTTTTGTGCCATTTTAGGAGTTGAATCGCATAATAGAGTATTATAAACATGTTGGATTGAATTTTAAACAGAATCCGATATCTAGATAAAAATGGAATCTATAAAAAAATACTTAAAGCTTCCATTTGCATGGAACAATGTAACGGTTGCAATTAAAATTTTTGCATACTAGATTGCCTAGCAACCATCTTTCATCAACGCAAGCTGAAACCTTTTGTGTTGAAAAATAAACTTTCAATAAATCACACCCGTCATTGCACTTCCACATGTTGATTTATTATTCACAAAAAATGTAACCGTTCCCCTGATAATTCGATCGTTAAAAATAACATTTTTTCCTTAAAGTAGCAGTATGAGGGTTTTTAGAGATTTTGGCTTCTTTTGCTTCTTAATGTTTTTTCTCAAATCAAGTTAACCTCGATTTGAACCAATAAAGTTTGTTGTGGTTGAATTTATGATTTATTAAACTAAATGGACACACGGACACGGAACCTTAGAATCAGAAAGCACATATTTCTCCCGCTCGAACCTAAGACATCGCAAACCGCCGGCCGTACTCTAGACCATTTCTTACCACCAAGCAACTCACTAGCTTTCGGGCGCGTACGGGTTGTATGTTTCTGCAAACTAATAAACATAAGCACGGCCTAACGAAGCCTTAAGACATACACACGAAAAGAGCGAGTCCGGACCGTATGTTTGCCGTGCTGAAAGGCACCTGATGAAAGGCTTCTAGCACTGGATCAGAGGAGGTGTGTGTGTGTGTGTTTTTGTATCCCTTGTCACTCCGGAAGACTCCGGTTCCAACGGAAACGAGCAATGAGACCAAGCTCCCTATCTTCCCAACACACACAGACGGAACAATACAGAGTTGTACATGGCGCAGGAAGAAAACCGGAGATTGCACAGCGCGGAACTGTCACCCTGCTGGCGAGATTTGGGACTGAGCCAACAAGCGAGACGGGTGCCCGGCAGCAGCTCGTGGTGTTTCGCAGATTTCCCACTGGCTCGCTGGCATGTTAATGTCGGTTGGACAATTAACGTCAAAATTATCCTGTAAATATATATGACAGGACGGAACGGTGACATCTTGATGCACCCTGGGATACCGGATGGCGGGCACCTGGGCAGGAGCCCAAGGACGCCACCACCACCACCACCACCGAAGCCCCTCCGGGGATGGGCGAGTTTCCGTTCCACACCCGATGGCAGCAAGCGGCGACTCGACGGAAGCGAGAACGGACGAGTCGCGCGTCATCACGCTGACTGGCGGATAAACAGCGGGTAATCCCTCGGTCCAAGAATCACGCCCGACCAGAAGGATCCGCACAACGGGCTGACGACGGTAATGATGGCGACACCGGACCAGCGTTGACTGCGATGCTGCTGTTGCTCTTGCTGTTGACGCTTCTCCGAACCACGGAAACCAACCGCTCACGGGAGCCTCGGAGCAGGGATGCCGCTCACCACATGCCAGCGAACCTCCTTCCAGCCCACGGCCGAAGCACCGGTACGTTCATATTAATTAAGTGTACACTCTTGGAGGGAAAATTATCCTCTTCATGTAATGCGAGTTATTTGCTCGAGCCACAAAACACGCTGCCGGCGCTGTTTCTCACCAGACGTCGGAGAAGCCTTTCTTTTCGCTTCTTCGCAACGACCGAGACAATGATATCCCTTGGTGAAGTGTGCGGTATAAGTGGTAATAATTTAATTCGCAGTCATTTAGTTGTATACTTCTGCATCATGGGATTTTGCACTAAATTGTACCGGGCGCTCCAGTGTCTGTAATTGTCACCGCTTGCGTGCCCAAGTCTGGAGAGCGTGTTCTTGAGGATAGTCAGCACCATCCCTTCGGTGTGCAGCAACCACCATCGACGATTATGACGAATAACTGTAGCAGCTGGATAGTAAAAGGACGGACGTAGCCATTATTTTCTTCAAAATGCCATACATGTTTCATGTTACAAAAAAACGTTAAAGTTTTTGAAAAAATAAGTAACCAATTTACGCTTAAAGGGGAACTCATAATATTTCCAAATTATAATAAACTAGCTTGACGCCCCGGCGTTGCTCGGTGAAGAAAAGGTTGAGAAAAGATTTATGGTTTTACTCTTTACTTAAAAATTTGAATTAATTTATTAGTTAAAATAACGGCATATTTAAATGTATGAAATTTCATGAAGTTCCCCGTAATGTATAAACCTTAGGGTAACTATGTTGGATACACCTTGACATTTGTTTACATGCCTGTTTTTGTTTGTGTTAGTAAAATTGAGTTTAAATTGTAAAGTTTAGATGATTTTATCAAAAAATAGTGATCAAATAAACCTTCAACAACATCTGCAGTACTTAAACTTAATGTGTGCAAAGTTTCAGAAGCGACGGTTCAGTATTGGTCAAGTTTTTACTGTACACAGAACACCATACATAAAAAAAAGCTAAAATATGTAGTAGATATTTATCGTGTTATTCTCATGATACTATTATGACCAAGTCACTTTAAGTTCTGTTAAAGTTACTTTATTTGCATATCAGATTAGTTAAAAGAAAACTGAATAGAAATGGCAGTCGATGAAGTACGATCTGGCTAACCAACTTCTCCAATTACAATGACGTCAAACAAAATGGATCATATGAGAATGTGCTGATCGCCGGATAAAAACCAAATATTCATTAACAATCGTAAAATTTCCATTAAAAATCCTGAGAACTTATTTGTTATCTTAACCTTTACAAAACAGAATGCGTTATATCTTCCCCATTGATTAGAGATCGGCCTTCCATGAATACGTTGTAATTTAGCAGAAAAAAAAAGTAATAACGAAAATGTCCACCACCTTACGGCACGAAACACCAAAAACCACTTTCCGCAGTAAATCGCGTCACAAAACGTTAGCCCAGCCATTCTCAATATGTCACAACTGTCCAAACGATGGTGGCATAATTTTTCCTCTACCCGACCATCTGCCGCTTATCAGCACGATCGAAACCGACGAAGCTAAATAACTTCCGTACTACTCACGGACCGCGGTAGGAGGAAAAACACGAGCGAAAGAAAACTTCTCCTATCGACTCCTCGCATTTCGAGTCGAGTTAAAATTAACCCGGTGTGGAGTGGAGCCGGTGTGTGAGAAGGAAGGAATGAAAGAAAAACAGCTCAACGATCCATCGCCCATTTTGCCCATTTCGTCCAACCCGAGCGACATCCTTTCTTTCTCTTTTCTCCTTTCTTTGGTTATTTACTTCACCACACGTTGCTAAAGTGACACGCCCGGCTGGGGGTAGTGCGGGGAGGGAATGGAGTTGGCGGTGTGAAAAAGTTGCACGTTATAAAATTAATTAAAATTCTTCACACAAAACTTGCCGGGGAAGTAAACTTAATAAAAGATCGCCAACTTTCAGGCCACCTTTCGCCTGGCCTGCCGTGTGATCTCTAGTACAACATAAAAACTCTCTCCCTCCGACCCTTCTTCCCTCCCTTCTAACCCACCAATACTTCTGTGATCCCCCTGCTCTGTTATGCTTTCGTCGTCCGGCACGGGACACTCGACGGAAACGACGGTGAAGAACTTGTGGCGCGATAAACCCGGACGACCGTAAAGTGGTCGATCGTTCGGTTTGCTTCGGTCGATAGGCAGTGGTCGGCGCTTTTTCTTACCTTCACTCAAATATCTCACTAGCGGGACTAGTCTTATCACCACGGAAGCAGTGGAAATTATCGCCATCCCTCCGGGCACCAAAATGAACACGACAAAGATAAAATGGTTCCTTCGTGCGCAAACTTTTCCTTTTCATGCTGCGTCGCTTGGCCATTCCGATGAAATTCTTCGCTAGTTTGAATACTCGCCTGCCTCTTGACCGAGTTGTCGACCATTTTGACAAGGTCGCGATTGTGCCCCGCTGCAGTGCTGGAGCTCTCGGGCGAACAATGAAACAAATAATTAAAATCAAAATCATCAACTTCACCTGGAGCCGGACGTCACTTGGACGTCGGTGCCTTCGACATGGCAGTAGAAAAAAAAAATCCACACTATTGGATAGAACAAGCTTCGTTTTCTTCCCAGCGTTAGCGAACGGTGCCTACGGCTGAACGAAACAAAATTGGACCCTTCCTGTGGCTAAACTTCTTTGCTGCACATGGATGGAGGAAAATGGAACCAGATGAGGCCGGCGAGGGGGATGATGATTATTATTATTACCGTTCGATCCGCTTCGCAAAAGCGTTTATGAGTCTCCATCTTTGTCGTCCGCATTCGGAAAACTCAGAGGAATTACTTTTTCTTTGCCACTTTTAAATCCTCCTCCGTTTCTCATCTCACTTTGTTCCAATGTGTATGTGTGTGCCTATGTGTTTTATTTCAATTTTCCATAATGGGATTTGATTGTAAAAAAATTATTTCTTCATCAAAGCCTACTTAGGCCAGTCTTATTTTACGTTTTACAGTTTAATATAAGCAAATATTAGCTTGGTTTTATTTCGCATATTTGCATAAAAACCTATTAGAAACCTGAGTTGTAAAACACCTGTTCTAAAGTTAAAATATGCTTCATAATAAGCCATTTTGTAATTCTATTTAGGTTACGAATTTTCATTTTCATTTTTCAAAAATAACATTCAAAAATATTCTATTGATTGGAATATTTTGAGTAAACATCGTGTAGCAGTTTAAAAAACACAATTTTAAACAAAGAACTTATTTTCGTGATAGATTATCGCCAAAAGTTAAAACAAAGTATGTTAAATGAATATGTTTAAGGATAAAACAAGTATGATTCAGTGAATTGAAACACTTTTCCGTTCACTCATTCAAACAATATTTGTAGAAAACTATCCAACAGGGTAAGGAAGCTAGAGAAAGCGTTTAATTAAATTAGTTGCTTGAACTGATTAAGATGTACATGTACTTCACAGATGCGCACCAGTTTAAAATATATTTCCACTTTTGGGATATGTTTTAACAAGCACACCGAGGGCGTATACAAACATGACTGCGGAGAACACCTTCCTGCACGGTACCAACAACATGTTAATGCCAAAACCGGACGACGAAGGTAAAAACCCTTCAGCGAGTACACATACCTTGGAAACGTTTTGCAAGGGATTTAAAAGATTTTCGTCAAGGGAAATTTATTTTTCGCTTAGCTTAGCTGCTTTTTTTTGTCTGTGTTTTTTCTTCTCTTCTTAAACCACCCCCCGACGCAGGTTTTCCACCTCGTTTCACTCCCGCTGTTGTGCCCACTCCCGGGCACGGCCATCTGTGGTCCATCTGCGAAGGAAGCACTACTTCCCCTTTGCCATTGGGGAATTCACAAACTGTAAGGAAAATTCCGTAGTTTTGCTCCGGAGCTGATTTTTTTCCCCCATCAAAAGGCGAACCGGGTTCCGTACGCTTTACGCTCCGGTGGTGCCGTGAAAACCGGATAAAGCTGGCCAGAGACAACAAACAGGACGTGGTGGGGGGGGGGGGGGGACAAAAAGCTGCCCTCCAAGGCCAAACCGGAATGCGGAAAAACTAAAATCTTCCGGTACCGATTCGGTTGCACAGCGTTTGGAAAGTTTTTCCCATTTTGTAGCGCTTTTTCTTCTCACTTTGTTCCCTCTCCCTCTCTCTCTCGTTCTCTTTTGCTAGGCCTGGTTTTCTATACCACAAGGGCAGGCAAGCGGAATGTTTGCCGCCGTTGACTAGGTTAAATAAAAAAAGGAAGAAAGAAATCCACCCCAAAACATGCCTCTCTTCATCACTAAAAACGCATGCCGCAAGAGGAGTGAAAGTTTTTCCTTAAATGAATGAACGTGTTTAGCGCGAAGCGGCAAGAAAAACCAAAGCATGGAAAAGAATTTACGCGCGTTTCGTGTGCCTTTTTCCATGTTTCCTTTTTTTTCTCTTTTGCTTTAACACGCTTTCTTTGACCCAGCGTCGGCCACCCGGCAGCAATATATCTTTCCCGGTCGCTTTACACCCTTCCCCTCGCCCACCGGAACTGATGCCGGCGATGATGATGATGAAGATGAAGAGGTCCATGTGGTCGAAATCGCCGCCGGAGAGTTTTCCCATCTGCAATCCGCCCTTCCGCCCTTCCAGGAAAGAACACTCCTTGGGAGCGAAATTGAGAAGAGCAAATGAAGAGATCGGATTATTAGGTTTTCAAACGCGAACGATACACGGCGAAGCGTCACCACGACCTTTGACTGCAACCGCGTTGCTTTCCCCCGGGGGGAACTCCCATTTTTTTTTTTTTGCCTTTCCCATCCATTTTTCCTCCAACATTCTAACCTAGACGGATTTGGCATAAAGTTTTCGTCCAAGCACGGCACACGTCCACCGATACTTTCGCGGCCCGAAAAAGAAGTCAACCATGCGAACTGTGGCCCGGAACTGCGTCACTCAATGAATGATCATCAGGAAAGTTTGCTTTCCAACTTCGCTGGCCTACCTCGGGAGACCTTATCTTAGATAGGGAGGGGGGCGGAGAAAAATCCCACCCACCAAGTGATATCTCCTAGTGGTGAAGATTAGAAAACAACTGCTAAAAAAAGTGCATCAAAAGGAAAAGTTTCTTACCGACGGAGGGTTGGCCTTTTTTTATTCGGTAGCACTTAACGCCGCCACCGTAGTGACGCAATCGAGATGAGACGCTTTTATTAAATCGAAAAAGTTATAATAAGGGGTTACTGGTAATGATGGAAAATGTCAAGAAAGTGTGCATCCTTTTACGATATCCACGAAACCTCTTTCATTAGGTTCCGATGAAGGACCCGGCCGTAGTGCTTGTTGGTTGTTTTTTGGCCGGAAAAACAATTTCCAACTAACTGCATGTGGACAAAAATGTAAAAAAGATGTTCACTTTGATGGATCGAATAAGAGAATGCTGGGTCCTTATCGCGTAAAAACGTGTCTTTATTCAGCATCTCAGAGTACCTTCGGCACAGCCAGGTAGGCGAACCCATTCAAAGAAGGGAATGGCCACCTTAATGGACACCGAAAACAGTTTCCATCAATTAGTACGTTGCTAATCCCTTTTTCAAGCTCAATGCGTTCACAGAATGACGTACCTTGAACATTCTTTCAAACCGAACCATTCGAACAAACTTTACGTATTCAAAGATGGGCTTGAGTTTGTTGTCTCATTTACCCTTATTCTGTTAGTTAATTTTCCTTCTCTCTCTCTCTCTCTCTCTCTCTCTTTCCCTGCCATTGCTTTCAGCTACAGTTTTTTCCATTTTCCCTTCCCCGGTAATGTAAAACCCGACGGGGCAGTTTTTATTCCTCCGCCCGTCGAAAAAAGGGTTTCGAATAAACTGCTGCTCTTCGGTCATATAAAATGCCCGGTGAGCCCGTGAGCGTGATAGTAATTAAATTATTTTCCCATTGCCCACTCCAAAAACGGTCACCCACACCCACATACACACACACACACAGAAGCATAACCTTCAAGGGAGGAAAGAGAATGAAGTTATGCTTTGTTGGGCTGGGGGAAAAAAATTTGAAGTAAAACGAAAACCCCGCCCGCTGGCTGAATGATCATTTTCAATTATAGCTACCCCTTAAAATCTTTTAACCGTAAGTCATCATCCTAAGTGACGGTGCAGTAAAACTGATCACCTTTTGGGCCTCCCCATCCCCAACGCACGTGGAACAACGCTTGGGTCCAATCTTATCAGCTATGCATTGGTTTACGAAATTGGCCTCGACGGTATGACCAAACTATTAAAAAGAGTTGGTAGGAACGGTTGAGGACTTCCTGGCAAAGTGGAATGTTTGAGCCCACACCCGCTATCGATGGGTGGGAAAAATTATACCAAAATCGGACGAGCCCGAGTTGGTTGGGAAATCAGTGAAATGTCAAAGTCAGCAGACACGTTGACCGGAAACGTGACCCAAAAAGGATTGCCTCTCGAAGAGAAAGGTGTGATTTGTACGCCCCGTTCTGCCAGGGTGCGTCCCCAAACAATGTCGTCTCAAATGCCAGGAAGCGAAGGAAAATGTGCTATCGAAACGGAGGAAAATGGAATAAAATACAGAGAAGGAAACCCCTTAGCCATGATGATGAGTGCGCAGAAAAAGGCAAATCATGCCGGCACATTTGCCATGCCACTGCCTGCGCAACATACAATTTCCATTGGGTTGTAGCCGAAGTGTCGAAGAAAATGGAAAAAGTTGCATATCTCATGATAAAATTATAATCATTTCCATCGTCTGCGCCAAACACGACACTCTCGAACACGGCAAGCCCACTCTTTTTGTTTTTTTTTTTTCTGCAAAGCTTAATATTTCACAGATCACTCAGGGAAGGCACACGATTGCCAGCCGCCATCGCCAGCAAGCCAGCCCGCCCGGCACTTGTTCTTCCACTTTCGGCACAGTTTTAAGCACTTCGTTCTTTTTTTTCTCCCCGCTCGAGCAATGATTATCCTGTGATTTTCATTTTTCCCTGTGCACTTTGCCTATTATTTGCGTTCCCCGCGTAGAGGCCCGACTGGCACAGTCGGTGGAAGAAGCTTTCGAGCATCATTTTGACACGTAATTTTTCATATTTAATACGATTTTTATTGAACCCAACTCAAACAAAGTTGTGACCGTCAGAAGTGGTGCTTGCCAAAACCCGAAGGAATAAACGAGGAGTTCGTGAGCTCGCGGAAAAGCACGTCAAAGGGGAAGCGCGTCAGAGGGAGGGCCGGAAGATGAACGGAAAAGGTTAGAGCAGCGCGGGGCGGAATCTGATAAGCTGAGAGAAAAGGAATGATAAAAAATAATAATTCCTTGCCACTCACGGGCGGCGGCCGTTGGGAGGCTGGAAGTTGGATTTTTCTCAGCTACAGGAATATCTCATAACGGTGTCCGGGAAAAGGGGCCATCGAGAGAAAAGGAGAAAGGAGTTTTTGCATTTTCTTTCCATCCCATCCGGCGGCTAGACGTCACTCTGGTTTAACGCTGGTTCACGGTGGTGCTTTTCGCTGGGATATCGGGATCAGGAGCGTCTTATTTTTTTCTATTTTTTTAACCAAAGAAACGACCCCCTACTTCCCGGTTGGAGGATTATGTTCTGTAGTGGAACCGTGAATCCAAATCGGCTAACACTTGCTCGATTAATGTTCTTTACATTTTAAAACCGATTATGGTTGCACGGTATGCACTCGCAATGTGACACATTTTGCAAAACCGCCGAGTGGTATGTTTGAAAAGTTCTTCCTCGTTGCAGAAATTCATTATTCAATTTGCCAACCTATCTGACTGTCGCCAAATAGTTACATATGCATAGTAGCGCCAGCAAGAGCTAGTTGGTTTTGTAAATTAAATTACAAACTAGAGGTTTCACGTGACCCTGTCACGAATAGCAATTTTGTTGTTCAAATAATGTTTGTACGTGCTAGAAACGAGTTTCCACTGCAACTTTTCGTTCATATACATCAAACCGATCTAAGGGAAATAAAATTAAATGCATATTAAACAAAACACACCAGTGGACACACGTTCACTCAATAAAGGAAGTACACAGACACGAAAATGTATGATGACACAATCATCAAACGGGGCTTGTGCATAACGAGACAATTTCTCATTAGACTCCAAAGTGAAACATAAAGTATTTTCCCAAGCTCATTTTCAACAAACACTCTTATCTGTCAATAGCAAGATATTTGGCTTAGACATGCTACTGTTTGCCCCAAAAAGTATATTCCCTGATATATTTTAACTCTCAAATAATTTTCATGAAACTTACCAACATAAACATTTTAGAGAGTTGTCAAATATTGTTTTAATTTCTATTACTGTTAAACTGTAAAATCTTGTTTTAATATTTAAGTTCTAGTACCTAGGAACAAAATAAACAATGCACTTACATTACACATATATTTATTCATTATGCATGGAACATTGGAGTTCTTTTAAAAATGGAGACGCCTGGTGTTTTACCAATCGAACAACAGATTTCTCATGTTTCTAAGAATACTTTAATTTTCTACAAAATCAAATGTCATGGGCTTCAAATCAAATCAAATTTCAAATGATTTAGGCATTATGCTCTATACATTACCCCTTGGTCTGTGGGCATTGACGATTCCGAACAAATGGAGGCGCCCGGTTATTTACGGCTTATACAACTTTCATCGTGCAACGGGAGGGAAACATCCTAAATGTGTACCTGATATGAATTGCATTATCTCTTCTTTTTGACTTACACAGCATGGTGAATAAGGTGTATGAAAAAATACCGGCACAACTATATTCCGCTACAATTTGCTAATCCGTGGGGCTTGAAAGTTTATCTACGCCAAGCCGACGGCGGTTGCTACGGGTAACAATTATGGCTTCCAGTGCCTCCGTTGTACCGATGTGCAAATATCTACCGACTGCGAGCGAAAGCGGTAAACAACCCGAACCATTCGTAAAACACCGTACCGCGCTGCAACTGCAACATCGTAAACTTCCTCATACCCGTTTACATCGAATAAAGCAAGCTTAACAACCAATGCCCACTCGCCCGTTCGTTCCGTTTTGCTACTACTTTTTTTTCTCGCTCTACACACCTCACTGCAGATCCCATCAAGTGTACATCCACAGCGAATGATTACAAGCAACCACCGCCTAGTCCTAGGTCCAGCCAGCAAGTCAACAGTACGGCATCAAAGTAAGCCGTGTGAGGTTTCGAGCAAATGAGTGAGAGCGAGCGCGAGTGGTGAGAATGAACATGTCTTGGGCGAGTGAATGGGTGAATGAGAGGAGATTTAGCAGCACTGCAAGATCGTCAAGATCGTGTGGAAAATATCCACTGCATCGAAGGGGTTCCCTCGTAGTCGGAAAAATGAAACCGGTAAAATATGGTATCTCTGCAGTGTTTCCCGCAATTTTAGTAACCGCCAGATGCCATCCACAAGGCGGAAAGTAAGTACGCGTCATCCGAAAAGGGCTCATAAAGCAGACAAGGTGTGCACAGCGGGACGCACCACGACTGACGATGGACGACGACGACGACGACGACGATGTGGCGATGTGCTTGGAGTTGGGTTGCAGGAAGTGTATCTCGCATTAAGCACACCACTTTTAATCTCATCCCATACGAGCGCCGGAAGGAATAATTCGAGACACGGGTGGACTTTTTTCGACAGACTCGTTCCACGCGACTGCACTAACACCAAGCCACACACACACACACAGACACTTGTTCCGTTATGAAATCACCATCTTTATTACAAGCTCCATTCTCCATCCGGTCCGGCTTCGACCGTTGGTTGAAAACGGGTGAAATCCCATTTTCCAACACCATACCGAACACTTTCCGTTGGGTCTCGCTTCTTGAAATTTGCGACTGGAAGATTTAAACAAAATACAGAAAAAAGAGCCACACTGAACATCAAGTCAACTGTTGGATGTTTCATCGTGCTCAGGTAACACCCGGTAACGCATGTTTTCCCATCTGTTTTTCCAAACCACTTGCGACGTCCTCCCATTGGTAAGAAAAACAGATTGTGAGCATTTTGTGGACCTTTGAAAGGTTCACTTGCCAAGTATTTCACTCTTTTTTATTAATTTAAGTCCACTTCCAGCCAGGATCCTTCACGCGCGCATTTTAAGAGGATTATGAATTTGAAAGGATTTCTGCTTTTCAAATGCCGTTTTACGCTACACGACGCATATCCGAGGGAAGATCCAGCGCGATCCGCTCAGGCTAGGGCCCTTTCAAGTGGAAAACTGAAATGAATAAAAATTAGAGATTACTGCAGGCTGCAAGCGAGTATGAATTATCAACCACGAAGTCAAACTCGGGGCCAACATTTTAGAGATTAAAAACAACACTCGAGCAAATAGTAGTAAATTCCCTTTTCAATACTCCTGCAGCCCTTGTTAGTGAGAGACATCATGAAGAGAAGTTTACAAATGGTTTGTTTGACATTATTGCGTTTCAAAAAATGTATACTTTACCCAAACTTGTTTTTTGTTTATTCTCTTATCTAATGTAACGAAAAGGTCATGTAGATACGGTCCCTTTGGTTTGGGATCGTTTTTGAACACGTTTGGACTTACTCTTCCTACCGATGGGACATTTTTGGTGACCCTTTCCTGCGATAACCTTTCTCGGTGCAAAAATAGTTTCTTTATGACGTGGCAAGCCGAACAACAATTGGAGCTCCAATGCAGACGGTACAGTACAGATGAAAATCAGAGCAAAACAAAAAAAAACAGAACAACAGAACAACAGAGTCATAATGAAACATATTTTATTTTCAAGTGAACCTTCTCGCTTCGGATCGGCCTGTTGGATGGTAGTGTTTGCTCGGATTCGTACATTCACTCGCTCGTTCAGTGAAAAAAACGAGAAGCATTAAAACCGAAAAGTTTCTTATTTCATTAGAACCACTAACCCTTGACGGTTCACATTGAGGGTTGTTTTGGAAGCTAGCTTTTGCTTACGCTCGCCCCAGGCGATACCAATCGACGAACATTGTGTCCCTCTTTCTCCAGTGAAAAACGTACTTTCACATACTGACGAAAAATGGGGGAATAAAAACGAACCAGCGCACCAAAAAAGGTAAGGAAACACCACGGACCTCCATTAGAGTCACAATAGATACGACACCTTGGCGCTTAACATGCACAATGTAACGTGACATAAAAACCGGTTCCGCATCGTTCGGACGGTTTCCCAAACCCCCGTTTGCCACACTCGGTTAATGTCGAATAATATGGCATTGGCGGGGGCAGTAAAACAGAGGAAATTAATACACCACCCTCCGGATGGGGTTGCCGGAAACGTCGGAAACGAATCCGAAGATAAGACACGTCGTTATAGACGCGCCCGGTCGGATATATGAGGAAGTTCTATGGGGTTTGCTCTAAAACATTGTCAAACGCCCCAGGACACATCCTCTGGTTCTGCGTCTGTTCTAATGTGTTGTCTGTTGTTGCCAAATGACAATCACTTGTGTCCGAGAGGCGGACGAGCAAACACCGACACTCACTCGGCAAGCACTTTAACTCGCAATGCTGAATGTTTCCGTGACGTAAAGTCACCGTCTCCACCGTTATCGTTAGTTGCCCATCTCTTAGCGTAAGTGTTATGCGAGCGAGTCCACTTCACCTGGCACCGGCAGTGACTGTGGAAGTGGTTCGTTTTGTGGACAGGGGCTAAAAGGTCACATCCACCAATGCGGAAGGTGGGAAAAATAAAACCTCCCAAGCCCCACCCGGTCAATTCCGATTGCGTCCGTAATCGTCCGGTTCGCTTATCGGTTGGTTTGTTTGGGGGTGGAAAGAGGGGAGTGGATTTAGGAGGAGTAAAAGTCAGGAAACAAACACACCGTTACCTCCTTCTTCGACCACTTTCCTCTTCCCCCCCCCCCTCCCTGCCTCATTCAAACATGCTCGTTTGGGCACGAACATTCCTGACTCACCTGTTTGTCCAATGTTTCTTACCCTTTGGGGATGGGTAAGAGAGTAGGCTTGGGGAGGGTGGGCTAACGCCATCCTCCCATAAAAACCCATGTTGCCCATTTTTACGGTCCTCATTAAACGGTGATTAGTCGTGTGCGGGTGTATCGGTGTGAGAGAATCCAAATTTTCCCCCATCCGTGAGCTTTTCGGTGTTGATTCGAAGGGAAACATAAAAAAACAGAGGTGGAAAGAAAATTTCGAAATCACGGCCCCTTAACCACCCCCAACACTACAAAAAATACACAAGACCGACACAAGAGAACCATGGTCGGAAGAGGAAGACGGGGGACGATAAAAAGGCGCGGCGCGTATCGTATCCCTAATTCCTTCCGTTACACACTACGAAAAAAGAAAACCGGTGGTAAAAGATAATCCTTTTCTGTACTCCATCCCTTGGCGGGCTGTTGGGAGGATATCCCTATTTGCTGAACGGGGGTTTCATTTTGGAACCCTTCCCGTTTCGGGTGGGAAGCACCGTAAAAATGGAAAATCCAACCCAACAAGATCCCGCAGCAAATGTGATGTGATTTCATTAGTTTGTAAACGCTCCACGGACCACGGAAGCCGGCTACCCAACAATTTGCCACCTTCGTACACTGTTTTGTACCCTCCCCGTCCGGAGGCTAATGCCACTCCATCTCCCATTTTCCCGAACGGGGGGACAGTATTCCGGGCGAAGACACTCGACAGTCAAGTACAGATACAGTAACGTTGGTTTCACCGACCTCGGCGACGATGGGCAGAAAGGGAGGGGAGGAGCGGTAATTAAAATTGCATTTGCGCTTACGAAATCAGCACATGTTAATTAAAATTTCTCCTTCAATTATTCGATTGCAGCCCAAACACAATGCCGGTGCAACCAGGTACGGGACGTCCGTTCCTTCGTATGATTGCCGGAGGCTACCCGTGTCTTCCTTATCTTCCACGTGAAGACACCTCGTTGCTGTTGTTCGGTCGCACAGTAACACCGATTGTTGCACGTGCAGCAAGTGGAAACGAAACGCAAAAAGGAAAAGAAAAAGTGCCGTAGCTCCGGATTCTCAAGAAATCGAACAAGGTCAGGAACGTGGAGCTCACCCGGTAAGTGGGTGGCAATTAAAAGGAGCTGGAAGAAAAAGGACATGATGCGATGGCACTGCCGGAGTGGAGAAAAATCAATGCAACTACTATGTAACAAATGAATTCGAACACGTACCAGCCAGTATGGGTGTGGCAAGCGGAGTGCCCGAATGGCTCCAACCGTACGCCATGTAATCTCATCCAAGGAACTATGATTGGATTTTCCGTTTCATGTTCCGTTCGGCGGAAATGGGGTGGAAATGAGGTTCAATCAAACAAATAATTGCAGCAAGACGGGCACGTTGTGCAAAGTAGCTTTCACTGGCAGGATCTTTACACACATTTGTCAACATAATCTAAATTGCTTTCTTCAAAGATCGTTAGGTTTTCATCATGCTACTGACTTCTGCAGTTTTAAATATAAAGAGGAATTGAAGTTTTGAAACAGTCTGCATTTGTTGTTATTTTACACATTCACGAAACATTCTAGTTGTGTTAGTACAATCCATCTACTAAAAATAAGTTTATGTTTAGTATAGCCAGGGCAAACGCCAGTAAATAATATCCTATGAAACAATTCTGAAACAGTAATCAAACATGAATTAAAACAGTAATATTGCTGAATATCATGGTCTTTTTACTAAGAATGATGTGTCTAAATAAACCTTCCTAAGTTATGGTTAACACCCCAAACTAATGTTCAAATCACAAAATCAGTATCACACGATTACGATTCGTTTTTTGTACATAATAGCTTGACAAACTTAAAAGAAATTGTATAACTCGGCCATAGTCCTTTTTTTCTCCTTTCGCATTGCTGTTTTTATTATTTTATTGATTTTTTAAAAATGCACATTTCTGTAGCATACCTTATAGAATGATGATTCTATTGATGATCCGATTCCGGTTGATTTTATATATTCTCCTCTGGTTCCGATAAATATTTGAATATTCATTTCAAAGCTTATTTTCCATAACATAGATACCAAAACCAACGTTCTCCCAGAAATTATCTACCCTTTCCTTCGATTTCGATTCAGCCTCCGGTTCCTGTTCAAACGAAACGGATTGATCCTAAAATCTTAAACAATCATTGTGGGCCTCGGGATGCGAAAAACACGAAAACGTGGTTATACTTTCCGATACACTCCCGGACACGCCTTCTAGAAAAACGTGATGCTTTTCCAGAAATCATTAATTATTAAATAAATTAATTGCATTTGCCGACCAGGCCTCAGTAGAACACTTTCAACTTTAGGGCTTCGTTAGTAGCTAATTACATTCGCAAATTCTATCGCTTCCATTTATTAGCGTTCACCAGCGGAAAGACAGGGGCAGAGAGGGATGTAAATGAAGGGTTTCTTTAACCCGTCCAACGATTCCAATCCTATACCGAGGTACGACCGCGCGTTTGTCTTATCACAAAAGTTCTGTTTCCCGAAAAAAACGTAAACCATAAAGGCGCAACCAACAGTGGAACAATTTGTGGAAAACCAAAAAAACACCCATGACCAGCTTGTGCTTTGCCTTCTGGGAACGCTTCATCAGCACCGCGCATCAAAAGGAGCAAGCTGGCAAATCTTGAATATAAATGCAAATTTGCCTTCATAATGAAAGATAAATCGAAATACAACTGCACTAATTGCATCTTGCATACTAAACATCAGCAGCAGGTGTTGCTACGTTAAAGTGCACTAAATAGTGCACACCACACGCCATTCCATCCCGACCCCTCCGGCTGGTACCGTCTTTTCATTCCTCATGAACCCAGGAAAAAGAAACTGCAGCAAAACGTTACCCCAGTGGATGCAACACACACACACACAAGGGAAAAAATAAACCACCTTCTTGCACAGCGGGAAAACAGAAGAACCGGAAAAGAAAGCAACCTGACGGGAGAAACTTCGCTTCGCAAATGTGAAAATGAGACTGCCAGCAGAAGGCCAACTTATGGAACCGCGGTGCAACGATGCAACTGGAACTGCACCGAAACAGCAACGCATCAAGAAGAGGGAAACATAAAAGGACAACCTCGCCAACTGGAAGCATTCACGGCTAAGAACACACCTTGCCGAGGACTAGTGGTGGGGGGGTTGAGGGCGTATGGTACAATTTCAAATTAAACTTTCTCGTTTAATAATATAACAATTTTTATTCCGCATTCCCACACGCTTTGAGCCTTCCACGACACACTTTTCCACTTCAGTTTTGTTCTGGTTTGTTCCGTAGTTTTGGGTTTTTCCGTAACCTCTCGCCTTTGCACTAGATTCCCATTTTTCGTGCTTCAAAAACGTTGAAATGCTCCGTTGCTATTTGTTTGGCATTTCCTTTTTTTTCTTTCATGCATTTCACCAACCCCCTGATGTGTACCATTTATTTTCAGTAACTTTTGTTTTTAACTTTCCATCGCAAATGCCGACTCAGGTCCCGTGGCCAACCGTCGGCTGCCCCCATCGTCACCGTCATCGAGTGTTTGTTCTGCTAGTTGTTCTGCGTGCGTCCGGTACGTTTCAATTCATTACGCTTTCGCAAAACCCGAACTCTCTCCAGCCGTAGCATTCTTCCGGTGTGGCACGACGGAAGTGCAGCAGACTACGGGCTTCCTTCCCGATTGAATCACACGATCTGTACCCCCTAATAGACACAAACACACACCGAAACACTTCCACTCAGCTACGATCTCGGGTTTCACGTGAGATTTTCAATCTGATGATAATCATTTCATTACAACCAGCAGTTACGTCTCGTTCAGATCCTTTTGGTATAATCCGCTAAATAGGAGAAACCGGGGCTATATAAACCATAGTTTACAAAGATTGGTAGATTTCAAATTCCAGTTGTAGTAGGGAAATGTAGATAGGCAATTATATATTTTGTTTTAAACAATCAACAAAAGTTGAAAGTTGAAGGACACGTTAAAATTTATATTGTTGCCTTATATTTTTGTTTTATTATGAATTATTTGTTTTTCACTTTGAATCCGAAAAAATGCTAAGATTATTGACATAAAAAAAACAATACGTAAAAGTTTGCACACATCAAAGAGTTTGTTTTCACAAAGTGTACAGATCAAGTTGTGATTGAAATACAATTTTCATTAATCCTGTTAAATAATTGTAGTTGAGTAGAGTAAGAACAAATGATACACTAATCGGTTCATAAATTCTTCTCCAGTAGCTTTAATGTCAGATAATGTTTTGATCTGATTTTTTTTTTATTTTTATGAGATGATTTCAAATAATGTAATTTGGAAAAAAATAAAATTGATATCATGTTCTTAAAGTAACGTAGTTTTGTGATATATTTTTTAAATTAACAGTAGTGCTCGCATGACGGGATGCAAATAGACAACCTAGTACCTATTGCCCCTACTTTCTCTAACACCAACCGTATGTTGCATGTCCTAGCGTAGTTTCAACCAGTGCCGGTGTGTGTGTGCTATGCTGCAAAAGCATCGGTAGAAGGAGGAAACTTTTTCTTTTATTTTAACAATTCGTCCGAAGCGGAGATGCTCCTCGCGATGGTGGCATTAGCATCATTACTGTTATTATTATTATTATCTTTGTTTTTATTATTATTTCCACCATTATTGCCACCATTTGCAATGTGTTTTTATTTTGCCTTTGCACTCCACCCGGTTAAAAACCCTTCCGTGTTGCGTTATTACTTTTTACATTATGTGTTTGTGCTTTCAGCTCTCATGGTTCCAAGCGGTACCGTTGGTCTTCCTGCCCCAAACTTTATGCCCTGCTGCATATTGTTAGCATCCGCGGAACGCGAACGGAGCGGACAGAAAACTTTTCCTCGCCCGGCTGTAGTTGACTAAAACTTTGCAACCCTGTTGTTTTTTTTTCCTTTTTGCGCAACCCCTTTTTCCATTCCGATGCACCCTTGTGTCACTTTTGCATTGTCGGATTTCTTTCTCACCTAACAAAACACAGAAAAAGGAAAAAAGCAATGGCCCCGCGTCCTCTGCACGCGAACGACGTTCGATTCAATTACTATTTTATGCATTTCAATTTACTTAATTTTCCATTTTGACTCCTTTCGGTGCCCTGGTTTCAAATGTCACCGGACCGTCAGCCAGGACTGTTTTCCCACCTCAATTCGTTTTTTGTTTTTATATTTTTTCCTCGAAACACCATAGTTTGGATGGTTTTATTTTAAACTTTACAATGACAAACGACTCCCATTGCCCGATAGCTTCGTTCGTCTTGAGGATCCGTTGTTGGATGAAAGCTACTCGAGCTCACAGGTGGAGGAAGTTTTTACAAGCAAGTATTTTTGAAAAACAAAAAATGCAGCATTCATTTTGTTGGCAATGAGTTTCGTAATAAGTTTACCCTGGTGCTGTTTATTTTCCATTTTTCTGGCTTTACGCTGAATTTTTCATTCTTAATCTCTCGCCTGCAGAGCGAACGACGCGGACGGTTTATTGTGGCTGACTGGGAATGCGTTTTCCCGTTGGGTGCAGAAAATAAAATCCGCTTGCAGGACCGCGGTTTAAAGCGTAGCTAGAAGAAAAATAAATTAATAACCCCCTTCAGCCCAATTTCATCCCGACGACGGGGCAGGACCTTACCAGCGCCCGACCGGAGTGCTTACTAATTAGCCCAATTAGTTCGTTACTTAATTACGATTCCCGCCAATGTGACCTGCGAGCGTCAATTAATGTGCATCAATGGTTTGGAGTTCATGGGTTGCGCGCGGGGAAAGAAATCAAGTGGGAAAATGGCGATAAAATGAAACCTGTGAAGCATGAGCTTGCACTGTATGGTGCGGCCGCGGCCGATGCAACTGTAAGCCACTGTTGCATATAACTTTGTTTACTTTATTTTCACAGTTATTGTTATTTTCTGCGAATACCCTTTTTTGTCCACTACAGCTACAAGGGCCCTTGTCGATAAAATGTGGTTTATTTTACCGTCAAATTCAAATGCAATGCCTTTCAGAAGCGGTTATGGTCCAGTTCAAACTCAAATTCATACGTTATATGTTAATGAAAGTCAACAATGTTGGTTAGTTTTTATTCGAATGGTCGTACAAGTTTGAAAAAAAATATTTATTAAATGAATCATTCAACTAATTTTTTGCACAGGTTGTTAGACGCAAACGTGCTTTGATTTTTTTCATTTCAGAAACTTTTAAACTAATGTAAATGCGATACTAAAACGATATTTTGTTTTCATAATGTTCTTATTTTCTAACAATAAATTTAAAAAAATATGGTCAAGCATGAAAGTCACAAACAATTGAAATCCAAACTTGTGTTTTGGATTATTATCTTAATTTATCACTAAATATTTTGCTACTTGAATATTTATTCACGGACTTCCGATAATCTTTCAGGATTAGTATATTAACGTAACAGAATCCAAAAATTTTCGGAACAATCACACGTAGAATTTAAAGCGTCACAGTTACACCAGTCTCAAAACTCTTCTTACATAAAATTACCATAAAAATACCACCTGAAATATACCTATACTGTGACGTGTTGCAACAAATTACCGATAAACAAATGTCATTAGCTGATTGATGGAAGCGATTAGAACGCAAACGCAGACATGTCCACACAGTTTTCCAAATTGATATGGAATAACACGGTACTAAGACAAACCCCAAAGGAGCCTCCTACCACGTGGTGGCAAATGAAAAAAAGACGAACATAACAACGACCCAACCCGCAGTCGCTTCACTGCATCCCGGCACACAATTGGTTTGTGCTTGATTACTCGCACTTTGGTTGATTTATTGCGCCGACTTTATGACCGACGACAAAGATGATTCCGGTCGCCATCTTTAAAGCCGATCGCATCGGATAATCGATGCAATTCGATTTGATGTAATCCGACCGGGCTCGCCGTGGGCATTGATTTATGTTTGCTTAGAAACTGAACACTTTGAGGTAAATACTGGAGTTTTGTTTTTTTCTTTTTTGCTATCCTGCTTTCCTGATCTCGGTCGTTGATTTCTTTGCAAACAAACCGTAGTAACGAATTTTGTTCGAAAAGTAAATACGCTTTCGTTTACCTTCGACGGAAACACACGGAATGTCCTCGAATCGCAGTGAGGAATTGGAAAAAAACGTCCCCGATAAATTCTATCATCACAAACAATCGATGCCGGACACTTTTGCACCGGTCCGGCGACAATAGATCACTTCTTACGCCGCCCTTTGGGGGCGGATAAGCTACGGCCATCGATTTCGTTGCCAGCGGGTCGAACGGAACCGAGCAGGAAAAACAAAAACAAAAATAAAAGCTTAGGAAAAACTCGTCGCAATGTGTCGATTGTTGATTTTTATGATATTTTTATAACATCTCTTCGCCATTCGGTACCGGCCTACAAGAGACGACACTGATCCGTCAGGAAAGCCATCCTCTAATCAACGGGACCCAGGGCAGGAGGGTTTGGGAGAGGGAAGGAGGGGAGGGGAGATACGACGATCGCGACAAGAGGAACCAATTTTCTTTCACTGCCACTGGAAAACAAGCGTAGATATTCATGTGCCAAAGTCGCATCTCTTATGCCCACGAAAACCGAATTCGTACGACAAACTTTTCAGTGCCGCTTTCCGATCTCGGTTCGATTCGATAAAAAGAAAATGCGCAGCGTGTGGCAGCGGGTGGGGAAAACCTGTCAAACGGGGACGCAGGCGCTGGGCAGGAAAAAGGCAACAAATCAATTGGAATATTTTAGTGCGCTTTTTTATGATTTGTTTATTTAATTTGTAGCTTCCGGATTCTCGTTTCCCCCCACATTCTTCATATACTTCTTCGTCCCATTTTTCTCTCTCTCTCTCGCTCGCTCCCCCTCGGGGTGCCAGATGCTTTTCATAAGGACCACGGATGGTGTCAAGCTTTCATTCGTTCGGTTCTTGGGAAAACTGTTTTTTTTTCTCTGCTCATTTTCTGATCGTTGTGGAAACTCATTTGTCGACAAATCAGCATTCGTTCGAATGGTGGTCGCGGTAGTGGCGCTTATTGATTTGTTTTTAATTTGAGCTCCCGCGAACTGAACGGCGAAGGAAAAGTTTTACGAATCATTAGGAACGCAATGGGCGAAGGTTTCTTAAACTCCTTTTATGGTTTTCTTTTCTCGTTGCTAAACTGCTACTCGCCGTTTTTCATCTATCTACCGTGTCGGTCTTTTTCAACATTCAATTTAATTATAAAAGGTTTCCTGAAGCTTTCTTTTTGTTTCCATAACATCTTAAGATAGAAATGTGCCCAACTTTAATTGCATGAAGTAAAACAGCAACAGGTACTGGTGAAGTACTCGGTAAAGAATAAACTTATTAACAAATTGTTACAAAACCATGCATAATTGTATATTCGAATCATGAAAACCAACATTTTCATATTCGACCTCCCAGTTTAGTTGTAGAAATGAAAGCTTATAGGTATTGACAATAATATGAGAACTGTAATTTTACCGGAATGATGAAGATATTTCTGATTAGACATTCGAATAAGATCACTTTCCATTCCAAACAATTAAGGCATTATATTCCAAACATTCGTGACAAAAAAGGACGAAAAACAAGGCCAACCGTGAGTAAATTAAATAGTTCAACCGCAGATAACTGGGAGTCTACTGTATTTGAAAAATCGAATGATTCTACTGGGTGCAGTTCCTATCTAAGGAACGGCACGGTGGGTTCAACCTATGCATACCTTGGGATATTCCACATTTGGTAAAATTGATGAATTAAGTGAAATGTATATCCTTATCCTACTTATTCTAAATGATCTCATATTAATTGCTACAACCAATGGTACAGAATCCAAATATGAGCAGTCGTTTGCTTCGAAAAGATCTTGTTCGGCCACATCAAATATAAACGCAGTCGCAGAAAACGCTCATTCCTCGAAGAAGTGTCAAATGAAACGCATTGCGTTTTTTGGTACTGTTTTGTTTGGATCGTTTAATCTTATGAAAATTGTTTTGGTTTAAACAGTTCAAAATAACAAGTGGTCCCGGTTGCCCCGAATTGCGCTCGGCATTGCTGTGATACGATGCAGAAAATGAGCTTCTTCAACATGGCGGAAGCAACCAGTTCTGCGACAGCGCCGGAGACGCCGGGCAAGCGACAATTCGTTAAAGTAAACGAATCGGTGTTTGTCAGCGAAATCAAAAAGCGGCCAATCTTGTACAACGTTATGCACAAGGACTACAAGCGTATCACAGTGCGCAACGAAGCCTGGCATGCGGTGGCAATGGTGATGAAGCTGTCCGTGCCGGAGTGCAAGAAACGGTGGCGTAGCATGCGGGATGCTTTCCAGAAGAATATGCGCAACAAGGGCGAGGAGGAACGCAAATCCTGGGTACACTACAGGTTGCTCGAGTTTCTGCTTCCTTTCTACCAGACCGGGTTCCCAAAACGGTAAGGAAAACAATGGGCGAGAAGTGGCAAGAGTATACTGACCACCACGATTCCTCCTTTGCAGGCGGCACAAATCAAGCGTAGATTATAGCGAGTACAATGAGAACAGTAACGATTTCGATTACTTGGGACTGGACAACGAACTGGATCTGTACGGCGACGAGCCGGTAACGGTTTCCTACGTCACCGAAGATGGCAAAGAGCTGTTTCAGATCTTGCACAGGCCCAACGATTCGGAGCTTCCGGAAAGTGTCGTGGCTGAGGACGAGGAAGAGCAGGATGATTTGGATGAAATCGAATCTGAGGGCCTATTGCCTACCAGTTTATTGCGACCGCAGCACGGACCGTCGCTTACCGAGGAACACCAGCAGAACGGTGAGCTACCAGTACCTCCCAGCAGCGAAAGTTACCTGGTAACTAGCGAAGAAGAGGATGTGAGCGAATCGGAATCCATACTTTACGAGGAACGGCTCAATTCTACGATGCTTGACTTTTACAAGCCAGGAGAGGTTGAAAGCGTCGACGGTGAAATGTGGAAAAAAATATCCGACAACATCCAGGAGGCTCCAAAGGAGTGCTACGAATCGGCTGCGGAAACGATCGAGTGCACAGATCAATGTCTTTCAAGGCGCGCCCGAAAACGACCGAAACTGAAACCGGAAGTAAGTCGAAGCCTTGCGCTTGAGAAGTGCGAAGCATACTCTACGATGCATACTGTGGCGGAACCCAACCGGATAGAATCGACCGAATCCGTAGCAGCATCCCCTGCCCCACCAACACTACCTGCTGCACCTTCGCCTCCACAGCGCGAGGAGGAATCGCGCAGTCAGGGGAGCAAAGAAATGGACGCTCGGCTCGGCATCACCGATCCGGACGAGCGGTTTCTTATGTCCTGTGCGCCGATCTTGCGCCGGTTACCAAACAAGAAAAACCTAATCGCCCGACTCCGGATACAGCAACTCTTGTACGAGCTCGAATACGACGAGAAATACGACAGCGGAACGTAGGTGTATGATATATAGGATAATTGTTTCTGTTTCCCGGGAAATAAGAAAGCTCGGTAGCTTCTATGAGATTGATACGCTTAATATTCAAAAATCAATTTTTATCTAAATCTGTAACTATTTTTTAAGCTTTCAAATTAAAAACGAAAAACATAATCGCCCCAAAGTGAATCGTTCTCTTGTACATGATTGTAGTCCGAAGTAGAGAAGTGAGAGATTGGTGGCGGTTCTATCATTACACATACATTCCTCTTACATTGTGGCAATCTATTTAATGATAAAATTTGTAATAAAATTAGTAAAATGTTTAATGTGATACCAAAATTGAATATTTGCTTGAGTTCGTATTCGAATCTATCATAAATTTATTTCCCAACAGATCAGTTGGGTTGGAGTTTTCAGTGGGAGTGCTACAATGTTTCCAACGCCGGTTCATCAGTCACGCTTTCGATTTTATTTTATGAGTTATATTATTTTAGTATGAGTGCAATGAATTGAAAATACAAAACGATCGTCCGATCGAACATACGTTTGCTTATGGGATGGAGAAAGAAAGGACCTGTGATTATCGCAGATTCGCACCTTCCTTAAGACTGACTGGTAAGACTGGCCATCAGAAACTCCATTTTGTTGTGGAAGTTTTTACCCTCCATCTTGTCGAAGCGAACCTGCAAATGTAAAAAAATAAAATATGCGTAAGCAATCGTTTAAAGGTAGGATTGTTTCCCGTCTCTTACCTCCTTGAAATGTCCGCCGAGATGCTCCCAATGGCGTCCCTGGACGAGGGAGCCCGGGAAGAAGTCCTTCGCCGGACTTTGGGCAATGAAAACTTTCACATCGATCTGCGAATCACAGCGAACTTGGACCGCAATCAAACGGTCACTGTTCGGTGAAGCCAGCACGCAGGAGGATGCATTCCCGAGCGGTTCGACGGCGCCGATACCGAGGTGGCTGCTGCTGGAAAGGATCTGCCAGGCCATACACTTGGCCAGGTTCTGCAGGCACACGATCTGGTGCTGGCTGATCTGGCAGAGGATCAAATCGCGCAATTCCTGCGGCTCGTACGACATGTGCATGATGCGCCCATCGCGGCAGATACACTTGAGCGATCGTTCCTTCACGTGGATCACGAGCGAGGTGCGCAGGTTAGCGTCGTAGCCGTGCGAAGTGATGTTAATCTTGACGCACGACATCGTCGGGCTGTTCATTGCGTTCCAGTGGGAGGTGATCATCGGATCCTTCACATCCCGTGCCACCGTATCGAGCACGTACTGGGTGCGACGGCGCGTGAAAATGTGCTGCGCCTGAGCGATGATCTGCTCGAGCAGGGTTTGTGATTTCGTCATCTCTAGCAGCTCGTGCCGATCGAATGCGGACGGACCGGCAAGCATACGCTTTTTGCTTGGCCCCAGCGGCCCACTGGCCGGGTGGGGGAACGGGTGGTGCGTGTTTTTGTGGTGAAATTCCCGCAACAGCTGATGCAGACTGTGCTCGAGCACGTGATCGTGGTCCTTGATCGGGACGGAGCTGTTGTTGGAATCGGAAGACGTCGAGTGGCACAAGCTGATGATGAGCTGGATGCCGGGAAGCAGTGTCGCCCGTATCTGGTTACCAACGACAACGTGTGGAATTGGCGCCTGCAGCTGAACAGCTTCACGAGCCAACTGGTTGAACAGTTCCTTGCAGAACAGCACATTCTGGGCGTACTCGAGCGTTTGCTGCCATGCACCGGCCTGCGGTACGAGCTGCGTTGAACCCATCATATTCACGATGGCGGTACAGAGATCCTCCTGGTCCTTCTGGGTGATCACCTTAATGAACGCAACACCCTGCAGCTCGGTCGGGACGTTTACGCGCAGCGCGGAGTTGATCTTCGGGCACGCAACCGTACCGGCAGCTCCGGCACCGGAAGGACTCGCCGGCGGGGAACCCGACTCTTCATCTTCCGCCTTCGTTACCTCAAACATGCCCGGGTGCATAAATTTGGAACCCGCCGTCCGGTAGCTCAAATCTCCAATGATCGTATTGGAAACTTTCTTTAACCTCCAATTGCGGCGCAAACGGAGCAGCTCGATATGAAAGTCGGACGAGTTGCTCCGATTTACACCCTGGTCGCTTTGGGCCGCCTTCAGTCGCTCGACGCCGCTCTGCAGAATGTTTGCGGCACTTGCGAGCGCCTTTTTCCGTGCGTACACCAGTACCATCTGCTTCACCTCGGGTGGTTCCTGCGGGATCGGATCCAGCACCATGAAGCGTTTCTCCTTCGCGATGTTCAACACGTCAGATAGGACGCACACCTCGGTTAGGGCTTCCTTTAGCTTGTTGCGCACGGAATCCCACGGCCAAAGGCTCGACTGGAACTGTTCTTTCGGATCCTTCGATTCTTCCTCTTTTTTCTCGTCCTCTTTCTTGATCGACTGCTGGAGCAGATCGATATCGCTGGAGGTTTTGCTGAAGTCTATCTTGGTGGCACATTTGGCCAGATGCTCCGATAGCGTTGGTGGCCTGGGAAAGAGGAAGCTCGATAAGTCACAGTTTTCAACAGCGAAAGGTCAGCCGGCCGCAAGAAGCAGGGGCCTTCTACTTACAGCTGGTAAATCTCCGTGCCATCGTAGGCTATCTCCTGGATTTGGTTTTCTATCGGTGCCTCGACACTAATGTTCGCCGATAGCGACATTTTATGGGCTTTCCGGATGTTTTATTTCACTAAAAAGGATGATATTTTACGACCTATTGAAAACACTTTCAAACGACACGAAATTGTTTTGTGTACAGTAGAGTGGTAAACATTCACTCGACCAAGCTACTTACATATTTCTACAAATGATGTATAGACCTTGAACCCACCATTAGTTCCATCGGATAAAAATCCACCTAGTACAATTGTTATCCGATTAATGAAACATACAAAAATCATTTATAAAAATTGTGAATCTCATGCAATATATTTTAGAATAAAATAAAACGTTTAGTATGAACAAAATTGGCCCTAGGAGATCCATCTGTTAATGGCTTTTTAGATAGTTCCGGACCTCTGACATAATTCCTTTCTCATGAACGATGGATTCACCGCATCTTTTTTCAGCATTCTTGATCATTCCTGTTCGAACATTCGATGCTGTCGCAAGTGTCGTACGCAGTGCAAGAATTGGTTATTCAGTGTACCCCAAACGATAGCTCCCAGAAATAGGCTAATTATAGCCAGAAAATAGTGCCATTGCTTTGTGATCCAGCAAAAGTGAACTCATATTCATCGGTGATACGTAAAACTCCTACATCATTGCCGGCGCAGAGAAGACAGTGCGTGAAGAAATCATCTTGTACGCCGCTACCTTCCGCCATTTTTGTTGGCTGTGTGCATTATCGATTTTTCACATCCGTGCTCCGGTTACCGTTTGGCTGCTACTGCTGCTACCACCGAAAAGCATCCACTGTTTCATCGTCGGTCGGCGTTTTGCACGTATAAGTGCAGCAAAAATCTTTCGCCTCGAGAGCCCCGTTTTCTGTGCCGTTTCCGCATCTCCGACGACATCGAACGTTCGCTACCACTCCACACCAACCCTCCCCACAAGCCGCCTACGAGAATCGCCCACACACGACGTCGACGGTAACCATTTCCATCACCAAAAAGCAAAACTCTAGTTTTTGTCTTCGTTCGAAACGCCACTAAAAAACGAACCGTATCCAACCACCCCCGTATGATTTTCTACCTAAAATGACCCCGACCGTCCCCTCAAGAAAAGGCAGAAAAAAGTGCTCCTGCTGCAGCGCGATACAAGCGCTAGTTGATTTTTCAAACGGAAAACAGAGTATTTTATCAGCAACACCCTCAAAACGAGCGTGCCGCACACATGACCCAACATGAAACCGAGAGTCGTTGCAAAAGTGTGATCATGTAATATTTCACGCTATTATTTTCGACCGTTTTGGAGGAGGTCGCTCCCAATAATATCTATTTTTTAACCCGTACGTGATTTCTGGTGCGCAAGCGCCTTTGTTCAAGGAGGAAAATCAAATAGCTTTCATCTTCGCTATGCATCGCCACAGTGTGCAAACCTTTTTCATTTTTCTTACGTTAATCTTTCATGTGCTGCTCCTACAACTGCCACCGCTCTTTCCGTTTCTTTTATCGCGTTTTTTGTTGAACTTACACTTTTCTCGCACATCTGCGAGTTCGGAAAGAGAAACACTGCTTGCTTGGATGATGGATCAAAAATGGGCACGTTAGTCAACAACGAATGGGTCGTTAAAATCGTGACTAAATCTATCAACGACTTATGGTCGAAGGCTACCGACCCTAAACAGCTCTGATCGCGGTTTGGCCATTTTAAAAGACACACTCATGGTTCTTCGAACACAGCATGACGTCGGTGGGTTTCACTGAACACCCATATTCTGTTGCACATGCACATAATGAGTGTGCTGCTGCTTACAAATTGTATCTGAACAGACTTAGCTCCTTAAATGACTTTGATGTGCCGGCGTACGTCGTGTTAGCAGTTCATATCCATATTTGCTGAGCTGATATTCTGTTGCACAAGATTTCTTGATACATGACAAAATGGGCTGTGCGAAATAGAAAACAAAGTCACCAAATGCACCACATCACGATCCGTCACTACGCTGCGCTTTTTCTTCGAATGTTCGAATTCTTCCTACTACGCTACGCTTCAATGTTTTGCTTCAAATGCTTTCCCCGGACCCGGTCGATCCCACGGCTGGCAAGCAGGCTAGAAAGACCTTCTGCATCACTTCTCGACCACTGGCAGCAGCAGGATCGTTTTGAACTTCGAACAAAAAAACTACAGTTGCATCAAAGTAGACCACCATCCTCCTTCACTATCTCCGCATCCCAGCGCTACTTTGTTTCGTTTCTTCGTGTGTGGTTTTATACGATGTGTACATTTTTGATCGGTTTCTTCTTTTATTTGTTTTGTTCATCGAGTTTATTTCCGTATCTTTTTCGACCTTCTGGTCGAACGTCGCGACAGACACACTACCATCCCCACCTGCTGCTCTCCAACGACACACCAACGTTTACAAATTGCATGTGATATGTTCAGTTTGCACACAAAGTACATCTTCCCCCGTAGACCGAGCAAACGAGAATCATCGACATCTCACGGCTGAACTGAAATTCTTAAGCCAAGCGCAAAACATCTTCTCAGCATCACCAAATCCTGCTGCCTACAAAAAAAAACTCCTAATAATAATCACCTTCAGTCGCTGCTGGCGCTGCTGTTGTATCTCTCGCGCACTCTATCTTCTACCTGCCTGTCGCCCTGTACGAACGTATCGTCAAAAAGAAATCATCTAATCGATCGAATTAGATCGGCTGCAAGCAAGCAACAATTAGGACAAACATGATCAGCTTTTACCGTCCGACGAGAAGCTACAACAGCGGCTATTCACTACTAATGCGAACGCGCTCTATCTATCTCTCTCTTCAACGCATACTCTTCATTTTTGTTCCGACGTATTTTTCTTCGCATCCTAAAAAACGCATCCCGCTCAAGGACGAAAACAGTAGTAGCGCGTGTTTATAGTTCTACGCTTCAGTTCTTCGTATATTCTTCATCGTCCGTTGTTTGGATAATTCAACCCATCCCTTTACCTTCCCCTACGATTTCCAGCCTCCCTATTAAATGTTCACACGATTTTCGAATGCATCCGAGAGTATATTTGCATGCAAATTGAATTTCATCTTTCTTGATCTGTTGAAATTAAAATGTTTCGATTTGCAAAATTTCCTTTACCAAGGGATCAGTTATAGTAACAATGTAGATTCACTCGTGGAAAAAACATTCTGCATGTTTTGAAAAGAACAGGGTTGCAGTGTCTTATTCGTACAATCGTAGTTATTTCGCCGGCAGAGGACTATCAATCAACATTATCAATATCTTGCTGGATACTATAAAACTGACCATTTCGTAACTGAAAACATTTCATACAAGCATGCAATTTACAACATATAGAAAAGAAAAGGTTCTCCAATCCACATCAAAGTTTGTACGAATTTGACACAATCACAAAACCTTCTGAGTTTTTACACTCATTACTTTATTGTCAAGTCGTTGTGCACATGCGCAAAAGAACAACTCGTATTCCCAGTAAAGCTTTGCCGTTTATCTCTTCCTTTTTCCATGTCCTAGTTAGCAACTGCTTCGGATTTTGTTTATATTTGCCCATCTTTCCTCATCATCGTTCACCTTCTGGGCTCTATTCGAAACAGTAAGAATTGCAGCAACTGTAAATGCGTGTTCGTTTCTGTTTGCTGAGGTCCATTAGTCCCCATTTAACTTTACCCTCCCACCGTTGTTTGTGCCCCCTACGCGTCAGCGTCAGTAAGAGCCATTTTTTGAACATTTGACACATCTCCTCCACCACCACCAACCAACAAACCAAAACCAACTCTCAGCCCTTAGCATTGTTCTACAAGTAATCTATTTCGCTACGAACCACTATTCTGATCAATTTCACAGTCAAACACGTCGAAGAACTACTACTGCGCTACTACTCTCCTCCTACACATCCCACTCGTCGACGCATGGGGATTATTCGCACGCAACGACGACCGTAATCATCCCCGCCAACGCGGTCACCTGCGCCAACCGGTGACATTTTAGGGATTGAGAGCGAGCAAGAGCGTCCTCGAGCGGCTTCTCGACTACTACGACTCCTTCGACAACGCAACTGCTTCGAAAGCTGCACCAGCGCGCGCGCCTTCTTCGATCTGTGCGTAAGCAAATAGCGACACTCCTAGAGATCATATAGTGGGCAATCCTGTGTGTTTGTTGGGGTAAAAGAGAGAGATAGAGAGCGAGAGAGCGATAGTGGGCGAGGTGGTGTGATAAAAAACAATCCTGTTTGATTTGATTTGAGCAGCCACAACAACAACAACAACAACAGCGGTTACCACACAGACGACCTCTGCGCGAAAGCATAATGGGCGATCAGAAGGGTACACGTGTCTACGTCGGCAACCTCACCGATAAAGTGAAGAAGGAGGATCTCGAGGGCGAATTCACCAAGTACGGTAAATTGAACTCTGTCTGGGTAGCTTTCAATCCACCAGGTTTCGCATTCATCGAGTTCGAAAACAAGGATGAGGCGGAAACGGCCTGCGACAATCTGAACGGGCAGGATATCCTTGGCTCGAAGCTACGTGTCGAAATCTCGAAGGGACGCCGCAATCCGCGGGGTGCCACACGGGGCTTCCGTGGGCCGCCCGGTCGGAATGGTGGCAGCGGAAGCAGCGGAGCCGGCGGTAGTAGCGGTAGCTTCCGGAACGGCTCGCGTGGCGGTTTCCGTGATGGGGGAGGCTCGAGCTATCGCAGCGGCAGTGGAGGTGGTGGTAGCGGCGGTGGAGGCAGCTTCCGTGGGGGAAGCCGCAGCTCCGGCCGCTTCGACGGTGGTTACGGTAGCAGCGGTGGTGGTGGCGGCGGCGGCGGTCGCTCCACTGGCGGTGGCTACAGTCGTGATGGTGGTGGACGCGACGGAGGTTATGGCAGCAGCAGCGGAAGCTTTGGTGGTGGCGGCGGCGGTGGTAGCTACGGTGGTGGCCGCAGCAGTGGTGGTGGCGGTGGTGGTCGCTTCCGGTCGCGGTCACCGGTCGGTGCTCGCGGGCGATACTAAACTGTCGTATCGGATCGAACACGCGGCTGACCGAGCTCAAACGGCGAATGTGTAGAGCCGGAACCGTGTTCCCCCATACTTCTTCCTACGGTCAGTTTTGTAATGCAGAAACTGTGTCTGCAAACCGCGTGACGACGAGAGAGTAATGGCGAGTTTTTTGTCGATGAAAGTGTCTATTTCAGTGTAGCATTTAAGAAACAAATCAGACAACCAACAACCAAATGTAAATTTCTTGGTCATCGATAGCATCTCTCCCGTTCCTCTGAGGCACGGTATTTTCATTTTAGAGTGTAAGACAAAGGGTTTAATGCCCACCAAAACGATCAAACCGGTATCGTGCTTAATTTTAGGTCGGAAAACTTGATTATAATTATTTATGACGAGTGCGAATTCATATGAGCAGATAACCCAACCCAATCATCGATCAGAAAAGTCCCACACAAAACTCCATCACAAAAGAGGTCTGTGACCAACGATATCTTGTTTACCCTTATTTGGTAACGAGGAAAACATGCGCCCGATTTGGCCCGATGTAGGGAACTTTTCAATACCAGTCTCGAAATCTAATTCCTATTAATTTAGAACCCTGAGTAAAAGGAGGTCACATTTTCTAAAAATACATTAAAATAGCTTTTAAGTATCCAGTTCGAACTCCATTCATTTGTTTCGGGTTGAAAAGGTCGTTAAATCCCCTAGGAAAGGAATATCATTGTCACTCAGCGCTTGAAAAATTACATAATTATTAGTATATGATTCTGTTGAGGGATATTTTATCCGCAATCAGTCAACTTTTTTCCTACCAATGAATTAAATAGATTGATCGCGGGTGAGTGTTTCGTTTAAAGAAATCCTGTTGTGAACGAGAGCCAAAAATCGTTGTAGTAGTCGTTAAGGCACATTTAGGGAGAGAGAGATATTTGCAAACATCTAGGCACAAACAACCATACCCCAAAAGCAACGTATTTAAGCGATACAACGAGGTATCCCTTCCCACTTTACTTGAACTAGTTTGAGTTGCACTGTAAAGGGCCAATGAATTCATGAAATGTGTCTCGAATGCTTTTAAACCTCCTAGTGCTGGAGGTATTTTTTGTTTGATTTTCTTTCTTTACGATACAAACAAGCACACAAACCTGGCCAGCAATAATATGTGGTAATTAATAAAGTCCTTATGATGGGAAAATGTAGACAAGTGCTAGCTTTTACATTGATGACGCGGTCGGCGATCATCAAGGGCAGTTGTGTGTGTGTACGACGAAGATAGCATGCCCGACTGGTGATCTCATATGTAGGGTCGAAGGGAAAACAACCTGTTATCTGTGTCTCTAAACCAAAAGGGTATTTATGGCTTAAAACCCTGAATTGTATGAGGGTGGTCCTTCTTCCTTCTGCAGTATAATAAAATTTTAAATAACTCTGAAGAAAAATGAGTGGGCTTTTATTTACATATGTTTTATTTCTCTAGAATCGTATCCTGAATATCTAAACATGCTGCGCTACGATGCATAGCTATTTTTTGGCCAGCAAAAGGTTCTAAATTGAATGGAGTTCCATTCACATCCTCATTACTAATACTCAATATATTCAATGGTGTTTTTGGAAATTCTAAGATACAGCAGAGGCTTTGCATAACATTGCGGATATTTGTACACTTTACTTAAAGCGCCTCGACAATCAACTAATGTTGACTTCCTAAAATGTTTTCTACCTGTATTTGAGTGATGCCAACATTTTTTTAATTTTCTACGATTCTCTTAACACTTTTAACTTAAAATATTTTATCTTGTCCGAAACTACGAAAGAAACAGAACATTCAAAAAATGACTTGTAGTTCCCCAGTTATCACACAGATGGCGTTGCGGACATTTGAAAAGATTTTCGATGTTTAATTCAGTTGCACCTGAAACAGTTGGTCGTCACGTGGCTTCAACATATCGGAGTAGTAAAAGTTCGTTTATACTTTTTTCGTTTTTATAGAATTTTGTCTGTTAAGCTAAGTAACAAATTGATAGCAAGTGAACGTTGTGAATTTTCAGAAACACTTGGAATGAAGTGATGCAATTATGTATTCTACCGAGCTTGTTATATATTCATCAAATCACAAAGATATTTTTGTTCAACGAATTGCTACAATGCCATATTTCAAAAGGTGTTTTATAAAATATCGTTGAGAAACGAAATTTCATTTTCGTTTTCACTCGCCCTGTAATCGCACCTTAATGTCCTATTACAAGAAACCTGTTCTCCTACCAGAACCTTTGGCGTCACGGATGACCTCATTTGAACCTACCTGACGACCGACCGTGCCTTCCCGCCGCCGCCGTCATCATCCTCCTCGCCGTAGAAAAGGACACCGCACACATAATAAGTAAACAGGCGATGCGTTTCTCGCACTGATGCGCAGGCGGACAGACGACCCTCTGTTCCATTCTTAAGGGCTTTTCCCATTCCTTTCCAGTCGTTCGTTGTGTTTGTCTGGGGCCCCAAATAAAGGTATGCTTTCATTATAGTGACACATAAACGACCCGCGCGAGCTGCCGGTCAGCATCGTGTGGTTTATGCTTTCAATGCAATTAAGGAAAAATGAATGAGCAATCCCCCGTATTTGTTTCTTGCTCGCGCCTCACCGGAAATAAGATACGTTTAATTAGCTTGGCACCCAACAACTGCGGATCGTCAATTTGAAATATAAAAATGCGTTATCCGAAAATAAATGCTACCGCACTTAACCATTTTTTTTTTTTAATTTCAATCCATCCAATTTCGGTAAGTGTTTTAAATTTGCTTAATTTTTAAATAAGATCAATCCGTTATTTATATAAATTATTTGTGTGGGTCTATTTTTGTCCAGTACTATTGCACTTTACTATTGGATATTAGTAGAACAGTGACGTCACGGTGACGTGATCCATCGAAATCCCCATCGTGCTTCTCTCACATGTTCTCTCTCCTGACTCATTATCTCTCCGGTTCTCTCTTATGACCGGGCGCACAAAACGATCGTAAAGACAATGAAGGAAAAGGAAAAAGTATACTCCCTCCTATGCCACCCTCATGCGTGCAAAAGAGAAGCCCGAATCGAGAGAAAAGGGCCCAAAACTACCCCCGGCGGGACGGACCGGCGGGTTTGCGTACCCCATAAGGCGTAACGTTACGTTAGTTTGGTTACTTCAGCGACGTGGTTCGTACCTGTTGTGTGAGGACGTGAAAAACCCTTCTCCCCTGCGTAGCAGTCCGTGGCGCGTTTGTCCACGCGGGCTTCCCTTAGTTTGTTTCGTTAGTTTTTTTTTCTTCTTGTGCCCCAAACCGCACCCAAAACTTCCTGTGCTTTCTTCGACTTTTGGGCGGAGAAACTGTTTTCTTGTGGGTTTCAAACCATTCGGCGGCGGAATTTCGAAGGTAAATCTTAGTTGGCTGGACGGGATTGCAAAGTGATATTGTGGTGGAAAATTATGTTCTTTTTGGTGTGGAAAGAAAATTTCCCGCTGGTGATTTGTAACCGTTAAGCAAAACTCGTGCTACGTGGAGAAGTTAAAGTGTGAGTTAGCAAAAGGAAAAGCGTTATTCCAGTGCCTGAAAACCGAAAAGGGAGTGCATCCAAAGCATTGATCCACCATCTTTAATCGATGGGGATACGGAGATGGCTTCGCATCCCTCGTACCGGACGGAACGGGTTAAAGCTTGCAGTGTCCGGTGCTTCGTCTGTGTGTGTGTGTACACGTACGTGTGTTTCCCCAACCGTCGGTTACGGCCCGGATCGACCGTCCTGCTTTCACTCGTTCCCCAAGAGCGGGACAGTACCAGAACAGGTTTTCCTCCATCGTCGCCACCTTGGCGGCCCGCGGTGGAATGTAGACGCGCGTCTTGCATCGTGATGTGATCGTTGGATCTCCTTCGCCTTCCCAACGGGCAGCGGGCGAAGGGGAGCGTACCTTCTTGGGGAGTGGGGGGATGTAAAGAAAAGAAAAAAAATGGACAACAAAGTCCGTTGGCTAGAACCGGGTTTATGTGCAACACAGCGAGATAACTTGGGCCTACTTGTGTGCTTTGTGATCGAAACGACGGTGGAAGGTCTTCCAAGACGTTGTTTACGTTCTTGTGCAACGCTGTACCCTGGAGGTTCGTCGCCTATCAAGTAAACAACAACACGGCGCAGTTCACAGCATCACCAGCGGCCGCTCCATTCGGTACGGCCCTTATTCGGAGCCGACGTACAAGCCGCAGTAATTTACCCTTCGTTCCGACGCCTCAGGGACACACCCCACAACCATTGCAATTTAAGGTGTTGCAAGCCAACTCGGATCCAGCAGCGATTTATCCAGCGACCCACCAGTGACGACGCAATGTTCACTTCTTTGTGCTACAATAGATTGCTCTCTGACCTACGTGTGTCAGTGTGCATGTGTGTGTGTGTGTGTTTGTGCGAAGGGAACTGTAGTCCTGACCTTGGTGGCGCCAGTCTCGGAATCGATGTCGTCGCCATGACTCACCACATGACAATCTCCTCGTCTCTCCGATTCTCCAATGGGCTGCTGCGATTTGCTTAAGTTCAGAATGTCTTTTGTAAGGAACCGCAAAATCTAGGTCGATGCGCAACGTAACGGGTGGGGGGACAAGCAAAAGAAAAATCGATGGCGACGCTATGGCATTTGCGCCCGGCCTTACCCGTCGCTGTATTGCCGGGGAGGATTGGAACGTGTCCTTATGTGGAGGATTCTCTCCGTTGCTCGTCTGACAGCTGACGAACGTCCTTGTGGATGAAGAAATGCTCGAACCGCACCATCGTAACACTTCGTAGAACATTTTTCCATCAAGGCACTAATGTGTTTTGCTCAAGTAAACACACCCTCGGGGTGGGTTGCAGTGATGGAAAAATCTGATAGCGGTAAATTTACCCTGCGCCATATTTTTGTTTTGGTCATTACCACCGCCGCGCGGAGGGAAAACAGTTGCTTTTTTCCCCCGTTGGTGCAGCGTGTTTTCCACTTCTCTTTCGGAAGGGCCTCGGCAAGGGTTAGAGAAAACCACAACAAAAATAGAGAAAAGAAAAACCATAATGGACACGAACCGTCAAGGGTCCACGGGAAGTGGCTTTTGTTTTTGAAACGGAAATGTGTGTTATTGTTTTGGGGGTTCCATTGTTGTTGCTTTTTGTTGATGTGGTTGTTGGAGTGGGGGAAGGTTGATGTGGGGGTGGTTGGTCCATCGTTCGGGTGGGGTTAAGTTGGTGGCTACGAGCAGATTGTGTCAAAACAACCAAGTTTGCGCATAAATGCACGTGTGTGCATAATAGAAAACTGTTAGATATGTAATTACTTCATTCGAGCATTATTTATTACCTTTTCATAACATTTTTTTTTTTTAAGTGGCACGACATCCCCTAGTGGGACAAGGCCTCCCTCCGAAGAGAGTTTGTGTGACCGAAAGACGGTATATTATAGATCGGTGGTCAGCCGTCATAACATTTTGGGAGAGTTTAAAAACTATCGTTCTTTATTAGGATTTCTTCGTAGAAATTCTTAAACTTTCAAGGAGATTTTTATTCGTACTATTCGATTCTTATATCCTTATTTTAAATTGATTATTTGAAAAGATTAAATTTCATCAAGACAAAATCATTTTTAACGAGGAAAGTTATGTTTATAGCAATATTTGTAAAGCTATGATAAAAATTAGAAAAAGTTGCGGAAGCTCTTTGCCCAAAGAATGTAACAAACAATACATTAATTACTATTTTTCATGGTCAGAATCCAAACCGAAGAAACTCTAAAAACCCACATCTTTAAAAGGCAATTCAAATTTGAACGCCAAATACCTTAGGCACCAAATCGATCGCATCCCATTCGCGTCCCGCAATCCTTTACAAGACTCTAACGGCGTAATGACGAAGGCAATTTAAAACGAGTTTTGCCTCCTTCGGACCCGATAATTGCATGCAGTGGGTGCGATCCGCCGGTTCAGGCATGGCGCGTCTCGACCGAAACTTGGTATGTTCGTTGTGAACATCTGTGTGCTCTTGGCAGAATGACCGTCAAGAATGAGGTAGAGAGAGAGAGAGAAAGGGAAAATATCTTGTTGAAGGTACACCTCAAAACACGTTTCCAGACCCAAGCCATGAATTGCCATTCGCGGTGTGTATGGTCCCCTCGAACGATTCTTCCGTTTGTTGCCGGACGGTGTTCGCCCCAACCTACGGGAGGGAAAGCTTCTTGAGCGGTTCGAGCCAGCAAAGCGTAAAGGCCAGCCATAAGAACCTAGAGAAGAGGAAAAGTTCTTCCCCCAGCGACGCGATCGTCGTTTCCTTCGTTCTCGCTAGTTCCTTCGTTCTCCTTACGCGACTGGTGTGTAAACATGTTTCACGGTGCGTTTCGTCCGGGCTTTCTCTTCAAGATGTTGCTGGCGGAAAGAGGCCGTTGTGATCGTGTTCCATTTCCTTCGGGGAGGGATTCCGCCACAGGGTGGGCATATTTGAATATTCAAAACAACCGCCTTGCGAAGCCGTTGAAGCGAGGCTCAACGTTCGTTTTGGGATCGCCAATGTTTGATCGCAGGTTATTTTGGACGTTCCGCCCTCGTTTTAAAAATAGTTTTGTAAACTAACTACGAGGCACCATTTTAATGGATCTTTTCGAACTTGTGACTCCCTCTAAGTGTGCTAATGGGTAAAAAAAAAGTTCATCTCATCTCATCACACTACTACTGCACCTTGGAGCATTATTTCCAGTTACGAAAACGAAAACCTAACCATACTAATAGGCGTAAAAATGCCACACGATCACGGGGAGAAAGAAGGGAACGTAACGTGGCTACGATATTCGAGACGACGACAACTCTGTCATCGGTCCTAGGTCATTGGAGTCAGTTTTAAATTCCACCACGATACACGTACGGCTGATTCATCGCCACTTGGGGCTTCTCCGTCGTGCGGTGGAAGGTGCCCGAGATCCAGGGTGACTCGTGGAGATGGAAAAGATGGGCCTTGCCTACATGGGGAAGCGTAGTTACTCATACCAAAGGTAACTAACCACCGGGGATCGGTTTTTAGTTCGATGGAACCATAAAACCATCAACTTCAGAAGTCGATGATAGCGATGAGGCATAGAATGCGCGACAAGAATAAAGAAATGGTGATAAAATTCCATCACTGTGACCAACACCTCGGGAATCATTATCGTTCGTCGCTCGTCGTCGTGTGTCAGCGTGGCTTCCGTAGACATAACCCGGCCTATGAGGTGTGGTTTTGCGTTTCAGAGTAGTAGCAGCGAGAAGCTTGTGGACGGGAAAGAGTTCGTTACCGGATATCGGAGTTGTGCGTGAGAAGAAACTTGATATGGCGAAGGCATCCGTCTTCGGTTCGATAGAAAAATACGTTCAATTAATATAAGTGTTACGTGGATGGAATCTATTCTCCAAACTAACAAGTTCAGCACACAATTTTGTTAATTTCCTAACGTATTTTTGTATTAATTTATTCAGTATTTTTGTATTAATTTATTCACACGAACTTACTTATAACTAGCCCGATTTTAATACTACTAGCAATTTCCATGGAGCAAAAAGATTTTCTCTATTTCGCCTCGAAAAAAGAAAGCAAAATGCGTAAAATAGCTGCTCTAGGTGTTATTTACTTTTTTTTCTTGGTCTTACTACTATCTTTCTCATCTTTCCTTTCCCCTTTTTTTTAATTTATCCATTTCGCTGCTTGCCACGGTTGGAATTTTTCGCCATATCTTGTTTAATTGCAACCCTCAACCTTTTTCCGTCTCTATCGGTTTCATCTCGTGCCCACGAAAAACTTCCGTTTAAAATTTCCCGACCAATGCCAAGCAAACCTGGCTTTTCTATTTGATCTGAATGTTTGTACGCTATGTCTATCGCTCGGATTTTTTCGCTTTCCTCTGCTCGAGTTTCTTTTGTTTTAGCTAAGATAACTATAATCGGCAATGCGCTGCTACCGCCACTGGATGGCTTGTATGTTTACTTTCTTTCTTTTTGGGGCTAAAAAGCTTTCCCTCCCCCCCCCATCGAGCTGTTACATATACACATTTTCCTGCATTGCGTTTCGGGTTGCAATCGGGTAAAAGTTAGATGCAACCACGCTTTTCATGGAGAGAAGGAATGGAGAATGTGCGGGTTTTTTTTCATCAAGCAAAGCATTAAACTTTCCTTTGCCACCATGCACAGTGGTTTAGGAAGCGAACTTTTCGATTGATATTTAAAAATTTGTTTGTTTAAAATATGGTTCACCTTATTTTACTGAAGAAATAAGATTACTAAACTGTAACGTGTTACAATGCGTATTTAGCCTCTGGGTACCTTAAGTGAAGTGAAGAACGATATTTTTTTTTAATCTTATCTGAATTATAATATTTAATTTACTATGAGTATGAAGTATCCAAATGTTTACTTTATTATTTAAACAGTTTAAAATAGTAAATAAATGTTAAATCTTCTAGAGAATCTGCGAAGGCAACCTTATGCCTTGGAGTGAGCCACTGTGCCATGGCTGCGGTTTTCTTAAAGTTCACGATCGTTGCACGATTTTCCGGCGTTACGATTCATCTCCAATCTTCTTCGTAGGGGTTCGCTTAGACCCATCCCACCATCTTTGCGATCCCATTGTCTGTCGTCTTGGGGATACTTTGCGGCTTCGTGAGGTTGTGACCAACGGTTGAACCCACCCAAACCCGCTACAAGGGAAGCTTAGTGAGAGGCAGCACCGAACATGAGGCAAAAAATGCATAGCAAAAGGTTGTGGTTAGTCGCTTTCGTGGTGAAAATTGATTTACGGTGAAATGGCTAAAAAACGGGCGGACGTGGACTGAAGAAATTGCTGTCTCAAAGAAGGAAACCTTTCTGTGCACCTTCGAACAAGAGCCTCTGGACTGTCAAAACCACACATCAGAGATTGTCATAGCAGAAAACGTAAGCTACTTCGGTTGATGGTTTCACGACGAGATTGATCGAATGCGATTAATTTACAACCGTTTGTTAAATCAGTTCACATAGCGACATGTTTCCATTCCAGGGGGCCACGTGGGGAACCTCTTCGTCCAACGCCATGGAAAAGAAGAAAATTGTTCCCAGATTTCACAACCCACTAACGAAAAAGCTTCGGCGCCCGGCATTCCACAGTGTTTATCCATTCGCTTCACACCTCACATTTTCACTTCCAATCGCGCATTGCGGTTTCATCATCATCAACATCGCTTTGCGGTTGGCGGCTGCTGTGGGTCATCGTCTCCCACAGCATTTCCCGGGTGGAACTTCGGGTTTTTTTTTCTCCCCCGTTCAACCCAAGAGTGCTTTCGATGGAGTGATATTTCCGTGCCACTTCATCTCCGAGATTGAGTGCTGGAACGGCACGGGCATTATCAATTGTCCCGATTTTTACCGGCTTTCTTTCCCTCCGCCGTCTCCCTGCTCACTTTTCCATTACCTCTTCTACGCGATGAGTAAGCTTTTGGCTCCGGTTTCGTTTGGCGGAATCAGGTCAACGGCAACAGCATCTTCCCGTACCTTCTTTGCCCGCGTCTATGCACCGGGCTCGGTTCGGTTCCTTCATGATGCCGAACTCAGCGGAGTGCGCTCTAGAAGTGCACCCACTAAAAGCAGCTATAGAAGGAGCCCTCACCTAGAAATGATCACGATCTGAATATTCACTGCTTATGTTTGGTTTGCTCTCTATTTTACGCCACGGAGCTCATTAGCAGCGAGACCGAAACCAGTTCGTCGTCGCGCGCTTCGGGGGCAAAGGGGCGTTGTCAATCGTCGCCAATGATCACCGGCCCTGCAAGAAGCCCATCATTAGCAGTCGTGCCGCAATAAAGTGTGCGCAAGGCACACATCGGTAATGTGCTACGGGAGTGGAACGGAAGGGAACGGATGCCGTCGTAAAGTGCAGCCAAACCCGGTTTGACAAACAAGAATCAGCCAACTGCATCCGGTAAAGGGGGAAGATCATCAACGGGCGGGGATAACGGAAACTAGTGACGAGGTAGTGGAATTGTGGTGATTCGGCGATTGAAGGCATGTTATATACGATATTGCTCTTACTTTAGATCACTTGGAAGATTAAACTTGTGTTACTTAACTTTAGATCAGGGATAAATAATTAATTTCACAAATATGAATTCAAGTAGGCTTAGCTTAAATTAAATTAAAGTATGAGAGACTACCTCACAAAGGATACGCCAATACCGTAGTTGGGAATTAATCCAAAGGAGCAGAATGTTTTGTTTATAAGGCTTCCATATGTTTCAGTACAATACTTTATGTATTTCAACTGTTTTTCACACTGTTGAACAACCTTTTTACGTTCATTTTACACTTATTTTAATTTATAGTTGATTGCTGTAACAAGTCCTTTGAAGAACTAAAAGCCCTTGCAATCTATCTACGATTCTATTTTGGTTTTTCTAAATCGCTTCGTCTATATCAAATTTTAGTTTTTGTTTTTGTTAGTTCTATCATTATTTCACCTTTTTGTTATTCTATAACAATTTCAAATGGTTGTATGCTTTTTCTATCCATCCGTTTTGTTGGTTTACCTTTTTAAAAAAACATGCATTGGTAAAAATCGGTGTTGATTTTTTAAATATCGTTATTCTGTTACTTTTTTAGAACTTGATGAATATCTTTAAGGAATTTCAAATATTGGCATTCTTTTCGATTTAATTAAGTCGTGCAAATAATGATATTGAAATGTTGGTCGAATGATCGAGCTCTTTCGAGATAGAATATATGTTGTTGATCTACCTCTTACCTTAATAGTTGCGCTTGTTAGTTTGTTTAAATTTGTCTTAAAAACAGCCTGAACCGAAAGCGACAACACTTTTGTTTTCTTTACATACGCCCCATGGGCCGCGTCGGACCGTTTCCGTGTGAAGTAAACACGTGCGAAAACAAACTCCCTCCGATCGGGAAAAGGGCGGTTGGAGTAAGTGTCGAAATTACATCACCATTATTACCCCTTCGGCAGCCGGTGATGGAAAGGGGTGCTGCCGTCGTACCATTTTTAGTCCAGCATCATTCACTTTTCTCTCGCGCTACTTTTCCTTCTTTCCTCCTCGTGCGACCGACGAGTGGAAAACCGGTTTCATCTTTTCGTTTCGTTGCTCGCGCGATCGCCAAGATGTTTGATCCAAACGGCCTCAGCTCGCCGTATCAGTACGAGACGCGTGTATATTCGTGGAACCCTCCCGCGTGAGACGTTGTGAGTGTAGTGGGCCTTTCGATGGGCCTTGTTTCTACTCGCGTTATCGTGCACTTATCACGCGCTTTTCAGCGAACTGTCTGCTTTATCGATCTGGGCACGGTGCAGTGTGGTGGCGTTGTTATCAACCTGACTGCCGAGTCTAATGCCGAATCCCCGTTTCTCATTTATCTTCCCTCCCAGCGGATCGTCGAGCACCGGTTCGGTGGTGTACGTGCAAGCGCGCTTGCAGCCCTAGTGTTGGAGTGGCGCGGAATTCCGCGACGGAACCGTCAACCTCCCACCGTTTGGGGGAAATAGAGGAGACCAGCGTAGTGTGTGCCTGTTTGTTGTAGCGTGTGGTTCGGTGTCGTGTGCCTCTGGGAAAGAGTCATCCCAAATGGGAGGAAATGTGCCCGGTGCTAGTTGGTTTCCTTAACACGGGTGTTACCAAACCAGTGACGGCAAGCGATATAACAAGTGTCACAACAAGGTGAATCTGAGAAGAAAAAATTCATCAAACGAAGTGGGCGTGTGAGTCAGAGTGTGGTGTGTGTAGTTGAGGAAGTTTCAAAATGGTGAGCCATGGCCGCCATACGCGGGCCGTAAAGCAATGGAAGAATCGGCTAAAAGATCCGTCTCCCCGGGAAGCTGGCAGCCGGAAGTGGTTGTCCTTGCTGTTCACAGTGTTGGTGCTTTGCTGTGTTGCGTTCCGAACCGTTCAGTGCCAAGGGGAAGAGGTGGACGATTTCGGTGATGAGCTTCACCATCCAGATCGAGATTTCGAGCAAGTGCCAGCTCCAAGCAGTAAGGAGATCATCACCAATCACATCGTTTCCGGAGCGGCCGGTGACGACGGAGGCAACGTCGGTGACTCACACTATCAGTTCGATGGCGATACAAATGGTGGTGGTGGTGTGGGTGCTGGAGTGGCCGGCAGTGAGCGGTACACGGAGATCGGTGGCGATGTAGTCCTGGGCGAGAAGGTCCTGCGGGCTTCCGAGAGCCCTTACTCGCTCCGGACGGATCTGGAAGTGGAGCGAAGGGCACGCCTGATCATCGAGGCCGGCGTGACGATCCACTTCGCCCCAATGGTTGGCATTACGGTGCGCGGTTCCGTGGTAGCATTGGTAAGTTCCAAAACCAGGGCAGCTACTCCACTACCTTAACCCTTATCTTATCACCGTTCGATGGTGTTTGTTCGTGTCCGCCCGTTGAGCAACGTGTGATTAATAATTCCACCTGTTTCGTTTACCTTTCCACGCGGGGTTCCCTGATAGTGAGAGTGTTCCGCGGAGCGCCTTATCGCACCCTGGCAGGGTTTCAATCCGCTTATCACAACCCCGTTCCATGACGACACACGAGGGCGAGGATGAGTGCACCCAGACGGAACTTATCTTTGAGGCAGGGCCGGGGTCTAGAATGCCCTTCTTCTTGGGCTTTTGCCTTGTGGAGGGTTGTGTTGTGCGATGTTTGCCGAGCATCGAAACAGGTTGTAGGCAAATAAATGGCACCCGGTTCACGTGTGACTTATGATTCCGGGAAAGGCATAAGTCTTTCCGAAGAAAGAGTTCGATCCGGGGTGGATTATTTGACGTCCACAATGTATTATGCAAACGTAATTTGTATCGCGTACAGCATAATGTTATCAGTGATCATCAATGTTTGTTATTTGAATAACCCGTTAATAAGTTTGAGTTATTTTCTTTTCTATGTATTTAACGTTCTACTCAATAAGAAAATTAGATTTGAGTAACACGATTGTTTCCAAAGAAGTGACTCCAAAGCTGTTTATTTTACTTCGTGAATAATCAATAGAGCAAGAGAGAGCAATGCCTTTGACAAAAAACTATATTGTTAATGAAATCATACGCCTTTAAAAAAGATCGACAATACTTGTTTGAAGATCATATCCGTTGTATCCATCGCAAAAAAACCACCTGGCGTTTTGTTTCACTTAGGGCTCGCAGCAATACAAAGAAGATAAATGCAGCATAAATTGTTTTTAATGTCCCTCCACTGTCACGTGGACCAGAAACGAATACTCCAGCAACTTTGCTCCATTTTCTTAGCGTAGTTAATCAACTCCGTCACGCGTCGCAATCTCTTTCAGATGCAACAACACACGTTTTCTCGAACTCCAGTACCAATAAATTCACCTTCTAGATTTTATATCCTCTCCGGTTCTTCTCCGCGGTTTCGCTTGGGGTAGCGTTCAAGAAACTCCCGGCAAGAGCCATTGAACGACGCTGCAGTGGAGACCATCGTTTCGGGCAACGTTCCATGAACGATTTTCATGACGTGGAACGATCTTTCGTGCTCAGGATTCCAGGTGGCTTTGGATTGGGAAGTTTTCCTTCGGTTCAGTTCCGTTCCGGCGTGAACTAAAGCATGAAATTATTCACACACCGTGATCATCATGCGCGGAGTTCGGCTGAGGTGTGGGATGGGTCCATTGGCCACCAAATTGCCAGCCAAGAGAGGGCACTGGCCGACGATCGGGCTAGAGACGATCACGCGGGTCTGATAAATTTGAAATTATAAAATTAATTCATTAGCCGCAGAGTGCGCGCATCGCGAGTGCGGGTGTAATAGGGTTTGCTGGAGCTGGAGCTTTAAGTGATCGCCAAGAGAAGGCGGCTAAGAAAAGAAGATCAGCCACATCGCGTTCGAGGTTGTTTGGAAGCAGCAAATGGGCTGAGCTGCGGAAGCATACATCATTTGCAGGTCACGTCGTGTTGGACCTTTGGTTGCGAAACGAATTCTCTAGCCAATTCCTGCGCAAGTCTTCAGGCAATGTATTTTCTTTAAGGGGAAAACAAGGCGTTTGTCCAGCACACCGATTATTAGATTAAAGTGTCGCGTGGTTAACCCCCGAGGGTCAATTGGGAAGATCAAAAACGATCCTCACTGAAATGTGTTGTCTTTTGGACACTAGAAGATATCGGTTGGGTTTGAACTAATTAGATAGAACTAGCAAATAAATTTGGAACATTCTTTAATACTCTTAAAATTGAAAAACCGTTGTTCGTTTCGTTCATTGAAACTTCGTTACATATGCGGTTTTGAGCTAGAAATGCCGCTTATAGGTTTTCACGGAACAAAAAATGTCCATTGTGTGGAAAAACGGCTTCAAAAGGTGTGAATTGGATCCAATTTTCCCACCATCGCCATCGCCGTACCTTCGTTCCATCCATTGGCGATCGCTGCTCGGCGATCATTATGTTCCACGCCCTGAACTAACGCCTCACGTGTTAGTACCCCAGCTTGATAGGAAAGATGACGGAGCTCAGAAGATGAGAAACTATTTACGTTCACTTTCAGTTGCGTGGTCTGGTTTGGTAACGGTGTTTTTATTTTGCTTCAAATAATTTCACATTGGTTATACCTACTTTAAAGGGCGGAGCAATGAAAGATAAATGGTTATTTTTATTATGCAAGGAAAGGAAATCGACGATTTCGTTTTCTACCCTCCGATGTGGGATTTTTTCGTTAGTTTTAAAATGTAAAATTTTTTGCAAATAGTTCTTGTTTATGTGAGAAACAAAAATATACATTTTTCTTGGTCTTAAATCGAAACTCAAAACTGTTGATGAATTTTTTAACGATCGTAGTTCTCATAAAGCCATAAACCATTCCTTGGTACAATTCCGCCCTACCGAATGTTTAATGTGGGACTTTTGTCCCTTCAATTTTTTTTTGTTTATTGTAAGCGTGCCATTTCACGCCTGAGTAACGAACGTTCGCCTCGGATGATTCGTCAAGCGGCCACGCGATCTTTGCTTCTTCCGTGGCCCATGAAGCAATGCTTTCATTCATAAACTGCTCCACTTCGCGAGTCGTACGTCTTGTTGATGATGGGGATCGTAACGGCTGGCGGGCGTCGTTAATCAATTAACCCCGACCTTTGCAATACTTGCCATGGTACCGAGCGGCACAGGAATACAAGGCATGGCAGAAAGGAAAGATCCCGCGGGAAGATGTCTTCGAGCGTGCGTGGATCGGATCCGGAGGTCAGATTCTACGATGGACACACAAAAAGGGGAGCAGCGTTTGAAGGGTTAATAAAACGAAACGAAACGACTCTTTAGCTAACGCAGCCCTGCGTAGGGTCCGGGGTCACGGTGGGGTCGCCTGGTGATCCAATAAAATCATCAACTAATTAAACCTCTCTCTGGCACTGTTCCGGAACGGACGCGTTGTGAAGCGGTGCGGTCAAAAGTCATTAATTAATACAAAACCCAACCCAAGCTCTCCGTGGGGAAATGGTCTGTCATTTGAATTCCGTTTTCCGAATGTTTCCGCAAACACTCGAATGAAAATTCGCCATCAGATGGACCCTTGCTGCACAACGGGAGTTGGTTGCCATTTTCTCTCATTGCCATTGTTTTCCATTGCATCCTCTCCCCTCTTGGGGTGGGCAGAAAAGTGGACAGGGTTTATTCACCTGCTGCTGCATCGTCACAACATTTGATGGTAATGCGCATGGAAAAACAACGCCCATACTCACCGGTGCGTTACTGGCGAACCTCCCAGTGGGTTCCCGTTTTGGCGCACAGCGCCAGACGTACCATAAACACATCATCATCCGGACGGAAAATTGACAATAGTCTGACAAGTGCTGGTGCCCGTTTTTCGCCCCGACGCGACCAGTTTTCTTTTATGGAGACCACCGGGGACAGCTGATTTCCCGTGCACCCGATACCGGCGTTTTTTTTATATGATCAATATAAAATAGTGAATGGAGTCATTAGTAGGAGGGAATACCTCGCACGCGATCATTATCGTCATCCGGTGTTAGTCATCCGCGACCAGAGACGAGAATGAATCATAGTCCCCGTTGAAGCTGCTACCGTATCGGGGAGGCTTTGGAGAGATCCATGCAACGGAATTCAAGCACATGTTATTTCACGAAGCCCTTAAAAGGTGCATAAGGTTTTTTTATCGGTCGGTGAATCATCTTCTGTTTCTCAGAAGCAATAGATTTGTTTACGGAGTATATGAAGGTTTCTAGATGCTATTGTGATGCAAATGATTTTTTAGATTATGATGCCGTCAACTTTCTCACCTGTTTACCAAGAATTTCGATATGAAATCAAGCCCGCACTGTATCTAACTATAGTCGATTTACTAAAACACAACAAACAAGATTTTTAACCAACTTTAGAAATTAAATTAGAAAATACAAGCGCAAAGCGAAAAATAATTCATAATAATTAGTTGCCAAATATAAAATTGGCATATAAATATGAACTAGCAATGTTGGAAACCAGAGTTCATTAAATGCATTTGATGAAAATCGATTAATATCAAAGTTAACAAGTTTGTAATGTTGAGGTCTTCTCGAAAGCATATTAACAAAAATTATCTTTAAAAAATTTACAACAGAAGAATACATTCTGCAAGCACAAAACATGTGTTGTTGTTAATTAAATCGCATGTTTTCACATCCTCTCAACTCTACCGTTCAAATGCACTCGACTCTAACAGATGCTACTGCTAATGCAACTGTGCAAACGTTTGCAGCCATCTCTTTGGCGCCATATGGTTGAATGCACATTTATGAGAGGCACCATAGTGTTGGTGGCAGTATGTGGAATTATGGGTAGCATAATTGCAGCACTGAGAACCGGTTTTGTTGCATGCATAAACTCACCATGTCGTAAATACTAGTTGCACCGGATATGGCACCTGTTGTACCTTGTGTTTGGCGCCCTTTTATGGTTGGTTGCAAGTCAACGAACATACGTTTAATTCAAGGTACAGTAAAAATAGCATCCATAACGAGATGGAAATAGGAGAAAAACACGAAGCTGCTTATAAATAATGGGGTTCAAATTTCTTTTTCTGATGATACATCAAGGTTCTGATTTATGGTATTGGATTTATCACCCACCCGCAGATAAATGATCCCACAATTTATCACATTGTTTGTTTCAAGTGGGGCCCGTCTTACCAATATTTCCTTCACATAGGATTTGCTATGTTATTATGCTTGTTGACCAGTCACAAAAAAAAAGATAGCGTGCTTTTTTTCTTATACATTAGTCAAAAATAATCTAAAAAAAAACATCTGTTGCAAATCGTTTGAGGCAAAACAATTGCACACTTTCTTTTACCCTTTTCTTGGTTTTTTTTGGTTGTAAACATGTTGTGTGTATTCAATTGGGCTCCGATTTTCCAACCAGTTGAGCGATAGTGCAATTTAACCGCGTTTGGGGCACTCCGGTGGCCAGGTTTATGCTTGCCTCCACCACTTGACCCACGGTTCGCTTAGCGGTAAAGCAGAAAATTATTTCCCAAAAAACAGTTACCCAATTGGTTTGGTGGGAAGTGGTGGTTCCCGGCGTGCAATTTGCCTCATCTTTCCGGGTTGCCTGTTGCCTTTTTTTGTGCCCAGTTCATGATCAGAGCATTATGATGTAGCAAAAAAAATATAAAAATGAGTTGAAGTAAAATCTCAGTCAACAATTTAAGGGGGAACATCGTGCCGACGATACGTTTATGGTATCGGTTTACATCGTTCTCCACTGACCTACATTAACAAACGCAATGGCTGTCGGATCGGCGGCACCCCCATCGCGTTGCCTCCCGAGCGACGCCGTTGTTGGCGAAGGGTGGTAGTAATAGAATTGTTGGAATGTCCCCCACACCCCGTCGTCTATTGCATTTTCACTTGTTTTTCCTTGCGCCATCGTGCGCTCGCATTTGCCTCACTCTCGGAAACCCTTCGCGAACGCGTGTGAAAAGTTGATTCAGATTGGCAACGGGAGGAAAAGGGGTCGGGCGTTGGAGGGAAACATAAAAGTGACCTGGAGAAAATATGCGAGACACGCAAAACAAACGTTGCACCTTGGAGGAAAAAAATGCCGCATACAAGATAAATGTGTACCACTACAAGGGCGGGTGGCATCGTGTTTCTCGACTTTCTTTCCGGACTTCTTTCGGTTTGATAGCTTAACTATGAGAATGTTTTAAATTACTACCTTTTTCATCTACTGATAGTGTTAAATTTATTTTAAAATGCAAGTTTATCTCACTTGTCACGTTTAATAGAAATGGGTGAATGTAATGTTTACTTGGTTTTATTTTAATACTTTTTGTATATTTTTTTAAATTTTTCTGGATTATTTATGGTCCTTTTCATCTACAATAAGAAACAATTTGGCCATAAACGGTCCGGTACATTTTATCCACTTTTGCCGTCACGACTTTCAAGTGAAGTTCCGTTTGTTTTACTGACCAACCTGTTTTCTTTCTCAAGCCGGTAGTGCAAGGGTGTTGGCGCAAGAACCGCCTTTTTAAACGGCCCCCCACCCCTCGACGATGTCCGATGTTTACTAAACAACGGGGGGGTTTTCCTTCGCAAACGGCGGCGCATTTTAATTGCCGTTTTTTTATTACGCAACCACCGCCACCCGAACCCGCGTAATGATGTGTTTTGCGTCGAAGAAGGCTGGTGCAATTTCAATGCGCGTGCGAAAAAAAAAAAAATTGGAAGTGAGTCATAGGAAAAAAAGAGAAGGAAAAAATTAATGGCATTGAAGTTGAAAGGTCTGGTAAAAAATGAAAAGAGAGGCACATGAGCATAAATCATGTCGCATTTACAATGCAAACGGAAGCTATTGTTTATGTTCGGTTTGCAATTTAGTATGCATTTGGGTTAGATGAAACATTGATAGTATAATAAACTCTATTTGGTTTAATTGATACTAAGTTTTTTTTTCTATTTTCAACAGGGAAATGCGGAGAATAAAATCACTTTAACCACGCTTCCAAATACTGGATACAATGACATCCCTTCCGATCCTCGAGAAGCCGGTGCCCGCTTGGTGGACGGTCCGAATCCGCTGGCCGGGCGTCTGCAACTCCTCAACCATGGCAAGTGGCGTTCGGTTTGTTCCAACTCGAAGAAGTAAGTATGCCAACCTTCAACCAAGGTGCACGAACCATTTGGCTAACTTTTGGAATGCTTTCCACGGTTCTAGCTGGACGATCGCTGACTACGAAACAACCTGCCGGCAGATGGGCTACAAGGGTGGCCGGTTTTGGAACTGGATGGATCGGCTGCAGAACTACGAGCCCCGGCTGCTGTACGAGGAACCGCGCTGCCTGGGGACGGAGGGTTCGCTGTTCGATTGCGCCTGGAGCTCGAAGCAGGTCGGATCGGGTGTGTGCGACTACCACAGCGACATCGGGGTGCAGTGTTTGCCGCTGTTCGACCAGGTGACGCCCCACTGGCGCGGGCTGAGGTTCGAGAATGCCGAAAGCAAGGAGACGCTGTCGTACAACCACGTGCTGTACGACTCGATATCGTTGTCCCAGCTGAGGTACGTCGATATAGTGCGGGCCGGAACGGGGCGCGGTGGATCGGCCGAGGCGGCCATCGCGGTGCTGGGAGTTCCACCCGTGCTGGACTACGTGACGGTCGACCATTCGTCGTACACCGGCATCAACGTGACGCGGCACGACGCCGCGTTCAGCTTTCGCAACGTGGTCGTCCGAAGGAGTCGCGGGTTTGGAATTTTTATGAACTCCAGCTACGGTGCGGCCCACCTGGAGGGGGTTACGGTGAGCGAGAACGGGGCCGATGGGATCCGCTACGTCGGACACGATCTGCGCGCGGACGAGCGAACCGACCGGAGCAAGGTGTTCGACTTTTGCACCCTCACCTCGACGGCCTGGCAGATCTACCCGCTGCAGCTGTCCTTCGAGCAGTCGTCGTTCGCGCTGTCACCGAAGGAGTGTGCCCGATCGTTTGAAACGGCCTTCGGGTACGTCCTGACGATGCACTTTGTGTACTTCGAGGTGGCCCGGAACGAGACGGCACAGCTTTCCGTGTACGACGGGATGTCGGAGAACGATCGGCTGCTGGCGACGTGGGACGTGCGCAACTTCACCCGACCGCAGACCCTCACCAGCACGCGGGAGAAGCTCTATATCAAGCTGCGTGCCGAGGCACGGTCCGCCGTGTTGGCGCACTTCCGCGTGACGTCGGGCATCACGAAGGCGTTCGATCTGAACGTCACCCAGAGCACGGTCGTGGACAATGGTGGCCGGGGGATCGCGGTGGACAACCTCCGATCGCAGGTGCACGTGCACGAGACCACGATCGCCAACAATCGACACGCGGCTGGACTGCACGTGACAAGCGGTGCTGGGGATGTGAACGTGACACAATCGAGGATAAACTTCAACCAGGGCGACGGTATCAACATAACGTACTTCGGTGGAAATAGGAATGTGTCCCGTAGCTCCATCGACTCCAACCGGGGCTACGGGTTTGCCGTTTGGCTTAACCAGACGACGAAGGATCGTCGGGAGTTCCTCGAGTTCAACCAAACCACTACGATCGAGTACTCGAACTTCGTAAAGAATCTCGAAATCGGAGTACTGCACGGGAACTTCTGCGGGGACTCGTGGGTCAACGTTACCGGAAACCTGTTCAACGATAGCACGAGTGACGCGGTGGACATACAATCGTGCTGGTTCGAGACGCGTGACCAACGTCGACTTCGGTTACAGATCGGACACAACAGTTTCGAGCACTCGCGGCGAATCGGGATCGTCATCAGTCCGATACTCAATCTTGACGGACGGATCGAGCATAATCACTTCTCCCGCGGGTACTACGGAGCGTTGTTGACCCGCAACAAACCGTTGGAGGAGTTCCGACCGTTGCCCGTGCGGATGATCGTGCAGCACAACCACTTCATGAACAACGAGGGAATTTATGTGGCCTCGCTGGGTCTCTCGCCGAACACGGATAGCAAAACGCAGTCGATGCTTTTTACCAGGAACTTTGTGAAAGGGAATCGAATCAAGGAAGCGTTCGGGCCGCTCGAGGACGAAGGTGAAGGACTCGGTGGCGAAGGTCGGTTGAATCCACGGTCGCGTGTTGCCGCACCGGTTGTGATCTCGTCGAACAATGTCGACGTGTTCCGGAACATCATCTCCAACCAAGAGTCGCGGTATGAAGTTGGTTCGCAACTGTCCGACCAGAGCAAGGCACTGAACGTCACGTACAACTGGCTCGGCAATCAGGACGAGGAGAAAATCTACGACCGACTGTTCCATCGCAAGGATCGGTTCGATCTGGCGAAGATCGAGTACTTCCCGTACCTGCTGCATCACTCGAACCCGGGCACGCAAACGATCGCGCAGTATCAGAAGTTTGTGCCGTTCTTCCACAAGGAGGGCAGCGAGCGCATCGGTGGCGAAGTGGATGGACAGGAGATCCTTCCGGCGGGTAGCTACACGGTCGAGCGGGACATTAACGTGCGCCCGGGAGGAAAGTTGATCCTGAACTCGGGTGTTATCCTTAACTTCGCACCCAGCGTTGGGATGATGGTGACCGGGAAGCTGGAGGCGCGGGGACGCGCCCCGGACGATATTCTGTTCACGCTGAAGCGGGAAGCGGTTATGCTCGAGAACGATACCACCGAAGCGATCGTCGAGGATCCCGACTTTGCGATGGACATCGAAACGGAATCGATCGTGGAGAAGGCTCCTCATGAGCCGCAAATTCCGAAGATCCCGGTCCGACTCGTCGGTGGTGCGAACGACCACGAGGGTCGGCTGCAGGTGTACACGGAGGGTGTTTGGGGTACGGTGTGTGATTACGGTTGGACCATCACCAATGCGGCGCTGGTTTGTCATCAGCTTGGGTTGGCACTGAACCCGATGGATTGGCGCTTGCAACGGTCCGAGGTCCCGGGGGCTGGCACCACAGAGGACGTGCTTCTTTCGAACGTTCGCTGTACCGAGCACGATATCGACATCACGAAGTGCCGGGCGGAACGAGCCTCTCAGGGAGATTTTCAAAATTCCTGCGGACACGAGAACGACGTCGGTGTCCGGTGCTACGAGGGAGCTTGGGCGGGACTGCGCTTTGGGGTGCTTGCCGAACGGGCCGATCTGCAGTACGTGACGATCGAAAAGGCCGGCCTGTTTGATTACGTAACGAACACGTTCAAGCCGGCGTTGCAGATGGATTTCGCCCGCCACAACCTGGACAGTGTGCGGGTGGTGGAGAACCTGCACGATGGGCTGGGCATCATCTACTCGGACATCTACGCCGGGTCGTCGGTGAACAACGTGAAAAACTCGGAGTTCGCCGGGAATCGGGGCAACGGAATCAGCATTAAGCAGCTGGGCTTGAAGGTGCAAGGAAGTATCGTGAAGGACAACCGTGGATCGGGCATCAACCACGATCAGGTGGTTTCTTCGCTTGAGCAGCGTGAAATAACGGGTTGGTTCAACATGGTTCCGGATTTCAACGTGGACGACTCAGACTACCGGCCGATCATGCTTCCCGACAGCCGCGTCGCCAACATCGACATCGATCAGTGGCAGATAAAGCACATCATAACGACGCCCGTCCGGAGCGATCCAGTGGAGCAGAAGGTTATAATCCAATGCCAGCCAGGGTACGTGATTGGAATTCAGCTGTTGAACCCGATAGAAAATCGTTCCACGGAAGATATCTGGGTGTACGATTCGCTGACCGGAAGTACGGAGTCGGATGTTTGGCAGGTAAAGCGTGATCTTTCCGTGTTTCCCCTGACAACGAGCAGCTACGGAGCGATCTTGCAATATCGCAGTGGTGCGGGTGCACTCGGTGGGGCGGTTCTGGTGCTACGATCGATCCAAGCTCCCATACAGAACATGTACAACCGAATCGTGCGTGGACCGGTACCGACGCTTCACGTCACGTCCACCAAAATTCAGCGGAACTTCCGTGGAATCACCGGGACGTACTACAACCGCTACTTGGGCGAATCGAGCGAGCTGTACCTGCGGAAGGCAAACGAATCGATTAAACTGGTCAACTGCGAGATAAGCCACAACCGCGAGGAGGCACTGTTCATACACTCTCCGTTTTGGGATGTGCACGTGAGCAACATCTCGGAGGTTACGATCCACATCAACAACAGTCTCATCCGGGACAATGGACGGGGTGTGCGGCAGTTTTCGAAAGATCTTAGGTCATCGAACAACTTGTTCCACTACGTCCTGCAAGACACGACGGTGGAAAGCAACTCGAACGGAGGCTTGGAGCTGAGCCTTCCGTACGTGTGGCAGTACAACGAAAACTTCACCCACTCGGTGTTCCTCGGCAACGATACGTGGGCTCGAAACAGGAAGTTTGGCATCCTGATCGACGGACACTACGCGGCGATCAACATTTCGTCGAACATTTTCACCGAAAACGTGTGCGCGCAGGGTCTGATAGGGTTCCGAGGCATGGAGAAGAAGATGCGCATCGACAACAATCGGATCACGCGCAACTACGGTAGTTACATGGTGGAGTTCCGGTCGGACAGTCAGAGCGAGATACTGGGCGAAATTCCGGCCATGCTGGCTTTCAATCAGATCGAAAGCAACGAGGAGCTGAAGGACACGCGCTCCTCGATGCGTAACTTCATCCGGGGCGAGCGTAGTAACGCGAACGATCCGACGTGTGTGATCGGGTTCGGCGGTGTGCAGAAGGTCCAGATTCATCGGAACGTTATTTCCAACAATCAGCAAGATTACGATCTGATTGCGGGTGTGAAATCGGCCCGGTTGCGTAACTATTTGGACGCACGCGAGAACTGGTGGGGAAGCAGCGACGAGCTGCACATCCGGAAGCGTATTTTCGACTTTGACGATTGGAACAATCACGCCGAGGCGCTTTATCGGCCGTATCTGGTCGAGGATATGATCGATGGCAGTATTTCGGGACGCGAAGGATCAAGTCCACCGGTCGATCTAGCTGCCCTGGGTGGACGTATACAGGAGAACTTGGAAATCTTCCGGCGGGAGGCACCGTACGTGATACGCGCGGACATTACCGTCATGCCGGGGGTTACGTTAAGCATCCAGCCGGGCGTGGTGATGGAGTTCGCGCCAAATGTGGGCATTTTGGTGCTCGGGACGCTGGTCGCGCGAGGAACCAGCGACGCGCTGGTGGTAATGAGGCCGATGGCGAGTGCTTCCGAGGCGTTGAATCGTGTGGAGCGGTCGCTGGAGAACATGGTCAACTACGATTCGATCCGCCTGTGTACGACTCGGAACTGTACCCAAGGGGACGGCGAGAACGAGCGGGCGCGGGAAGGTTTCCTCGAGTACTACAACCACACGACACTGCAGTGGATACCGATTTGCGATCGACGGTTTACGGAGCGCAACGCGCAGGTTGTCTGCCGCGAGCTTGGATACGATCCGTTGGACGTTTTCTTCGGGCACGATCGTCGGATTGAGTTTCACACAAACTCGCTGACGCGCATCTGGAGCTGGGTCGAACCGATGGAGTGTCACGGGGACGAGCTGCGGTTGGAGGAGTGTCCGGAGCGTTTGAACGGTCAGCTGTACGGGCGGAGACACGAGTGCCAGTGGGACTCGGAGTTCGTGTTCATCAGCTGCAACGGAGAGCCGGACCGGCGCAATTACTGGGGCGGTGTACGCTTCGCCAATCCGGACTTTGAGGCCAGTATCTACGAGGACCGACTGCACGATACCGTGACGCATTCGAGCACGCGTCCACAGCAGAGCATAATGGACTTTGTGCGCATCGACCGAGCGGGCATGTTGCACGGGGAAAAATCTCCGGCGATCCAAACGATCGCCAAAACCCCCACCATCAGCTCGGTGACGATCAGGGATAGTGCGCACCATGGTGTTAATCTGATCTCGCCGACGAATGCAATCCATCTGAACCATCTGCAGATTTTGCGCACGCTCGGACAGGGCATCAATGCGATCTCGCTGACCGGCGAAGGTCGCGAAAGCGACGAATCGAGCTACACCCCGCTGAAAGATCTCGATCTGCCGTACAATCTGTTTTCGATGATCGACATCTGCGACACGAACAAGGAGATCACGCTGGAGGAGCGTGTCCTCGTGTACTACAAGTACGACAACAATCCGGTCAACTGTGTGAAGATTTTCAAGAGCGCGTACCGCGTGAAACCGCTCGGATTCCGGCTGCTGCAGTCGAACCTGTTCAATCACTCGAAGGAGTACGGGCGGCGGGACATGATTCAGCTGTTGGACGGTGACATCTATAACATTTCGGCACGCGTCATCGGTACGGTCGATGCCGACTCGGACAATCAGAAACGGTTGTTCCGTACGATCGAGCCGGCGCTCAGTGTGAGGTTGATTGCTAGTGGCGCTCCGGCTAGGCACGGTTTCATTGCCGAGGTTGTCACATTGCCCATCTCGGCGATTGGATTTAGTAAGTTTTTTTGTAAAGCTATCGTTTCTTCTCAGGTCTACTAAAAGCGTTTCTTTTTCCTTGTATAGACCGGGATGCACAGCACAATATATCGAACACGGAGATTATGGGATGTGTTGGGGGAGCGCTGCAATACACCTCGGTCGGGGAGGTATCCCCGATACTGACGCTGGAGAGGAACCGCATCGTGCAAAACTGTCGGCAGCTGTACGGGAATTTCTCCTCCTGCGAGTCGGCGCTTCGAATCGATGTGCAGAATATGCAATCGTTGCATTTTAGGGTAAGGTTTAAAACAAAACGTCATGCGCTTTCGGTTTGTCTAACAACGTTTGTTTGTCTTTAGAATAATCTCATCGAGGCCAACCAAGGAGGTCTCTCGATTCGGGCGGACTCCCGTGGTTCTGCTACATCGCTCCGTGGATGGATTCACCACAATCTGTTCGTACGCAATCGCAATCGGCCCGCGATTTACGTCGAAGGACGCCAGTCTTCCCCGTACCAGGAGGTGATCATGCACAACAATTACATCACCCAGAACCGTGCCACTTTCCGGGATGTGGTCGTCCTGCGGCAGGTTGTTTCCAACTTTACCTACAACTATGTGCACCGTAACCGAGGCCAGCGAATCGTGCAGGTGTCCGGTTTCGATCGGGTACGGCTACCGATCTATCAAACAACAACACACAATGGATTCTACGAGTAAGTGGATGGCGAGTGTGGATGGTTTTTATTCATTGCCTCCAGTATTGGCCATAATTGAATATGTGTTTTCTTTGTAGCAACGTTGCAACGGATTGGGAAGGTCGAGCTACCATCGTCGCCGGTACGGCCGGGCAGCATTATATCGATAATATTTTTGCCAATCCCGACAACGACTATGAAATCATTACCGTCAACCGTTCGATGTAAGTACCTGTGGGTCGGGTTTGTAGATGTTATTTTTATTCTCTTTAGTAGCTCGTCTAAAATATTCCTACTAACCGAAAGAATGCAACGGAGTAGTAAGTCGAAAGGGAAAATTTTCTACCGTCACTTTTATTTATTTCGTTTTTGGGTTCAAAAGTGTATAAAATATGTACGTGTTGATTGTTTGGCCAAATTTGCATGTTATTTGTATGTATTTTATTTCTCTTATTACTCCTCCACAACAAATATTCGAAACACACACACAACCGCGCCACCCTGGGTCGCTGTATGAATGTGCCAACATTTATTACGCCCTGGCAGAATCGATTTCCAGTACTGGAATAGGTAGGTGAAGCCAATTCACAAATTATTAAACGCAATCGGTGATGGTTCGCTTATTATGGTTCCGTTGTTGTATAGATACGCTCAGGGAAACCCTAGAGCATGCGCTTCCCTAATATCGCTCCGTTTTGATTTTCATCCTCCTCTTCCTCCTCCTCCAAAACAGCACCCTGGACGTGTGGAAGACAAAAATCGACGCCCGCCACAACTACTGGAGCTACAACGAAACGCTGGCCGTGAGCTCGCGTATTCGCGATCGTTTCGACGATCCGCAGCTGCTGGAAGTTTCCTTTCTCCCACTGCACATGAACAACCTGACGGTGCTGGATGGGAAATGTCCGCCCGGTTGGACACTGCTGATCGACACCTGCTACATGTACGTCGGCGCACCGATGAGCTTCCGGGAGGCGCGTGACTTCTGTCGTTCGGACAACGCTTCACTGCCGTTCATCCACGGCGATGCGAACGCACTGTACACGTTCATCGAGCAGCAGTCCCGGTATCTGAGGAGCTACGAACGCGTTTGGGTGCAGGATGCCAACTACATCGATCGGTGCACGTCGTTCCTGTATCAAAACGTTGAGGTGGAAGAATGCCACAATCGGCATGCGTTTTTGTGTGAAATAGATCCGAAGGTAGGTCGGAAGACATTTAACTACTCTCTTCCGGAAAGGATTACTTATTTCCATCACCACTTACCGCTTGCAGGTTGAAATTGATCCACTCCATTGGACGGCGAGCATTGAGGTGATCGGTATCATCGTAGCACTGGCCCTGGTTGTTGTCCTGATTTGCATAGTGTGTGTGTGCTGGTGCGCCAAATCTCGCTATCGGCAGGATCAACGGTTGCAACGACGCAACAGCATTCGCCAGAGTATGCGCAGTTTGAACAGTATCGATCAAGGATCGCTTCGCAGAAGAAATTATGTAAGTATCGGTCGATCGGTCGTTGTTCGTTGCAAAACGTTCCAAAAAGAAGGAGGAGGTTTTTTTCAAACGAATTGAAACGCTTTCAAAAAGTGATTTCCATAAAGCAACATTGTTCCGAAGCGATGAAAGCTGTTCAACGTGTTCCTCTATGCAAAGTTTCTATGAAAGTGTGTAACTTTTGTTGATATTTTTTTTGCATTTTCTCAATATTAAAGGAAATAATTCAGCCAACAGATGTTTAAAGATTGTCGTAAGTGTTTGTTTGTTCCGATGGTTAGTTTGGACTTGTTTGTGGTTTTGCTACGTGAACGTGCGTTTTTCTCTTGTTGCGCTTGTGATGCCTGTTGTTGATAGATTTTACACTTTTTATACATTTTTATTTTCCAATTTTAAAATATGTTGTTTCACTTTTTCAGGCAATTTCACGTTCCACGGATACACTGCGAACGGCCACTACGAACGACTATAAGCGAATGGCGTCGAACGGATCGATAGAATCCGTCGACAAGAGCGTCCTGAGCACCGAAACGAGTTACGATATGTACGATCACAAGCAGAAACAACAGTACAGCAACGAGTACGCCGAACAGCTTAAAAGTCAACTCGGGTACAGCGAAAGTAATGGTGCCGCGTCGGAGTACGTGCAGAGCGCAACCGAGGCCAGTCCGGTGAAGACGAAAGTGTACGGTTTGCCCGAGTACAGTAACCACGGGGGTAGCATCGCACTGGAGCTGGCGTTCCGTAACGAAGGCTTCCGCGATACGTCCACGACGTACTCGGGGGTGACGCGCAATAACTCAATCAGCACTGCCATCAACGAGGACACGCCGATCATACACGCACCTGGCGGGGGTGAAGATCTCGAGGAAACCGGCTCGGATTACTACGGTAACTCGAGCACGCTTCCGATACGTGTGCAGGACAAGCTGTCCTTCCTGCACGAGCTCAAACAACACCTACCAGAGTACGAGCCACCGTCGGCTTCGATAAGTCACAGCAGTTTTCAACCGGCGCGAACCAGCCAAACGGAATCGCTATCCGGTGTGACCAACGGAGGCTCTTCCTACGGCGGTGCTCAGAGAGCAGCACCACCAAGACCGGCCCTACCGGTACTACCACCTCCCCAGAGTCACGTGTATCAGCAGCCTTCGATACAGGTGCGTCGACCAGCACCACCACCCGAACCGGAGCAGATGCGCCGACCCGACTCGTACATCAAGGCTGTGAAGAAGTACGCCACACCGGGGCGGGAGAGGGACTCAATACTGCCACCACCCCGCAGCGATAGCCAACCGCGGCCCAAGACAGTTTACGAGTCGTCCGAGGAGCATTCGCCGACAACGGACGCCACGATGACGCTGCCTTCCAGCTCGTCGTCAAGGGCAAACTATGCGCGCTCGAAATCGGAAGCCCTGCTGGAGACAAACTTTGACGATGGAAGTGCGGCTCCACCAATGCTTAGCTACGACAGCCGCAGCTACTCGCAGCCACTGGAAACTGCAATGTGAAAACCCGAAATACCCTTTGGTGTTCAGAGGTGTGAGACTTAGATACGAATAGTGCTACACCGTTTTGTGTTGTAAACGTATTGTACAGTTAGAACTAAGGAAGACGAACGAACAAACGAAAATGTTGAACAGGTAGCGCTTTAAAGGGAATATTTGACCATTTTCTGTGCCTTTTATGGTGCTTTCTGCGTGTCTGTGGGAGGGAAAAATATTCCACCTTCAATGCAAGCGGTATTTTCACCTGAGAAGTCACAAATAGTAGTACTCTCAGTAGGATAATAGTGTAAAGTGTTCATTTGCATTGCCACAATTGAAAGTTGTGATCAAGTGGAACGATTTAGCGGTATAAAATTTTTTTTTAAAGCAGTTACAAGGGGCCTTTTTCATCAGCACAACAAGCGAATACCTGAAGGTGCCTTTGAGAAACACGTTTATTTTATTTCCAAACTGTGTTTCATTTTTTAATGATTTTATTATAATGCCCCACTCCTTAGCGCGACAAGCAAACGGCAAAAAGTTTCCATGACCAATGCAAAACCCGTTGCATCACATAAGGGGTTGGATCAGTGAGAAAAGATTTTGGCATGCGATTTATTTATGCGCGTAACTTACGTGAAAGCAAACTAGTGGTTAGTAGGTAAATTTATTGATTAAACATTGTTTTAAAAGCCTGAACTCGAGACATCATCCTTAATGCCAATAAGTTTACAGTGACCAGACAATTGGACAAAGAACCTACGGTTAAACATATACAATCGTGCTTAGGTAAGAAAATTTAAGAAAAGCGTTACAATGTTGTATTTCTTTTATGGTCGATAAAGAAAAGTATTAGCGTTTAATTCTTACGATGGTGCGTTGTTGCGCGGCGAAATAAAGCATTAAGCATTGTGATCGACTTTACGAATGAAAAGTAACAAACATCTGAACAATTGTGTTTCATTCCGTGTGCTGTAAAGCATACATATTTTGTTTGTGTTGCCGAAATAAAATTGTATAATATTCGTAAAGATGTACATTTTGCAAATGGCAAAGAAAAACAAATCAAATGCATCCGGCATCGAACAGTGTTCAATCAGGTTTCCGATTTTGCATACAAATGATTCGACAGCTGGTCGAAGTCGACGCAGCCAACTCCTTGAATTAGATCATCGAACCGCGATCGTCGAGCGCGTGTTTACGAGTTTGTTTTTGCTCTGGTGATGAAACTGTTTCGGTTTTGGGTGGTTTGCTTTGGCCACTTTTTGGCCGAACCGATCGTCGGATGAATCTGGAATCGGCAAGGATGGACTGGTATTTTGTTGACTATTTCGCGAGTGGTACAGTCAGCGTGGCATTTGAGGCGAATGTTGCTCGACAAGGTCACGAATAATCACAACTTTAAGGTTGCCATGTGTGTTGGATTGTGGAATAAAGTTGTTTTTAATTTTGCCAATCCTCTGTTAGGTAGATATCGTTTCGATATGGAAATGTAGCATGACTGCTTATTTGAATAGCGTTTTAGCAAATCCAATATGAATATGCAGCTGGGAAAGTAACTGTATGAAAATTGTATTTGTATAGCATGTTCCATTCTGCTAACGAGCAATGCAAAACTTTGATCTGAATGCAAGTGGCACGTGCAGGTGGTACTTGCCGAACTAGTGAATGCAAAAATCAAGGAAAACATGTTTACGTCAAGAATAAACGCATTTTCACATGCTTATTTGTCTCTGTGAATGTTTTAGTTCACCAGCAAACGCAAACAACGTTTTGGTTGTACAATGCTAATGAATTGTGTAAACATTCGAAGCATTAAGCAACGGTTTTGATCTGTTTGCGTACGCGTACTCAAGATGAATGTTGAACGAAACGATTCACGGTAACAAACTAAATCGTTTAATACAGATCTATTGACCCCTGTTTTTCTGAGGTAGATAAATTTGTAAACAACATGCGACTTATGATGGAGGGATTTAAATGTTATCCTTTATGTTTTATTTATTGTTTTGAATATTTAAAGATCGCCGAAGAGCCCATTTAAATCTGAATCATGAAATATGCATCGAATATTCCTTCTAGCGCAAACGAGAAGGCAGTAGCATGATAGAGTGAGAACACTATCTCTGCGATAATTTACTTTAGCTAACGCGAATGAAAGAGAAAAAGATTCAGTCTCGCTCCCACGCAGTGCGTAGTGTCAAGATGGGCAAAATTGGTCAGGTAGGTTTATGTCCAACGTAATTTTGACAATTTTGTTTAACGTCATGTGCGCTTGCTTCAAGGGAAAGCAAGATGCATATAATAAATGAGGGGGAATCATAGCTCCGTCGTGGCTGCCATATTCAATAGATATGTGACATCGATGAGAAAAATTCACCATTACCATAAGCAACAACAATTTACACCGACATGGCGTGTCTAGGATGGTCAAAATGTTGTTTATTATTCTGAAGTAACAAAACAAATCATTTGTAATCAACTTACCTCGCATTTTATATTCATTTGATATGGAAGAAGACTTCCTTCATCTCGCTAATTGTTCAAAAAGGCTGCCACGGCTGGGCTTTGATTATACCTGCTGTATTTTATCAATCTTGGTATTCTGTGGCAGCAGGTTTTTTGGTCGAGTAAAGTGCTGGGGGTGATGGGGGTGATGGGGACTGTGCGAGATTAGGTCGGAACAAGCAGAAGTTGCCAACATAAATTCAGTGTTTTGACGGCGCGGTGACTGCTCTGGCGTTTTTTGGCGCAAGTAGTCGTTTGTAGGCGATTGTGGTGGTCATGTTTCTGGCTTTTGGTAATAGGTTTGCTTATGGTTTTCTTTGCCACCTTTCTTTCCGTAGTAGTGCAGCACTGGGACACCCATTTCCGCTAGATGAAAATTTTGTTTTGGGCTGTAGAATTTTTGGTGCAAATAGTGAACCTGGTCGGGTTTCATTGTGGAATTGTGTATGTGGTTTGTCAATTTGTTTTGGCTGTAGCTGGACGAGAGTGACGGATCGCCAGGCATTTGCTAGAAAATCGAGAAGCAATTCTCTATGAAATTGTTGGCGAAGGAGCTTGAAAATGTTTTTTCGCAACTCCACTTGGCTGTCGGTGCTGTAAAATTATTCTACTAGTAAAAAGTTTTTCCTTCAATGCTCTTTCGCACGAGCGAATTGCAGTGCAGTGGAGCTTCGCCGTATCTCGCCTCGCAGTGCAGTGAAGTGCAGCGCCCTTTAACGGGAGGTGGATGAAAATTGAAAAATCGATAACATTTTATTGCAACTCGCCTGCTCTCGCCGTATTTCCAGCGCATTGCTATATTATAGGACCGGCTTGAAATGTAGTTGACTTGTCGTGGGGGTAGGGGGAGCAGGTGGAAGGTAGGGAGGCATGTGCGCGAGAAAGAGACACCAAACGGGAGAGAGAAATAATGCAGTGAGAGAGCGAGAGAGGGCGGACAGAAAATACCACATCGAAAGTGGTGTTCTCGTTCTTGTTGGATTAGGAAACGTGCGTCCTGTGCAATCTTTTTGGCCATTATTTTAGTAATTCCAAGGACCTCGTTTTTGGGGAAAAATTTGTGCGTTTGATTTCCCACCCCACGCCTCCCCCCTTCGGTCGGTTTGGTCGTTGTTATGGTGCCAGCGCTTTGTATGGCGACAGGTCCTTCCGGCGGGGCAGCCGACGTAGGGTGAGGTCGATGTCAGGGACTTTCGTTTCAACAGGCACGTCCCCTGCAGGATAGGTGGGGATAGGGTGCAGGGTGAGTTTCAAAAGGGTTTGGGTGTTCCGGAATAGTTTGTTACACTCCGCCACTTGACGACAGAGTTGGCGAAAGGCTTGTTGAAAATTACCATCGCAACGCTGAGCAGAGTAACTTTGGAAAACCATCCGAGCAATCATTTGGGCATGGTTGTTGGGTTGTTTTAAAAAGTAGCTGCTCTGTTGCTGTACATTCTTGCTTGGCTTTTTCGCTGATTTCCCCCTTCTGTTTCCGGCGTAGTGCGGCGAAGAAGCACTGCCCAGCGGTAGAGAAGAGCGTTCGCCCGGAAAATGCAGGTAGCCTCCGGATGAGCCAAACGCAGAGCCACCAGCAACTTAGTGTTTAGTGTTGTGTCGTGCGATCCGGTGCGAGTGAGCTGTTCCGGTCGGTGCGTGTGGATACCGGTTTGGTGCGGGCACAACAACTGGTGTAAGTGTTTCCGGTTCGAGCCAGCAGCCGCCGCCGCCGAGGCCGCACGTCGAAGTACGGGGGCCGCCGTGGAAAGCGTACGGGAGCAGTTGCGGGCGGGCAGGAAGCAGTTTCGCAGAGATCGTCGCACCCGCAGCGGGGCCGAAGGACTTCCAAAGTGTATCATCACCGTGCAGGACACCAGCGTCGACGTCGGCGTCGGGGCAGGAGGAGAGGACACGGCAGTGGCAACGGCAACGCAGGAAGGCGGCGCCGGAAGTGGCAACCGACCCCGGAGAAGGTGGAGACGGTGCAAGCTGGCGACGGGGGCGAGACGCGGTGCGAACCAAACTACTATGCTCAAGTATCTGACGCACAAGCTTCGCACGCAATCAATCAACGATGAGAATCATGCCAACGAGAAGGTAAGTGTGTAGTCAATAGGGTTTCGGGCCAACCCCTGGTGGCAAAATCAGCATGCTTTCTCGTTCTGGCGGCATCAATTGTCAATTGGAGAGAATGAGAAAGCATGCTGATTTTGCCACCGGGGACGTATCCCAAATGTCTTACGATTACGGCAGGCAGCTGGACAAAGAAACATTCAAAGATTAGCGGCCATGAGCTGATCGAGAGGGAGATAAGTTCGGTGAGGGGAAATATTCCAATCCGACACAATTCAGCTTACCCTGTTGAATATGTTCTGATGAATTATGATTGGAAAACTTTTAAATGGCTTGCCTAAAAGTCCTACCTTCGCTTGTTCGTTCACGTTTTAAAAAAGAATATGTAAAAAGTTCACCCTCAATGTACAATTTAGAATTAGGTTAGGGTCGTTGTCTACCCGACGACTTCCACGCGATAAAAACGGGACTAGTGGGGGAGGGCGCGATGGAAAGAGACGCACTGTTGCCAGAGAGGTAGACAAAGAAATTAGGTGGTGAAAATTACACCATTAATGTGGTGGTAACGCGTTTCTTGAATGTGTTTCTTTATGAACTCTCCCCCTTCACCCTCCTCACTCCCCACGACAAGAGGGGTGGCCTTCCGGTGGGTTCCTTCTGGAGGTTTCGTTCAACCGACCCCCAAACCGGGCACAGCCGGAAAAATCGGCAACCTTTCACGGACGCCATTTTTCTTTTTCTTCCCTGGCAAACGCACGTACGGCGCGTCACAACGACACTCACTCATCGGTTTGTTGCAGCGGAAAACCCGTGCCCTCCGCCCCTCCTCCTCTTCCTCCTCCTCGGTACGAGGACCGGGAGCGGAAAGGGGGCTCGTTCCGTCATAAAGCCTGTAGTAGTGGAGGCTGATTTTTGCTTTATCCTTGGGCTCGCACGGGAAGCCGCTCACTAAAATCCGCTGCTCCATTGCACTCACACACACGGAATCACTTCGTAGTGATGATCCGTCGTGTCCTTGCCAAACATGCGCTCGCTCTCTCGCCCCCTCTCTTTCTCTCTGTCTGCTGCCCGGTCCATTAGGCGTATGTGGTCATGGTCCCGACGTCGTCCTGACCTATGTATGTGAGTTATGAGAACGAACTCGACCCAATATAGTAAGTATACGGTACTATCGTGCCGTACGCGACCCAGCAGCAGCAGTAGTAGTAGTAGTAGTAGTAGTAGTAGTACTAGTAGCAGTAGCAGTAGTAGTACTAGTAGTGGTGTGTCGTAGTAGGAAGTCTGTGAGACGCGGCGGCGATTCTTTCGTCCTTCCGTCGGCTCACTCAGGTGAGCTGGTGAATTTTCCTGTGAGATGGAAATTAGCACCCGCTCATGGATCATTTGAGTTGCTTCAAGCTGCACCCCCCCCCCCTCCTCCTCCTCCTCCTCATCCTCCTCCCCCCTCTTTTTGCTTTTGATTATCCTAGTGGATGGACACTGTTCTGTCTCACCTTTACTTCCTGGCGAGTTATGTCGGCTCGGTGTTTGTACAATGACAACAAATCTAATTCGTTCTAACGCTTTGCACGAAGATTGCAATTCCTAGAATTCCTCGTAAGCAGTGTTACTATTACTACATGTTAGTAAGCGATTTTGTAACTGACGCTACCGCTCGGCTGTCATGGGGACTCCCTTTTAATCCATATTTGATGAAAATTACTTTTTACTTCGCCAGTTGTTCACTGGGATGAAAGCATAAGTGGTTATGATATCAGCCTAGAGCAGGGATGTCAAACATGCGGCCCGCGGGCCACATGCGGCCCGCAAGAACATTGGGTGCGGCCCGCGACCCCTTTGAAACATTACATCGAAAGTTTGGATCCTTGAGTATTGGCTTATAGAAAATAGCAAAATATTTAATGTAAATTTTTTCACGAATTACGAATTGCAAGAGAACTGAACAAATGTCAATTTAAACAATTTCAATAAGAAAGTGATATGCAACTTTGCAGCAAAGGTTTTACACAGATTTTTCTAGACAAGTGGATAAATAGTGTTTATAGAAAACAAACGTGATGAACTACAAGACCATTCCAAACAAAATAACAGATGCGGAGCAATAAGTTAGCTATTGTAATTATATACCTTTACTTTTCTAAAATCTTTACCAAAATACACAATAGTGTTGAACTGCAACATATATTTCAATAAACTTGATTTGAATTCGTTAAAATCTGGAAAACGATTGAGCAACAAACCCTCTCTTTTACTCAAAATTTGTAAATTTTATAGGAAGTAATATAATATGAAAAAATGTAAAAATATAAAACATGATTGACTGTTAAGATAAAACCACATTGATAAGAACATATTTTCATCACTCCAATCAATTATATGGTTTGGCCCGCGAGCCTATTTTGGGAGAAAATGCGGCCCGCGAACCTATTTTGGGAGGAAATGCGGCCCGCGAACCTATTTTGGGAGGAAATGCGGCCCGCGAGGTGAAACGAGTTTGACATCACTGGCCTAGAGTTTATGTTTCATGTTTCATTAAAATCCCAAATTGAATTAGTCTTCCGTTGCCGTTACCATTGCTCGTTGTACAATCGTTGCATACGCTATTGTTTTTCTATTCATTATTGGCAATATTGTTATTTGACTTACCTGCTAAGCCTGTTTCTGGTTTCGTGTCTTAGTTTTTACCTTAAAGTTAAACTTTTTTACATCTTTTTGGTGGAATATGCACGTGATAAAATAACGTTGCTCATGTAAATAAAAAAAATAACTTGTACGTTGATAAAGTGTTTCATTTTGAAACGCCAGCAATAATATCATGAAGCACATTATGGGGTTTTTGGTAATTAGTCTAACTAGAACATGTTCGAATGCTTTCGTAATGACTACATTTTCCGAATGTCAAAAGTAACGAGCGGACCGAGGTTGATTTTGCAAAACCATCCCCAAAACTGTCTCGCATTAGGCAGAAAGGTAAAGGTACCTCACTGTTGCTGAAAGTCAAATTAGGAAAGGTTGTTTGCCATACGACAGGACATTGAACATTCTAGGCAAGTGAAAATTCCTTCTTCAAACCACTGTTTCCTCTCACCCTTCGCCCCCCAAATCGAAGGGCATCCAATAACTTCCGACCGGGCTGGCAACCTTCGGCGTGAAAAACAGCACCAATACTGGCGCAACCCCAACCGTACGCCATTGTTGCTTCGTTCGGTCGTGCACCCAGTGCCTTTGCCCAAGGACAGCCCTGTCTGGGCTATGGCTCTGCAGCACCGACCGACTCTATTACACAATATCTACGATGGGAGTGCGTCCCCCATCCTGCCTCCATCGTCGCTGCATTCCCGGAGTTTCGGGAGGTTTGTTTTTAGAAGTGAAGCTAAAACTTCCTTTTCTTTGTGCGCACCAAATGATGGTGTCCTGTGAGTGACTTTGCTTACTACACTCCATTGCCCTGCTTTCCACACACTCTCTCTTGGTGGGTGTGTGTGTTTGTGTGCTCGGCTGCATGGAGCTGTACGTGTGCACCCTCCTCCCCCCCCGGGCGAGTGAAAGTTGAGGGAAAGCTTTGCGCTTCGGATTCATTCAACCACGCGTTACGCGAAGGGACGCCGCGCGGTGGTTGACACGACACGCGCATGACACTCCAAGCAGGAAGGTCCTTCGAGGCGAGGGTGGGTGGGTGGCAAACACGGAAAAAAGGATCATTGCACCGACAGTAGTAGTACGACGACAACGACCACTACTCTACGCTCTGGCGGGTTTCCTCTTTTCGTCCTTCCCCCCTTCCAAGCTTGAGTGTTACAATGTTCTCTGGTGTTGGTGATGTCCTTAGCATGATGCTGGCTCTCGTTTGCACCAATGTGCTTCAGGTGCAATCGCTCCCTGATGTAATGGCGTTACAGCTTTTCCAGGAAGCACCCTACAGTATGTCGACAATGAAGTGAGAAAACCCCCGTGTGGGAACTATTGAGGGGGAGAGAACCTGACGAGTGCTGGCAGGGATATGAGTTTCCCTTGTCCGCTGGCTCTGGTGGGCTAAGCTTTCCAAGCTTTCGAAAATCGCGATGACACGCTGAGCGACGGATTCGAAGTCATTGACCACTCACAGGACCAAAACGGCGAGCTCTCGGCTGACTCCTCCGGTGAGTGACCGGGAAATGTTGAATGAGCAAGGACAATCGCAAAACACGGCGGAGCAAATGAAGTCCTTGGATGGATGCGAAGCAAAAACAAAAAAAAAGAAGGACCTCAACCCATAACACCCGAACACTACAGAATGAGAGCTTCCAAGCTTGGCACCGGAGCGAATGTTTGTGTGTTGGGTGGCCCGTGGTTACAAGGGGGAGAGGAGGTCGGAAAAAGCGTACGTTTCGGTGGAGTAATGGACGAAATTTTGGGATCCGTCCTGCCAGTACGGTTTCGACCGTTCCACGCGAAACAACAAGGTTGCAGGCTTGGCGAAACGCGCTTTCCTGGGGGCTTTCAGTTGAAACAAAATGGAAGACCGTCGTACCGGTTGTCAGAGTTGTGGCATTTAGGAGGGACGCTCCTTCGATCGGGTGGGACAATCTTTGCTAGAGCATCCCTCCTCGGATCAAGATCCTTTCGTTTTTGGATCGGGGGAAAAACAAACCATCACCGAGGGAACGGTCAATAGGCGGACGACTTTTAGTTCTCGTCGGAACTTCGCGGCGCACTCTCCTTCAGTCCTCGAAGAAAACGTGAAGAGCAAACGGGGCGAAATCGGTAAAACGGACGGGCAAAAATCGACCAACAGCAGCAAACGCTCCGGACGAAGAGGGCACCCAATGAAATCCGGTTGCCAGAACATCGCGGTACCGATGGCATCCACCGTGCTGCTGCCACCGCACCCCCCCATGCACGGTGGGTATCGTCCCGTCTTCGCCTTCACCTTCGACGTCGTCGTCGTCTTCGTTGTGTAGCCATCGTTGCGTTGTGGGCTCGTGCAGCTCGGCGCAGTAGTGTGCCGAGAACAGCTCGTGCAGTGTGCCGTGGAATCTCGCTCGGGTCACTTGCTCGCCGCTGTTCCAACGACGGAGAACGAAGCACGGTTCCTTTCAATCGCAATCCAAGAAAAGCGGAGGTTTTTCTTCGAAGCACCAGTGGCATAGACTTTCCGTCCGCCCAGCATCCGGTTTCCGCGCGCGTGTGTGTGTGTGTGTGTGTGTGTTTGAAGAGGAACCACTTTGCGTGGACACCTTCCCGTCGTCGTCCAACGTCGTCCATTTTCCAACGCGAAGAAAAGAAGCTGTCTCCAGTGTGAATCGATCCCATTTTCTCAATCCTTGTTACGCGCACACACCAGCAAGGAGGAGGAGGAGAAGGGTGGGAGGGAGTATAAAAATACTAAACCGGCCAGTGGTAGTGAACTGATGGAAAGCGAAAGTGTCAAATCATTCGAGAGATTCATAGTTCCTAGATCGAAGGAGTACAAAAAAGCATAAGAGCAGGAGAGAGAGAGGGAGAGAGCGAAAACGAGAGACTGAACGAAAGAGCGAGGGAGAGAATGTGTCAGAGAGTGTAGGCGTGAAGGGGAAAAACGTACAACAAACAACAAGAAAACATACACACGTCTCGCAGAATGGAGAGCTGAAATTTTCTTATCGCAAGTCGCAAAGGCGCTCCTCAGAAGCGCAAGATAGTTCTTGAATTGAAGGATTGCTCGTAAATTGGAAACTGCTTCCCAAGAAACCCAAGCTGCTGCTATCGGGAAAACCGGGAAAGACCGGTCGTGGGTGTGTGTTGTGTGTTTGTGTGTGTCGGTATGTCAGCTGTGTCAGCACCTTTTATTTTTTGTTTTCCACCGTTGCGTACACTCTCCGCGTCGTTTGTGCTCTCGGGCGGTGGACGTGGTGTGTAAAAGATTACTTTGCACAAGACTCAGCAGCGACTGACTCCCCCGGTTTGCAGCAAGGGATCGACAACACGGAGATAGGAATCGCCAAAGCGATAGAGCCAAAAGCTTTCGAGCGAAGGTACGTGCCAGGACAAAACGGCCAGAATACAATGACGTGGAAAAAACGCTAGGAAAATAGCGAGCTAGAACTGGGAAAAAGCAGGCGAGAGGAGCGAATAGCGTAGAGGGGGGGGGAGAGGAGCGGCCGGGGAAGAGAACAATCCCATTAAAGGACCCGCGCAAGGTATACGGCAAGGCTTTATAGCACCGGAAACAAAACGAAGAAAACTCTCGCCATTCTTTGTTGTTTGCCGAAGGTGACTTTGGGAAGTGTCGAGTGTGTAGTGTGTGTGTGTGTACGTGTCCGTGCTTGAACTGGTGTGCTTTGGTGTGCTTTTTTGTTCCTTCCTTGGTGTCCTGTTTGGGGCGCACGAGACGTTTTTTCGAAATGCCAGGCCTGTTTCCAACGATCGTAAGTAGCATTTTTCGACGTTTTACAAACTTTCTTACTTACTGCGAGTAAGCATTTTCCTTCGGAAAAGCCGAATTTTCCACCCTCAACGAAGGTTTGGTTGGTTCCGTGAAGATTCTCACAAGAACTATCCCTTCGCGTGTAATGGCCGGGAAGAGAGAGTGGAAGCGGAAAGGGAGAGTCTGGGAGTGTACGCACGTACGATACGATTGGTAGTATGCCCTTGAAAAAATACCAAACCTCTCCTTGGCCTTCCTATCCCCTGGCTTCGTGTTGGAGTACTATTCCATCTCAAGTGTTATAATCACGCAAACGTCTTTAGTTCACTCCAACATCAGTGACATTTTGAGTTAAATTGTCTTTCCTTACCTTTGGAAAAATGGTTTCCCACCGAAACGATTCCACCGTTTTCAGATGAAGTTGTGTCTTTATGTGATCCAACTGTGTAAAAAGGTCTTCTACAAAGGAGATAATTTCCAAGAGTGTAAGATATTGGAGAGGACAACGCATTTGATCAATAGCCGCTGGAAGAAAAACGGAGGCTCCGACATTCAAGATAGCTTTTCTTCTCCTCTCCTCTCCGATCATCGCTTCCGAACAACGTCACTGCAGTAAATCTTCCCCATCGATGACGTTCGCGGACGCTGGTGGACGCTGGCTGGCAGAAATAAATCACTTGCGATGTGTCAAAGTCTGCGAACGCGTGCACCTAATCAATTCCCAGCTAAAAAGCTTTCCCCAATCAGGGGCAGGGAACGGAGTAAACCCCCTCCCGTTCCGGGCACATCATCCCCTTTGCACTACTGTGTGACCTTGTAGTATACCCCCGGTACGGGTGTAGTAGTAGTGTACGGTCTTTGCGCCGGGCAACCCGAAACGACGGTCCTAGGCGGCGGTGGTGGTGCTTCAGCTTTATGCTGACGTCGGGCGGAACTTGCCTCGACGCTGGCGAGAATGGAACCATCGTGTGATCGTCTTCTCGACCCTTGGGCACGTTTCGGTGCCTGCTCCCATGACCGGTGGAGCTTGGAGCGAGGATAAGAACGATCCACCGTCGTCGTCCTTTACATTGGAAACTTGGAGCCAGCAGCATGACGATGCTGTATATACCACTTACTCCCAGCACATTACGAATAGACGCAAGACGTGTGGCTTGTCTTCCGGAGAGCAAATCCGAGCGGCGTTACCGTGTTCCGCAATATGGCGAGAGAAATCCTCCGGAATTGGCACGGTAACCACCAACCGCCCTCCACCCAAGGTGGCAAATTCCAAGACCGTACGGAGCAAACGACGACGTAGCGTAGAGAACGTTCCACGTCTCGTTCTTTGGCGCAGGGAAAAGCAACCAACAAACCAACCAACCAACCTTTCCCGGAGACTTCAAAGTCATCATCCCACCCGAGCGCGTCGGGTCGGTGGTGGTGGTGGTGGTGGTGGCGCCTCTCGGGGTGGCTCGGGTTCTCGCGTTCGTGCCGAAGACACACACGGTTGCTGCTGCGCTTTGCGCATACTACGCGATTGGCGTAGAAAATGTTATTTCAGCAGTAGCCGCGCGTCCGGTCGGGGGTGAGCAAAAAAAAGAAGAGGGTAGAGGGTGGGTGGGGTGGGGGCTGGTTGGTCTTTTTACAACCTCTACTCCGCAGCGACCGCACCATCCCAGTCCCGGAAAGGGCGAAGGCTCCCATTTCATTCACAGCGTCGCGTTACCACTCCAGTTCCGAACAGCAGGGCTGCCGTAGTTTTTCCTTTTTTGAATGAATCGACCGCCACTCACACTCCGGGCGGCGCCGGAATGCCATTGGCATGGCATCTCGCTCGTTCGCAGGAAGTATCCGACGCTTGCGTTTTCGGGGAGGGGAAACACACACACTGCCGGTTCCTACTTCCAACAATAATGCTGCCCGTCGTCAGGAAGTAGTAATATTTTTCGGAATAGATCCGTTTCCACTCGCGCCGTCCGCGTTTTCCCCATACCGAACGATCCGCTTTTCCGGAGTGCTTTTCTCGGGCTTCTTGTTGTACTTGCTATTTTAGCGCTGTTATTTTACAGCACACCCCCGCCGAGAACTCTCTCAACCATTTGCTAGTTGACCGTTTCTTTTTTTTTCCTGTCAGTGGTTTTCCCTCACAAACCTTCCGGTTGGTCGTGGGTGGAAGATTAAGCTCGAACATTTATTGATGGGTTTTGGGGCCCTGCCACTACTGCTGATAGTCATCGTTGACGTTGATCCTTTCCTGGTGCTCGCTTGCTTGCATGCTCTCGATATGCGAATTTTAATGGACGCGCTGTAACTGAAATGGTATTTAAAAAAAAGGAATTATCGGAATAAATTTCTTGAGCTTTCTTTGCAAAAGCCATTGAACCATGGAAGGTGACTGCATTCAGTGAACGTGCGGTAGTTTAAGGACCTTTTTGCGCTTTCCCTTCGCGTAAAGGATTTCCACCGAAGCGAGGGGTTTTTTTTTGGGAAACACTGTGTCAAACGGGGATTTTGTGGTTTATGTTGAGGGAAGAGGTGAGAAGAAGAAGAAGAATAACAACGAATGAAATGCAATGAAATTCGTAAAATTAATCACGTTTCCCCTGTTAAGCTGTGTCGGAATGTCTCGGTTTATCCGGTTTTCGGAAATTGTGCATGCGATCCGGATGCGGGAACGGGATCGTCAAACTGTTCCGGAGCCGGGACCGTTTTTCATGCGATGTAACATTACACGCCACTCCTTGTTCCCGCCCCCCACCCCCACTTGCCCCCCTTGGCTCCAGCAGGAGCCCGGATGGTTCCGGGGGCTTTGCGCGCAGTTTCATGTCATGCGACATTTAAGGTAATCCCCGTTCGGAGAGAGAATATTAGGAAAACGGGATAATCCCTTTTTGGTAGTGGGGGGGAGGAGGGGCTTGGAGCCGGCTTAACGCTACCGTGGCCGGATATGTGGATACGGATGGGCCAAACCGCACACATACACATGACTCCACACACACACATACAAACAACAAATAGACGGCAAAAGAGTGCGAGGCCAGTTTGGACGGACAATTTCTCAGCCTCCTCGGCTCGTGATAACCGTACCGTGAATGTCACGGCATGGAATTTGGGCGTTTTTGGTTCGTACTTGCTGGTGCTTGTGAAAGGTTTTTCTCCTCCTCACCACTCGCCCGTTCTCGACCCCTTCCGAATATCGGGGCTCGGGAACGGTCAACCGGGTTATTGGCAATGTTCACCGAATCGGTTGTTTCGGGCGTGGGAGGAAAACGGTTCGTTACTCTACATGCGCCCCATTATCGTGGGCCCACCCCCCCCCTGGGCACGTAGACGCGGGCTGGACGGGTATTACTGTCAATGTTGTCCAACCCAAACCCGGGCTGGGGATCGATTTTCCACCAGGATACTGGCCGTTTACGTTGGTTCTTTTTTCTGACGACGCGATATATCCGCAAAAGGAACGAAGCGAAAGGAATGTAATGAAGCAAAGGAGAAGTAAAAACGGAACGGCAAAAGAAAATCACTGCTCCACGTGTCTCCGGCACGAAACACTTTACAACGCTGAATGGGACACTCGAAGGCAGCGAGGCTTAAAATTCGATCGAACGGGCAGCAACTCCTACGCGCGCCCTCGAAACGGTGTAAAAAGACACCCGTGTGCCAGTTTGCTCTAAGATCCCTTTCGGAGAGCCTATCTCTCATTACGGTTAATTAATTTTAATAACCGACCCTTTGCGACTTCTTCTCGCAGAGTAAGCTGTACTACTTTGTTGCGAAAAACGATCGATTTCCTTTGATGTTTTTGGGGGGGCAGCGAATGTGTGTTTGTGGACATAGAATGACGAGAAAAAACTTATTTGTTCCGCAGATGCCTTATCGATTATTATGTTCACTGTAATTAATGACACTTGGGTGAAAAGCGTTACATTCAAGAAGTCGGAGGATGCGAGAAAAAAGACCGCCACACATCACCATTTTATTGTCCCGCTTGTGCGGAATTACTTTGTGGTCAGCGTTTGATGATGCCTCTCATCATCAGAGGGCCAGTGTGCCGACGTTCGGTACTGCGTGTATCGTAAAATTAATAAGCCAATAAATGGCATTAAATCATTTTCGAACGAGCGGCTCCCTTCCATCGGTACATCATGTGGATATGTTTTGTTGTTTATGCGCATTCGTTCGCTTTCGTTACCTTCGCACGATCGATCGTATCGGTGACCGCATAAGAAAGAACAAAAAAAAAACACAGGGAAGCGGGCCAGCGTGCAGAAATTTATGAAGCCTTTTTCCGCCCATGGTGCATGGAAGATGTATTACCGCATGCGGAAAGGCCATTGAGTTGAAAAAGAAAAAAACGGTGGTGGTTTGGGGGGACTGGGAAGGAGTTACTACAGAGTCGTTGTGGCACCCCTGCACCCCTAAGAACAATCGCCCCGAGAGAGGGAGGGCAGGCCGAGATTCTTCGGCTCGAACGAACAGAGACGGACGTACAGAGAATATGGCGTTGGAGCTGGAAAACCCGTAGCGAAATCCATAAAATGCACTGCATCTGTGGCGCTTTAGTGTGTGTGTGTGTATGTGGTGAAGGTAATAAATTTCGCTGGTGTTCTGCCGTTCGAGTCGGCCCCCGCCACACACCCCCATTCCCGTTCTCCAACGGCGCGACGGAGAAAGGTGATACGAAACAATTTGGAATAACGAAAACTGCACAAAAGCGGACCAGGCCTACAGGGGCGGAGGTGGTGAAGGGGCGGAAGGATGATGAGGGTTGCCGTTGCGTTGTGGCGAAACCAAACCGAAATTCCGCTCTCGTTGGGTGCCGAAAAATTCAACGGACCTGAACCGCCGACTCTCCTTGGCCACTTCCTGCGAGACCCTCTATTGATCATAACCACCCCGGGATGAGGGATGAGGGCGGGGATTAACAAAACCTGGGGGACGAGGAGCTGGGGGTAAACAAGTCACGCCGGAAAGGCAGCATATCGGCAGCGGGCCTACGCCATCGGCTTTGCACCCGCTGTTGGCCCCACGAAGGACGAAGAGAGGTTAAACAGAAACTCAATCATATCAAACGAAAAGCTCTCCTGGGGTGTAGATGGGGTAAGTGGTGGAGGGGAGTTACGTGGTCTTTAAAGGGTTCATGATTACGTTAAGAAACGCGTCCTTAGGTGCGCGATCAGCCTCTTTTTCCCTCTTTGTCCACCTTTAGGTACCGAAGATATAAACCCTTCCACCTCGGAGACTCCGGAACGAGGAGAGTTTCTAGAGGTGGCGATACCCTTTTTACCCATTTTCGCCCGTTCTCTTCCACGGCCGATTCGATATCGTAAAGCCTGATTACTACACCAGCACAACCCAGTTGTGGAGCGGCGCAAGAACCGGTTACGCGAATAAGTTCTCTTCCCTTCTATGGCGTGACCTGCTGCCTCTAACGTGAGTTCGTGAGTTCGCGCCGGTGTCTAGCGTAAGCTATCGAACTCGAGGTGTAAATATTCTAAAGCCCGAGCTCGAACTACTCTCCACCTTGTTGTACACCTTGTGCCCTTGTGGTACACTTCTGGGTACTGGGTTGGTTTTGGTTTTTTCTTACAACCGAATCCGTTCCTCTACAACCGCGTCCCACACGGAAAGGCGTGCCGGAGAACCACGGCTGAGCTTGGGCAACGTTCTTTCGCCAACGTTGTTCGTTTTACACTTAATCGGCTCTGTGGGTCCCGAGACAGAGATCTCTCTCTCTTTCACTGCCCTCCGGGGTCCCTGCCTTGAATGGTTACATTGCGTGTCGTTTAATCGTGATCGCGTACGCGCACCTCCAACATAACGCTCTGTAAGAAGGAATGGAAGCGGTGGAGTCTGCGTGGGTTTTGGTTGGAAGGCGCAGCACTAGAGCCCACCATTGACCGTCCGTGCGGGTCTCTGAATTGTCGAACAAGTTAAACCTGAAAATCCACCCCATCCTCCGGTGTCTCCGGACGTTTCTGTTCGTTCGTTTGGTTTTGGTCCTGGGGAGAAGTTCTTTGTGTCGGGAAGTTGGTTCCCGGGGCTTGGTGTGTACACGAGAGAGATTGAGTTCATGATTTATGCCTCACTCCATCGTTCTCCGTTCGTTGCTTCTTGCACCGACGGCGCGATCGGCGCGGTACGGCAAAGAAGTAGTCTTCTTGCGCGGCCGTCAATTGGCATTCCTTCTATGGTTTGCACACGAATTCGACCTGCGTCGGTACGACGGGTTTCGCTTCCTCCAACCACTACCTCGGGGGTACTCTCTTCGGGTTCGGGACACCTTTCAGTCCCAGCGGTCTGCGGTTGTCGCCAGAACTTGGGCGGTACACGATTCACTTTGGAAACACAATACTGTTAACTCGGCCCCATGCACCACGATCTGGGCGTTTGCGAGCGGATAATAGGCTGTTGCACCTTCATCTAGTGATCGACTGCGATGGCGGCCCCTAAGGATTGGCTTTGGAGCGAAACTGGTTTCGAACCTGAAGCGACGCAACTGGGAGGCTATAGACTAGATTTGCAAAGGTCGCCGTTACCGTCGGTGAGAGTATGGAAGGAACTCTTGTGGGCCAAGTTCTGCTTGCAGCTGAGTTCTGTGTCGATCCATTTTATTTGGGCGATCATGTTTCAGAAAGTCGGGAAGGTGTAAATGTTTCCTTTTCACTTAGAAAGTCTCCGAATACTTGAATTAAATGTTGACTTTGACCTATTTTCCGATGTGCGTTTTATAAAATTTGTCGGAATATGACCTCTTTAGACACGATCTCATTTAACATACAATAACATTCGCTTCAAGTAAAAATTAATTCGACGAGGAAATGATTCCTATGGTGGAAGTTGTGGATGATCCCGTGGCAAAGTGATTTTTAATTTTCGCATCTTTACACGTCTATTACACATCCGTTAAATATTCATAAAAGCCAACGGTCAATAGTCATACACCGAAAAGGTAGCCGTGTTCTCCAAGCACTTATCCCTATGCATAGTCAAACTTTCGCAAGATTTTGAAGTTGATGGATTATTCATTTGGTTGTGGAAGAACCGCACTTACACGGTCTTTGACGGTTTCGATCGTTGCGATTTCGTGTTTGGTCACGGTGAATATATAAACAACCGTCGGGGGTGATGGTTGCAGACTTACATTAATAGCAACATATGCGTTCCAAAATCGCACCCTTTACTAGTTCTGGTTTTTTGTTGAAGCTTTCTAGAATCGTACACCGATTAGTCCCGCATCATATCTTATCTCTCACACTTGATGGCAGATCGTCGTCATCGTCGTCGTCGTCGTTTGTCATAAATCAACATAAGCATCATATCAGCCATTGGTCGATCGTAAAAATCACGCTGTTATTGGGTGGAACAAAGGCAGAGCAGCAAGAACCTCGGATGGTTCCCGTGTTCGTAGGATTAATTTTTATTTTGCCTCACGATCGTCGTCTTCGTCGTCATCATTTAACATCGGCTCAACATATGTTTCTTGCTGCCTCCATGGGTGGGTAATTCCGACGGCGGAATTGTGAATGGGACCGTGAAGGCAATAATTAAACGAAATCGCAAACGTACGACGCCGAAAAGTTGTTTATATGTTGGACCATTCTCGAGGAGATAACAGTGACGTGCGGCGGCGACCGTGTGTTGTTGATTGAAACGTTGCTGACGCTGCTGGGTGGACGTGCCTTAACACGCCTGATAAGTGCCTTCGCTCTAAGAACTCAACTCGCAGGCTTCAAATTATGTCGCACTCTTTTGTTGGTCGTACAACCTCTGTCCAGCCTAAAAATAGCTCCCGCTCCCTCAGATTCACTTAAAGATAGCATTTTGGGCTAACAAACGCGGGATGGTTGCTTTACTTATCAAATTCAAGTGACGTGTAATGTGCAGTACAGTGCACTTCCGTCGAATAACGATGCTATCGCAGCGAGGAAGAGTGCTACGGCAAAGGAGAGGGAGAGGCATTAAAACAAATCTGTATGATGGAACAAAAAGACCACGTCTTCAGAAAATCACACTTGAACAGCAACGAAAAAACACACAAGACAATCTTCCTGCTTCTCCGATGCCGTTAACCGTGTTGCCGTTTGTTTGCACCGTATTTGGATTGGCGTGTAAACGATCAGAGCGAGTGTGCGACCGAAGTTTGGTATGCTCCACCACACGCACCGTGTCCCCTTCGCCTTCCCTTTGCGTTAGTGTGTAGTTCGATGGGGTTGGTGGGGAAAATGAAGAAAAGTCTGCCTTCTCGACGAGCTGCTGTCGGGGTAAAGCAAAGCCGACGCAAAAATCTCACCCATTATGAGATCGCTGTCTTTCGCGATCAAGTGTGTGTGTGCGTGTGTGTGTGCAGAATGATGTACCTTCCCGTCGTCATCAGGGAAACGGGGGAGCGAGTTAAACTGGGAAGAAAGTAAACACGAGGCCCATCGGCGGGACACACATATGTTTCTGCGTGTGTGTGTGTGTTTGCCACCAATAAGAATGGAATGAAAATATGCGATAGCATAAAATGAGAGTCGAACGTCGTAAGCTCGGGCCTGGGGGGACGGTGGAGGAAAGGTAGTGAATTAATTACAGTTTAAAAAATATTTACCACAAAAAAAACACAGACATCCCGGGAAGAGGCCACTGGGTGGAACGAACGAGCCGGGGGCATAACCCGGGGGGTGGGACATGGGAGGAAAACTTGATGTTTAGTAAGGGATCGCCTCGTGAGAAGGAAAGAAGGCACAGCGATGGCAGTGACCACTGCTAAGATCTGAATGGGAAATAAAACAGAATGCAGCTGAAGCGGTGACACGGGGCGCGCGGGGGTCGTTAATGGGAAGCAAAAGCAAAGAAAAACTCACTCATCGTCACTTGGGATGTCAGTTGGAAGGCCCCGACGGTGCTGCTAGAGGTGCGCGCCGGTGCTGTTGGTCGTGTGTGTATTTTAAGACGAAATGCCAGAAGAAGCGTATGTTTATTTTCTTACTTTACACTTCGGGGCGACGCTGAACGACGTGGCCGTCGTAACCGCCGTTTTTTTTTTGTTTTTTGGTTGAGCTCCGGGGGAACAAATCCGCTCCGAGGGAGGGGCGCCACGGTTCGGTGTGACAGTTGAATGGAGTTGACAAACGGTGGATCCCCCGTCCGCCGATCCGTTGGTCGACGCGGAAATGCGCCGATGCGCCGTACCTCCGATCCCGAGCTCGAAGGGGGGAGTGGGTGAAGGTTGGAGTGGGGACAGGGTGGTTCTTCTTCTTTCGGGATCGCGTAATGTCTTGTAGTGTCCCACCATCGTCCACGTCGTCGTCGTCTTCGATGCTTTCTTATCGTCGTGTCATCATCAACGCTGCAGTCAAGCGCAGACACGTCGTTAGAGTATCTGTGGGAGGGTGAGAGGGGACCCGAAAGGGGGGAGTGGGGGTTCTCTTGGTTGCGATGTGTGCATTGATTAGTATGGTCGGTACATTCTTGGTGCATCCTTCACTCGCTTGCAACACACACACACACACACCGTGGTTGCATTCTTCGCCGGCCGCGAAGGGGAAAACAGCGAAGTGCGTGATACATCATCATTAGAGGTGATACACATTGGCAAAACGGGCTAGAAGAAAATGGTCCTACCCGAGCGAGAGATGGACTGCAGTACGGGAGGGAACTGCATTGTGTAATAATGCAATTGTGAATGCAATTCAATTGACGTGCGCACACTATAGCGGAATCATCGCGTTCCGTTGTGGCGTCGTTCCTCCTTCGTCCCGTTGTTACCATTTTCCATGGAAAGAAGATAAAATAACAATATACATATAGAAAAGGCGCTCGGTTTTCTTTTTTCTGATGTTGTTTTCCCAATCCACCGTTGGAAGGTGTCCTTCAATGGAGGAAAAACGAATGCACCGAGTTATGCTTGGTTGCGATCGGCGAAACGGACATGAAAGTGAACATGCACACACAATGTTCGCTCCATTTATGGAAAACACTTTCTGGGGCTTGGAATTGGATGGCGAAAATAATGAATGATCGACGGTTGAAGCAAAAAACGGAGGGTTTTTTTTTTGGAGAAACGTGAAGCAAATGCAACCGTTTCGTTAATCGTCAATCAAGTGTAAATGTACTCTGTAAAATAGAACGAACAGTAATCTAATATGCGTTATGGGGGAGTAGGTTGTATGTTTACGCAATAAGCGGTTCATAAATAGAAAAAAAAGAATTCTAAACATAGATTTGACGACCATAAATCGAACTTTAGTGTCTGAACAAGATGTAAACTAAACTTATGAAACTAAATATTTAAAATGAAAAATAATTAAAAAATTAAATAATATAGTTTGAAATGTGTGTAAAAAATAATCATTGTTTAACCCCTTGACATTTTTGCCCGAGCCTGGCTCGGATTTTATTTAATCAATAAAATCCCAACGACAATTGAAAAATTTAATTTTTTTCTTCGGTTCTAGACCAAAAACTATACAGAAATGTAAAAAAAAACAGTGTGACAATTTTTTGAGCCAATTTCTCAACTTGGCAGGACTGTGAAGGCGTTAAAATTAAAATCAAAATTAAAATTTGAAAGTCTAAAAGGAACTTGAGAACATTAATTCATTTATCTTTCGTGAAAACTCGTTTTTTAGTGCCAACTTGACCTTTTAGTCGCAAAATTTCCACCATGGTTTGAATTTCAGCTGTTGTTATGGAAAATATGATGTATCTTACTTCGTTCGTACTTACCGCAAAAACAACATCATCCCATTGTTGGGAGGCAGCATAATTAGCTTTTCGGTGGGTTGGCCACCTTCTACCGCTTCCTGGTATATGGCGTCGTATGTTGTGTGTGTGCGTTTGTGTGGCCGCGATTTGCGTGAGCGTTGATCGTTAGATGAGGGCTTGCAAGAGATTGACCCGACACACAACAAAAGAATGATTACAGAGCAACGGGCACGGAGATTGAGGAAGACATTCAGCTCGAAGGGGCTCGAAGACGTGGCATTCCGATCAAATGACTATAATACACGATCCATCGACCTCGGGGAGAAGTATGGTTGCTCACTGGCACTATGCTCCCCCACCCCGCAGGGAAACTGAACCACGCATCGTATGATTCAAACAGCCGGTGTGCGTGTGTGTATGTGGTGCAGGTCCCAAGCTCGCGGAAGATGTGAGCGATGTAATGGGAGCAAACATGTAAAAAAGAAAGAACACCGAATCTTCCGTACAATAGGCCTAGCCACACCCACCCGTGTCCATTGTTGTTCATTTACATGACCCATCGAAAGCCGGTGGTGTGTTTGTTCTCAGTGTCTGGTTTGCAAGTAAACCGATGCAGAACAAGAAGAAAACGGAAAATGGATAAATTGTGGCGAAAATCAGCGACTCACCATCGGCCGGTGCACGAATGCCGTCACGGTGTTTTGGTCGAGAAAAATGACCGATTTTTCCGCGCAACGAAGGGGGGAGGTTGATGGGGGTTGGGTTGGTTAGGAAAGTGCGTATGAGACTCTCCCTGCCTCCCCCGTGGGGAGGAGCATAACGGATCGAACGCTATTGTTTTCTGCGCTCTCGTTGGGGGTTTATGTGAGTACTTGGTGTAAACGTTCCCCGGGGGTTGTAACCTGTGTGGAAAATGTGACCCAATGGAGGGAAAGTCAGCAGGAAGTTGGCAGGAAGAAGCCCATTAACCTTGACCTCCCCCACCCCCCTCCTCGTTAGTGAACGGGGGTGTATGGTACAATGCGCATGTCAAACCGGTCCGTTACATTAAAGCTTTTTCGAATGCAAACTGCGGGAGTTGGGAGTGCATTCCCTCGAGTGGCCAAAAGTGTCATGTTAAGTGTCGAGTTGGGATCGCAAATTCAACGTTTTCTGGGCAACGATCCATCGGTAATGGAATCGCTTAACAGAAAACCAGTCGGTGTTGGGAAGGCTAACGCGGTGCGTTAATAACGATTTACCGTTTTATTTAATTTCTTTGTTTATTTCATGTTTTTTTTCCTTCGTAGTTTTTAAAGGATACACACATTTAACTGTTGTTCGGCCTTTCTGCTTCGTTATCCGGTCCGGTTGAAGGAATGCTGCAACTGATTTTTGGACAACGGACTGCTTGCTACCTTCGGTCGGACCGGTTTCGCCAAGTGCAACAACTGCATGCTCGTGGAATTCATTATGTCGTCGAGAGTTGCGTACTCCGCCCCTCCGCGTGCCCAACGCCCTAAAATCTCCATAATGGGCAATGTGATAAACATTCCCAAAAACGCTCGTACAATTGTAAGCTGGACCTCTGGTACCGGTTTACTAGCTAGACGGTTTTATGGTTTCGTTTCGTCAGGGACGACGTGTGTGAGAGATCAAAAGGGTTCCCCTGAAATGTTTCTTTATGTTGGGCGAATGTAAGGGTAGGGAGCAAGCGAAGGGCTACGTGAGAAAAAATGTATTATAAACAGTTAAAAGTAAGCTTATAACAGTAAAATGGTCAATCCAATGTAGCTTCGAATCAAACAATTCATCTTTTTATCATTATATTGCATCGCTCGATGTATATTATGACATCAGAATTTTTAAATACGACAACCTGATTTTTTTTTTCTTTGTATCCTAATATTTAAAAATATCCTCTATAACGTTCGATTTGGTATAAATATGGTTATAGTAGATACATTTTGAACTTTACTTAGGCTCAATGTTTCGTTTCTTTGACTCTAGTACGAATTTGTCTTTCAGTTTCAGTTTTTAATACGTTGACTGCCACGTCACCCAAAAGTGGATGACATCAGTGATTAGTTCTAAAAAGTTTTAGACCATAAATAAATTAAAACTATAGTAATATTAAAAACAAGTTCTTCGGGAAGCTAAGTCTTTGCTTGGCTTTCAAAAGCCATCTGTTTGACAAATGTTATAAACAAATTTTGTTAAAAAGATTGTACTAAAAAGGTGTGCAGTCAACGTGTCAACGTACCAAGCGTTTTAGCACAGTTTTAGTACAATTTTTCAAATTACAATTTGTTTATAATATTTGTTAAACCGATTGTTTTCGAAAGCCAAGCAAAAATTTAGCTTCCCAAAAATTTATATAAAATATTACAATAATGTTTATGTTGCATTTTCATTTATTTATGGGTCAAAAACTTTTTAGAACTAGAACTGCTGTCACCCATATTTGGGTAACGCGGTACGGAACGTGTTAAATGATATAATGCGTTACACAATGAGCTTTACATGGTAGTAAATTTTATAAAAGACAATTGTCTGGTCCATTGGGCCTCTTGTCAACCTAACTACGAACCATCATCAACAACAATCGTTCATCTATATTGTGATTCCGAGGTAAGAAAACGGGCATGAACAACAAGGTGTCGCATTCTAGTCGAACGTGTGTAGGCAACTCGCGGAAACGGAACGGTTTATAGTAACGCTTTTCAACGTGTGTCTACGAACACTCTGTCATCGGTTCTATTAGTTTTCCGTTCTGTCTGCGTGCTCAATCCGACGGACGTCATTCGCGTTTACAATCGCTACCCTGTGACGTGGTCAAGGGGAAAGGGGGGGTAGGGGAAGGGTGGTTGACGCAAATACTATCACGACTGCAATGGGACCGTCCGAGAAGAAGAGGGAAAAGCAGGAGTAAGGAAGCGAAGGGAGAATGCCGGGAAGTGAAGGAACACGAACAGATGACGGGTCGCTAGCTTTTGGATGCGAGTGGAAGGGTTGTCGTCTTGACGGAGAGACCTTTGCCCTACACCCCAAACACCCCCTGGCCTATGAAGTAATGGACCACAAACAATAAGCTGTCAAGCGGGCGCGAATAAAAGCATGCCAAAGTTTTGTTGTAGCATGCCCGGAAAGTGCTGATGCTGTACTAGCGCCACCGCACGATTGGCACCCTAGACGCTGGGCTCCGAAAAGGTCGTGTCGCGGCTGGGCTATGCTGAGCGGTACGAAGCAATTGCGAAGTGCAAATTACAACCTCCGAATCACAGAGCCGAGCGGCCGGGCAACGCTCAAGTCACGAGCGAAAGGAAGGTGAAATAGAAGTCAACCACCGTCGATGGGAGGACGAGATAGCTTGGCCGGCCCGGCCCAGCCCAACCCGGTCCAGAAGACAGAACCGCGGAAAGGAACGGAGAGAATTAGGTGAAAACGCTAACGCGGTTGGAGGAGGAAACAAAAGCGAACGTGTTCCTTCGTGCCTCGGTTGGCTTGCGCAAACGAAATCGTTGTTACGCGCCAGTTACGCGAAGGAGAACGGCGAAGAATAAAAGAGGCAAGCATCAGAAGAGTGCGCCAAGAAGAGGATAATCTGCTGGCGAGAGGAAAGAATCGACCGGGAACTGGTTCTTGCAAGAGATTCCCCGGCTTTTTGCGCCTCGGTAGTCAGGACGGTGGTGGTGGTGGTGGTGGTGGTGGACTACGAAAGCAACGACACAACCGATCGCCATGCCGAATGCCGGCCCGAGGCCGAGGGAGTAAATAAACTGTGGCTCCCAAAATGAAATATAAATATACGAGTAATATAATGTATTCCGCACCGCATCGGGGAATGATAGTCAAACACTTAGCAGGAATGTGTAATCGGTTGCCCCGCGGGACCCTCCACCCTCCCCCGGCCGGATACCAAATTTGCTCATCTGCAAATGGACGAACGCGGTTCGTCGAACGGGGTCTCCCTTTGCTTGCGGTGGAAAGTTTGCCTGCTTCCTACCGGCGTGTTCTTCTGACCTGAAGAAGAAAGTCTTCGCAGGGCTAGGAGAAGGTTGTAGCTTGCACAACGGCACAGGCCGAGGAAGGATTGGGAATTTCGCCAACCAAGAATGAATTATGGAATTATTCGATTAGGCCGATCTTCTTCTTGGTGGATGGACGTTTCGTGCTTCGGTCGGTTGTCGTTTTTCACTTCGAAAGATCGCGGGTTTTGTTTCTTTGACAAAGGTATTAGCGACGAGTGCGTTGTGTTCATCCGTGTCCACCATAAAGCCGGATCTAGATGGAGTAGTCCGACTAAGCAATGATCCCTACTTTAAACATCGAAAAGGGTTCACTTGAAAGGTAGATCAATTGAACGCTTTAATGTTCTTATAAATATTACATAATTCGGAATTTGCTTTAGGTTGTATAAAAATATTGACAAGTTGAGAGAATGAACCTGGTTGGTAAAAAAAGTAAACGAAAGCTCCTGCCTCACAGAAATAGTTTGCACGAAAAATGTGCCATTGTCCATGATTAAAACGCTTCTGGCCGGCATCCAAGGATATCCCAGGGAGGAGCCTTGAAACGAACGAAGCCATCCCCCATCGCGCTAGCGGACGTACTGCAGTAAGAGCAACGGACCGGTGGACCATAAGTAATGCTTTTTCTCTGCCTTTCTGTCTCCTTTTTTCCCCGCAGATTGACGGCCATGACTCGGGCACCGAGTCGGACGGCGACCTGGAGCAGGAGGACGACCTGATACAGGAGCACGAGATGGAGCTAAGTAAGTAGCGAGTTGCACCGGTTTTACTTTTTCGTTTTCCCTTCCGCCGTCCCGTACTCCTCTCTCTTCGCGCGTTGTTCGCCTGCTTTGCACCGGCGGCGGGTGCCGAAAAGTAAGGTTATGCTTTCGGCAGCGGCCAAAACGCTCACCCTACATACACTACGTACGCGGACACGCGGTTCCTCGCGGGCCCACATCGAATAATCCCCCGGTGTTGGTAAGGGCTTTCCGGGGCGGAGGCCTTTTATGTGTCTCCTTGTGTTTCTTCTTCCTCTTAGGGTGCGCTGTTGTTTTGTTTGCCCGCTGCTCCTTCGAATTTGCTTCAGTTTTACGATACTGCAACGTTTCGTCGTAGTACGCGAAGGAAAGCATAAGGCACGGCCCCCCCTCCATTTCCCCGTGCCGGCCACGGTCGCTATATATTATGCTGTCTGGTCGGTCTGGTGTCCCTCCCTCCCTCAGGTCAGGTTGTACTTTTTGGCGTAACTTTTTGAGCCGGCATTTTTATGGCACGTGCTTGGGAATACAATTTGGACGGATATAATCTGGGGAGGGCGCATGAATTGTATTTTTAATAAAGCACCGGCCCGGGGTTTTGATAGGAATTTTCGCTGCTCCACCGAGAACACTCCCCCCCCCGCCCTCCCCTTCCCCCTCCCTTTCACGGTGGCCAAAAGGTGTGGCCCGTGTGCGCTCCGCTGCGAAACGGATGTAATTTTGAAGTTTATGTTAATAGAACAGCGCTTCTTTTCTTCCACGCCACGCCGGGTGGGCCACCTAAACATCCTCCCCTCACCTCAGGAGCCTGCTTAGGAAGCAGCCTGCGTGACTATCAAATGACGGCGAATTGGGACGTGTTTTGCGCCGTTTGGAAATCACTTTATTACCAGCTTTTCAGCGGGTGATAATTGGTGTATTTTGATGGAGGGCGTTCAGCAAAACAGGACGAATTTCCGGTTACGACCGTTCGGTTGGAACTTGCGCTTTACTAATTTGCTTAATCTATAAGACATGGTTGGATGTTTAGAAGTCTATTTGGAACCAAAAAAAAAAATTGAGCAAAACTAATCCCCTATCTTTTACTCATGGATTGGTTTGTGCGACAGATGACGACCCAGTTTGTACACCAGCTCATGTCGTGACTGAGGGTTTAAGCTCGAAAATTAACCAGCCCCGATTAATTAGGATTGATTACAGCACGTTTTACAACGATGTTAAAAATAAATGTTTGGCAGTCGGCAAACCATTTGACAAAAACCGGGTAGTCACTGTCCAATGGTCAAGCCTTTTCGCGTGACACTAAATAGTAGGAAAATTTAAGCCTATGTGAAGAAATCGCCGCTAAAAACAATCGAATGAGCTGACGAAAACGGAAACGAGCAAATCATCCGTGTCAGCAGCGCCATCGGATCTCGTCCGAATGCGCCGCCAAACAAGCACTTTTCCCAAGATTCGCTTACACCAACCAAACACGTCACGATCAAATGGTTCATTTCACACGCAAGCGCCGTGGGGGGATCAATTGGAAAAGAGAGAAGAGGAGAGAGAGAAGAGAGGAACGACAACAATAACAAACAAACCGAAACTCCAACCCCAAAACGTTTCCAACTACGCGCGGGGTGAAGGAGAGTGTCAATTACTCGCTGAAGTCCAGCCAAAAGCAAATGCGGAAAGTATTGGCCACGGTTTGTGTTGCTCCCCTAAACATATAGACAGAGGAAACAAGAAAACAAAACATAAAAGTATCGCAAATGTGTGTGTGTGTGTGTGGCGCGCGTGAATTGAGCTGAATTGGAAGAAATAGATATTACTCGCGCAATCATTTGCAGTTATTTTTTAAAGCCTGCAATGGGGCGTGTGTTAATGTTGGCGCGCCGCGCGAGGAGTAAATTTAATGGGGGGCCCATTTTGGCCCGTCCTCGCCCGTCCCACTTCCGCCACCACCCACCCGCGTGGACGATTAAAAGACATTAAAAATAATATACCGACCGAAGAGTTAATTTCCCAGCTGCGCAAACTAACGCGAATCTCGGACAAGTCACCCATTTAGCCTTTTATTTTGTCCTTTCCGTTCGCCTGTTTCGTTCCACAGCGTCCGCTAATTTTGCTGCAGCCGATATTTACTGGGCCAACGGTTTTGTGCCATTCGCTGCAAAAAGTGATTAGACTTTAGCGTTTGTATGGTCGATGGTTCGTTGGCTTGTTAGGGGGGTCAATTTGTTGTTTTGTTCACGAATGCTCCTACTTGTCCGATCAGTTTATGAGAAGCGGTACCGAGGAAAACCATTTCGGTGACATTGAACGAGTTTGTTGGGGGTTTTTATGTGGTTTTGCTTGTCACTTTTTCGATTGCATCCATTCGCTTGTTGAGAGTTGGTGGTTAAATTGTCCGTTGGTGGTTAAAATTAATAAACTAACCGCGTGTTTGTTCATTTCATTAGGAAGGGGATGCAGGCGACGAACGGCATAATGCATAAAATAAATACAACCAACCAGTAGCAGTTTATTGATTTTTGAAAAAAAGAATTACAATTTGTTTATTTTTTATCAGATCAGAACTGTCCGATTGGAGGACCCTGAACTTACTTTTCAATTAGCAACATACTTTTCTTTTTTACTTTTGGGTTTAAACTTACTTTTCAATTAGCAATTGCGATACCCTTTAGAAAAGGGGTTTGCTGGCCAAGAAACCGCGATGAAAATGAGGCTTCATAGCCTCTCAAAGTTTATGGTACATAACGTTTTCACTACTTAAAGGCCCGAATTAAATGCCACGAGTTGGGATTTATAATACTCCACTTGTTTTTATTATCAAATAATAGATTTTCCCGTTTTTCGTCATGCATAAATTGGATGTAAACATAAAAACCCTCGATCTTTGCGATTGCTATTTCTGCGAAATTAATTTGTTATCCTCCAGCTTCGATCAACGGTTTTCGCAACTGAAAAGTATTACCATCTTCTGCATGTTCTCCTTTCTCGGAAACGATATTGCCCCTTCCCCAGTGGCTTCCGAAGGACTAGATTTCTTCGAATAATTGATTACTTGGCAAAGGCCTGACTGACTGGTTGCTGGCACCGGCACGTGGCCGTCCTAGCTTCGCAAAACATTTTCCGCTGGTTGGGCATCGGAAAAGTTTTCCACTCCACCGTTATCCTCCCCCTCCCTCCGCGCGGACGCAAACGCTCGCAAACCGCCGGCCAAACTAACTTCGTTTGTGTCCAGTGTGTCTCAAAAATTATGCTCGTTTCCACGAGAAATAAAAAAAGCCTCCCACGATCCGACCCAACAGGGCTCAACCCACCCCCATCCCCCGGGGGCCCATCATCGTAACCCAACTCTTCGGTCGCTTCAATAAACAAAATTCATCTTGGCGTAATTGTTGCTAATGGCTGCTGTCCTGCCGAACTTCATGGCTGCTGCACGGAAGCGTGAACATTTTGTGCTGCTTTTGAGTAGTTCCTAGTACCGGGGGGAGGCAGGGATGATGGGAGTGATGACCACCGAAAGCCTCGCTCAGCATCCGGCCTTGTGTGTTTGACATTCAGCGGAAAATCGCATTGCATTTAACCCAAGAGGAAACTGACCGTCGTCGTCGTCGACGGCTCCGTTCTAGTCGTCCATCGTTTGCGTGTGTGTGTGTGTGTGTGTAGGAGAGAGTGGCAAGCCTGAACGGAGAGCCCTGCAGATATCACCCCGCACCCGGGGGTTTTGCTGATTTGCTGCAATTAAAGCAAACGTCCGAAACAGACCATGGGTATGCGACGACTTGGTCATACTTTTAGATTATTACAACGGGCGAGTTGAAGTACCGGCTGGCTGTGGGTGGCTCCGAAGAGACAAGGGTGCCAAATTGACCAACCCCCCTCCCCCAGCAGCGTCCACTTCCGGAGGGAGGGAGGGGGAAGAAAAGTCAAACGGGGTTTGATCCGAGAAGAGACTTCTTCCCCAAAAGCACCCCAAAATGGAAAGGGTGGAGGGTCAAAGTTTGCTTCCCCATTTCGAACCCCACCACCCACCCCGAGAGCGCCCACGCCAGTGTCCTTGCGTGTCCTTGTGCTGGCGCTTTGCCCTCAAACCCGGCCCCGGTCCGTAACTCTTTCGCCGGCCGTCTTGTCGTGACGTTTGTGCCCCCCCCGGGAAAGCGAGTATGGTCGTAATTAAGATTTGTGTGCGACTTGGAAAGTGTCCCAACGTCACCACCATCACCCTCTAGCATCATCGGCGTGTACCGGCAGAGGCTGAAGGCTTAAGGTGCCATCGTTTCACTCGGAGTGTTGGGTGTTTGTTGGGCTTTCCGCAGAAGAATCTTCGGCGAAGAGGTCCCGGTTTTTCCCCCGTTTTTCCCCCCCTCCCCATGGCTGGCTGATGCTGAGTTGCACACATTCTTCATCTACGAGCAACGGAAACTGGCTTTAATTATGATTTATTTTCCCCTTTTACGGCCGAGAAGGTGTACCCATAAAAATAAGCACCGTCTTGAGGAACCACCATCTCTTCAGAACGGGCAAGGAGGCAGGTTAAGAGATGGTTAAGCGGGTCTTTTCTCGCGCCGTCGACAATCCCCCGGCCCAGTTCATCAGTTCCCCTCCCCCTCCCCGCCAAAGTGTATTGCTGCATGCATCGGAGCCGGTGGTGGTGGAACGAATTGTATCGTATATTTTTTACGAGCCATCGCTGACAGGTTAAAGGTTAAGTGAATTCTTTCAGCTTTCTTTAATTTCACTGCCCTTTTCTTTATGCGGCTGGGGAGAATGTTTGCCCCGATCGTGCCGTGTATTGATAGTTTTGTTTTTCCATGGCCATTGTTCGCTTGAAGTGCAGGGATTTTCGGATTAAACGTCGCTCCGGTACCGTAAATGATTATGGTCTTTGTTTTACAACGTTGCCATTTTGGGGAAAATGCCTTTGAAACTCCTCTCCGGTACGTCATGGATTCGGCAAGTGTTTTGCACTTTTTCTTCGTCCTTCGGCCGTACGTACAGGGTTTTTTTTTTGCTGGTCCACGGAGGAAGGACACTCCAAGGGCGCCCGAAAAACCGAACGACCGATGTGACCGCTTCTGTTGAGGTGATGGGGGTGAATGGGGGAGCAGGGTATGGGACACTACCGAAAGGGTTGTTGTGCCGTCGGTAATGAAAGGTCCAAATCATACTCCGCTGTAGGGGGCGGTCGACCCGAACCCCCCGACCCTGCCCGGTTTTGTGCCTTCGGTGATTTGCTATTAATGTTGCTGGTTCCATAATCCGCATTGCAATATAGTTGAAATTAATGGGTGGGCACTGTCACTTTCTTGGTTCTTCTTCTTTTTCGGTCTGTCATTTTCTTGCCTAATGGGGGGGTGTTCAAATCGGACTGCATTTTTACGAGTTTTAGCTTTTTATGTAATGCGAAGGTTTCATTTTGTAAAATTAGTTAACGAGAGTAGCTTTTGTCCTTTTATGATTATTCAATAACATCGGCTTGGTAGATTTTAATTTAAATTTTTTACTATTTCCTAGACAAGGCAAAGATGATAAAATATGATCTACTTTGACAGGAGATAGATTATTCATTCAATTTGTTTCATTTTCACTGGGCGACAATTCATCCATCATTCGTCAATAAATTTACGAGTATTCTTTCTGTGAAAAAGTATCACTTTGGCCCGAAAATATAGGCATGCCATTCACGGACCCGCTGACGACGACGCTCGATATTGATTCGCACGCAGCATGTTTTCCCCTTTTCCCTTGCAAAACCAAATCGGTGCTGTTTGGGAAAAGGAAAAAAACCTAGTCTCCGCTACGCGAAAACGGTTGTGCGTGAAAAGTGGAATGAGGCGCGGTACGTGAGTTAAGTGATCGAACGCCGATTTGGCGAAGATATTAATAGAACTAACTGGCATGAATTTGGCACCATTTTTTTTCCTTTTTGGCGCAACAACGACCGCGGCTCATTTGCGAGATGTTCGAAAATCAATCCTAGTTTTGCTTGAGTTTTTGGGGGGTAAAAGTACCACAATTTGACAAATGATTCACGGTTCGCCGACTGTGGGGTGTTTTACTTTGAAACATGGGCGAGAGTAGGCAACCATTAGACATTACAGCATAATGATTAATAGAGAGGAAGAGAGACAGGATGCAAAAGGTGTCTTAACGAAAGAAGGCATTCATATCCGAATGGTGTCGATGATCGGTGATGTGATGTAAATCGAAAAGCGAAACAACGCGTTTACGCTACTGTGTGTTCGTCTAGGAAACGCTGAACTTCACATTCTTGGCCACCATTTGCTGCGTGAAGGAAGAAAAAGGTGCACAGAAAAGAGGAAAAAAAAACACTACACTATCGTAGACGTCGTTCGTAAGACATTCGAGAGCCAGTCAGTCCACGACCGAATGGCGCTGTCTTCAAGAGCACGAGAGAGAAAAAAGCTTCGGGAAAACCCGTTTTCCTTCTCTCGTTCGTTGAAGGTGGTTGGGGAGAGGGGTCGTCCAAGGGATAGCGGCCTTTGGGAAAGCGGCGGGACGCGCTTTTACGCTAAGAAAAACACAACACACATTGCGCTCTGACGCACGGGGCATCCTTTCGTAGTGTATCGTAAAACGGCGCTCATTTCGTTTGTAGTATGTTTCCGCCCCCTCCCACTCCTTCCCCCTTTCCTTACTTTCCGTTTATACTACCATTTCGAGTCCTGCCGAAACCACGCTCCGCGGTGAGCATCTTAGCAGCGTCGACCGGGTGAGCTCCTTCATCGGCGGTGAGTACCGCGGCGTCAAAGTTCATTGATGATGCTGCTGTGGATGAGATGAGGAGGCGGCGGGTGGATGGGGTGGATGGGGTGTCGTATGGCGCTGAGAAAGGCATTCGCTCCCGCGCGAGCAGAAACGTGCCGCGTTGAGATGCAGGCTGAGATGCGAGAGTCGCGAGTTCGAGAGCGACTACTATGCAATCGGGTGTGTGTACTACGGCCTGGGGGTGGTTGGTTGGATGGGTGAGAGTGGTCGGAAGGGTGGCAGGGAGGGGGTGGTAGTTTGCGATATCGTAAAATTCCGCCGTAGCTCGTAGCGACTCGCGAACGGCGCATGCGTCCGCTCGTTCATTCACATTTCTCCGCCGGCATTAGAGATATAGGGGATGATGATGGCGAACGATGGCTTTGGCTTCACACAGCACAGCGCGACGTTGTTGGTCGATGGTTGTTGGCCCAACACACGACCGATCGTTTGGCGAATCGGACCCATTGTGTGCATGCGCCGACTTGGTCGCCGATGTGTGTAGATTGGAATGTTGTGTGCTCCTCGTTGTCCGCGGGTTGGGGGGGAAGGGTTGGAGGAATGGGAAACTGGCGGGGGGAATTCCCGAAAACTCTCCCCAGCCCCAGCAAATCGTACAACCAAAACCGTACTTCCATCTTCGTCTTACGACTGCCAGAGGTCGAACTGCTGTGTGTACGCGCAACGATTGTTGGTTGGTTGGTTTTCTTTTTGCCACACACACACACACACACACACTCGCAACTCTCATCTTCCTCTCTCTCTCCCTCTCTCGTTGCGGGAAGAAATCGTACTGTTATTGGTATTTTCGGTGTATTATATCGTAAACACATTCCTCCGCGCAAGAGCCAAACAAACGAGCCCAGGGCATCGTGCATATTTTTCGATTTGGCACGTCCTCTCCTAACTCGTTTTTTTCCGTCCGAAATAGAGCGGTTCGCCGGGAAGACGACGGATGGAGGGAATTGCTACTGGGAATCGGATTGTTTGCTTTATCGTTTTCCACGCGATAACACACACAAGAGCACCCCCACCCCTCCCCCTCAGCATCGTGGAGATTCCGTTTGCTGTGAAGAACGCTCACGCTCCTTGGCTGTTGCTCGGGGCGGGCGCTGGTTTTGGATGGAAAGTCGTCAATTTGTCGAACGAATTTTCCACCCCGAAGGGGGGCGGGGTGGGAAGGACAAGGACCGTTCGGTTGGTTCAGGTCCAAAAATAGACTCAATATTCCGGGTACCGTGACGATAAAACCCCGCAGTGGAAGCGTGATGCCGTTCTGCGTTGACTCACCTTGTTGGCGTGTCCCGTCGCTTAAGGTGCCGGGATGAGGTAAACGAGATGATTACGGTGTGGTTTGATGATTTCCGTGGTTGAACCCCCGTGTGGTGCTCGTGAAGTTGAACGAACGGACAGATGCCGCTGGGTAATATACGAGCGGCATCATCGTTAGCGTACGGAGTAATGTTCCCTTTGCGCGCAGTCCTTGACACAATATACGTCCTGGACTGTCTAATCCGTACCTTTGAATGTGATTTAAAGAAAAGACGAATCCAACCAAGTACTAAGATTGTCCAATTTTCAAAAAATGTTTCCAATGACCTGGCGCCTCCATCGAGTGTCGGTCCTTTGAAGATTTGCTTGAAAACGTGTTAAAAGTGTCTTATTCAGTTTAAATTCCATTATCCATTAGTTTTTACTACTCAATAAACAAAACGTAAATTAAAAATAGGTAAATTTTTTTAAATGTAAATTCCAAACATTAATTTTTATTTGCAAATTTTCACACATTGTACACCCTCTAACGAGTATCGATTTAGTCTGTGCTTGATTTTCCGTATCCTAAAATTTTTTTTCTTCGTAAAGTAAACTGTTTCCACCGATTCGTTGGGTGGAATGACAACGTGGCGGCACTAAATTATTCAATTAATATCAATTACATCCCTTCGGCTGTTTCGAGCCACGGCGGACCGACGGCCGAAGGAGCATATCCCTGCCGGATTTTCTATCCGGCTCCGAATCGCGTGGCAAGCGAGGGGGGGGGGGGGGGGGCTTAGTCACGAAATTGCATTTTTTTTTCTCTCTTTGTCTTTTCACTACAAACAACCGGTTCGCTTTGATCTTCACACGTTTCCTGTCGTTACGGGTCGTTTTTTTGTTTTTGGTATTCGTTTTCCTGTGTTTTTTTTTCTTCGGTTCACTTTGGACGAACGCTTCCTCTCGCCGAAGACACAATGTGCCATGAATGTTGAAAGAATGTGGGAAAACGATGTTAAATGAACATTTGCTGTTGAATAATTAAAAGAGATGGTTGTTTACTTCGCCGTTCGTTCTGTTTTTTTTTTCTCTTCTCTCCTATTATCGTTCCAAGCAGTCATTCGACGATGCTTTGATTCATGCTTAATTGATTCAATTTTTCTCCCTTTTCCAGTCGGTTGTTTTAATTTTCCTACCCAACCGCTGTTCGGTTGTGAGTCGCGTTAGGTGAGGTCTCGATGCCGATAATTACAAAAAGAAGGAAACCTCAAAAAGAAAATTTGCCTTACACAGAAACCACGCGGGCATTTTCCAGCGGCCCAACACTCTATCGATTGTCCCGCCGGGAATCCGAACAGATGTGCAGGAAACAGCCGGGATGGGTGGGCCGAGATGGTCAAGGACTTAACCAAAAGTTAATTAAATTTCCCCATACTACTGGCGCACGCCACCACGATGCGGCTCAATACATATATATGTGAACTCTGTGCGCGCTTTCGGTGGAGTGGTTTGTTTTTTCTTCTTCTTTTGGTTCATTCCCCACGGTTCCGGATCCCGGAGACTTCCGGTGCTTCGATTCGTTTGATACCAGTTATACAGGCTCTCATTTCCTTTCCTTCCCCTCACACATGTCTTTTCCACTTTTCTCGCCATAAGACCGGCTTTTCTTTCGTCGAAGCAAACGCTGGAGTGGCAGAACGACCCTCGGAATTTCGATCGTAAAATGTGCAAACTTTTGCGTTTTGTAAAAGCCGTTGTTTTCGCAGGCCGAAGGTCAGAGCATGTTCTCGCCGGAAAACTTCCCCAATTTCCCACCTCCCCTCCTCCTACTGTCAAGGGGAGCGAATGGTCGAAAACTACAGCCGTTTCCCTGTCGCTGGCGTTCCTCCGCTAAGCGGGGTAAGGGCGGAAAAGTTTTTGTGTGAAAATTTGAGCCCCAGTGCTGAAGAAAAACAAAACTCACCCAACATATAAACCTCGCGTAGGCCTCGTAGTCCCTGCCCCGTCGTTCGGGATGGCTTTTCGACTTTCGGAAAGACACAAAATGCAACATTTTCCACCACCTTTTGGGCTACGGGCTCGCTCGGGCTGGCGATCGTGTGGTGGTAGTAAAAAAGTTTATGGTTTAATTTTTATCGCTCCACCGGCACGGTGAAAATGGCGCCCGGGTCCTCTGCCGGGAACACCGTTCGGCACCGATGGCGACGATGCCCGAACGGAACCGCAGCGCGTACACGCCGAAAAGAAAGAAACTCCTAAATGGATGGTGTGTGTGTTTGTGCGGGGATAAGTTAAATAAATTTGTCGAGGATTACGGAAGAAAAGCGCAACATTCACTGCTCATAAACATTCCCCAGAAGGCTCGATGTTTCCATCTAACAAATACAAAAAGCTCAAAACAGAAGAAAGCCACACGGGACTCGGAAACCTCGCAGCAGTTTCTTCGGCCAAAGGGAAAGTTAACGGCCCGCTACAACTTAATAGCCGATGGTTTGAAATGTAAGACATACCTCCTTCTAGCCGGACCCGAATGCAAGGCCATTTTGGGCTAAGCGAACGTCTGTCTGACTGGATTGACTGACTGGGCTGAATGACTGACGGGTTGATGGTTGATTACGGTTTGAATGTTTGATGAGCAAATCAAACGGGGAAATTTTTGCCGGCTAATGACAATTTTCGAATCGTTCGGTTTGCCTGCCCACACACCCACCCACCCACAGGACGCTTTTCCTCCGCGCGGTGCAACATTGTATCGAAATATTTCATCGCCCGAAACAGAGGCGCATACGCAATCGTTTAGTGTTTCGCCCCAATTGGCGTCCATGGAGTGGTTTGCCATCAAAAGGGTAAATTGATGCAACTATGTTCGTACTCCCGCACCCGTTTTTTATTCGCAGTAAAGTGTGCTGCGAGACTCTAAATGTGCGCTTAATTCGTTGTCTATGAGAAGGTCATTGACAGAAGAGAAAATGAAATTTTAATTTGTTAGACGTTCATATGGTTCAAAGTTAGTGAGGTTTGTCCGAAGTAATCGATACTGAAACTGTTGATTAGATAATTCCCTCGTGCCCCTTTTTCTGGATGAGCAAAGAAATTGTATCTTTTCTCAACATTTTATTTAAATCGTATATGATTTTTTCCGCTTATCAAACCTCTCCTGAATTATTGTAGTTGTTTCAGATTAACAAACTTCTAGTTTCCCGTCTGGTGGATCGAAACAAATAATTTACTCTCCTGGACACCCAACATCCGTTCGTGATGTCCTATGAACCGAAGCCTGGCGATGGATTGCTTTATTTTATGATTAATTTCCATGCACATTAGCACATTCTGACGAGCGAGTGTGCTGCCGCAGGATTATGCAAAACGGGATGTCCGTCTCCCTCCGGATCGATCGGACGGAGTGTGTACCTCCTTTCCGTAGCACACTCTGCAGATTGCAGACGTTCGGGTAAGCCACCCAGAACTGTCTAGCGGTTGTAATAAAATCGAATGCTGATGAAATATGTATGCGCCACCCGTCGATGTCGATGTCCATCGAACGTCTGCCCGATGCGCCCGGGTGAGGCTAACTTTTTCCGCGTATCGACGGACGAGACTCTGGGCGAGACAAAGTGTGGCCTCCACGGAGGCACAGCTCGGGAGTGATGCAACCGGTGTTCGATGGTCCCTCGATGAGCTGCAAATACAATGTTGCCACGATTCGGTCATAGGAGGACGATATGAGTTGGCGTGCTCCTGCCAGCAAAGTCAGCGGTGTCCCTTCGGTGATAGACTTCCGGTTGGTTGGATTCTTTCGTAATTTCCGGTTCAGCGGGCGAGTGCAATGGTTGGGTTAATTTTTCCGAGTGCAATGAACGCGTTTTACCAGCTTGCAAGGACGAACACATTATGCTGATGTTGATGATTGATCGAATGTTTAAGAAATACCATTTAGCTTGAGGGCTTTAATCGTTAGATTGTTTCCCTGTCATGTATAAACTTTATTTTATTTTTTAATGCATTCTCTTTGTGTGACGTTTGCGACCATTGATAAAAGTTTATCGTTTAATGGATTCGCCAACAACCGGAAGAGCAAATGTCATTAAACGATTTCGGGCTTTCGAATGAGACTCGCCCCGTTCAATCCCTATACACATTAATGTGAAAAATTATGTCCATTCAAATTAACCTCATGCAAATTGTTCCGAACAACGGTTTGTGTGCTCCCCTTGTCTCGGGAGGAACAAGGGGTTGCATTATTCAAATTCCGAGTCCAAACTTCGAATATTTTCACCCTCCCCTCTTCAACGATGCACACTGCAACTGCAACACTTATCATAATGAATGTCGAAATCGTGGATTAATCACTTATACGCGCGCATAATCGGATAAACCTTCGGGTCGGGTCGGTAAATCAGCGGAAATTGCTTGCGTGATATTGATGGGCCCCCCGAAAAGAAACAAAAGCCAAATGAGAAGTGAAAAATAAACCGTCGTCCCATACTCGCAACGATAAAAATCCTTTAAGGATGCTCAATTTTCATTGCAGCCCGCAGTTTAAAAAAAAAACTGCGGCACATCATTTCCATCCATCGTCATTACGGTGCGAGCTGCGAAAAGCTGGACGAAAGAGAGTGTACCCCATTTCGTGCGTCTCAAGTCCCGTCGGCCGCCGCAACGGCTGGAAGTCCGGAACAATTTCCGGGCGCCAATGAAATTACCGTCGATGGGTCAGCGGTCAAACCCGGCGGTGATGGTTGCATTAATTTCGCGACCATTTCCCAAAGGCAACCTCCCCCCCCCACCCATCCATCCTGTAGCGAAGTATCCTTTTTGTCATGAAATGCACAACACACAGTTGCAGCCGTTTTCATCAAACGGACAATTTATATTCCATTTTCCGATTCCGACCGACGCTGTTCAATTGTCGTTTTGTGTCGTTTTACCATTTTGTTACTGTGCCAAGGATGGTGAGGGTTTTTTTTTGTCGCGTCCAACATTATCCCAAGGAAAAAGTCAAATCAGTTCCCCTAACTGTTCTTTATTGCGAAAGTTATCGTAAGGGCAGGCTCCACCCAACCGGCCAGCGACAAAGAAGGGTCGTTGTAATGCAACAAAATTGAACAGTTTGTATCATGCAAGGGACGCTATTCTAGGTTCCACTCGTTCCGATTTTGTGTTTGCTCCGTTTCAGCGGAAATTGTTGCACACGCGAACAACAATGAAGCAGTTTGATTGGGAGCGGATTGATGTGGCGCTCGATTGAACGGTATGCAAATAATGTTACATGCATATGCTACCCGATTAGCACCACCGTTTGCTCCAGTGAGCACATGTTTTCCCGGTGGTTTTGATGGGCGATGAGTAACGCTAACGTGCGTGAGTGAATTGGTCAATATTTGACGAACCACTTCAGCGCTACGATTCGCGTAGCGGTGACGCAAATTCAATATTTTGCTGTTGCGTTGTTGTGAATTTTATGGGACATAAAATATTATTTTCTCAATTGATCAGTTGATTGTCAATAGAGAAATCCGAATATGTTAGCTTCAGTTTATTTTTGTTGTTGAAACACATTTATACTTACAACTTTGATGAAAAAGAGTGCACTTAATTAATTATCTTCATAAATATTCAATGAGTTCTCTTGTTCTATGATGTATTTAATGTTATTAAATCCGAATATGTTAGCTTCAGTTTAGTTTAGTTGTTGAAACTCATTTATACTTACAACTTTTAAGAAAAAAGTGCATTTAATTTATGTATTTATCTTCATAAATATTCAATAAGTTCACTTGTTCTTTGATGTATTTAATGTTAGAGTAAAAATTTCTACTAGATTTGTCTTTAACTTTTTCGCAAAGGATTCTTTCATTTTTCCACGTTCACCTTTCGGCTTAAATTCTACGTTAAATAATCCGCTGCCAGAGGTTGTTGGTCTATAAATACACATTTATGACGCTACGGCTTTACGACACTTACGCCGGTCTGGCAGGAAGTGGACCGCGGTGCTAACTCGTACGCTAACATCACACCCTCTCTCCCCTATTTCCCTTCTTGCCACCCATGCGTTCGGCTTTAGAGCTTCCGAGTGTGCACGCAAAATCAGCTGTTTTGTGATAAGGCGTGTGGGGACAGAAAAATAGCGGTCCTCTGGGGCAGAACTCGCCCGCCTCGTCTAGCAATTTCCTGAACAAGAAATGTCTTGTGTCCCTGAACGCACATCAACAGCTGGTCAACACAAGACTTTCTCGATCGTGGTAGAAACAACCTCGCCGTTTGGCAAACATGTCAAGTTGATTGTGGCCCTTGGGGGAATGTGGTTTCGTAACGCGCGATGCGGGAACATTAACGATTTAATATTTTGAGATCGTGTCATCAGTATATTTCAAACATGGAACTTCATAGACTGCTGTTGTTGTTTTGAAAGAAGGAGCAATAAGTTCTATCAGCAATTATACTGTACAATTTTTGAAAGTTGCATCATTCATTTTTCACACTGTAATGTAAAAAAGTGCACTAAAAACGGTCGAGAACTCGTATGGATGAGTTTCATAGCCTTTTTTATAATCAGCGGCACGAAACGCTGACTCTGGAAGGCATTACACAAGCCGGTGTCACGATCGTGATCGCGATCAGCACGCGTTGCGATAATGGTTTGGCATCGTTTGTTTTGTTGTCCGCGGCCGTCCCATTGAACATGACGTATGGTTGTTTTTCTCGCATTGAGTAATATTGCTGTGCGCTGACAGCTGTTTTCGCGAGCCTTCGAGCCAGAGTCGAGAAGTATATGGCATGTTTGCGGTAGACGTTGTTTGTGTCTCTTGCATGAATTTGCTATAAAGCCCTTCATAAACTTCTTCCCACCCCCCCGTTGGCGGAGGGTGGGTGTTGTGGAGGGTCACTTGAATATGTAATCCCTCGCTCCTCCGTTCGGAGTTGGCGATAACCTACCGGTGCGGGTGCTGCTGATCTGATCGTCGGTGGAGGAGTAATGTGTTTGTTTAAATCCAACACAGTCTTATGCATTGCAGGTAGAGTTGTCTAACTCAGATTTAGATTCATGAAAACAGATTCCTGTATCAATACGGAGTCTCGTGAATCTTTTGCGAATCATCAATCTTCAAAGATTCATGAATCACAAATGAATCTTGATTCTTTCAAGGTTATAAAATAAAAAAAATCGATGCCTTTCTCGACGCAGGTTGTCAAAATCCGTTTCAAAAAGTTAATAACAACATTGTTTCATATCCGTGCAGGCTTTCGTAGCGTGGGTAGAATATTTCTAGAGGGATTCACATGTCGAAAGATTCATAAATCCCCTAACATTCGTGATTCACTCTCAATGATTCTTACATAAAAGATTCATAGGTATTAATCTCGCCCAAAGCTTCATAAGACACAACTCTAATTGCAGAGCCTTTCCCACACCCCGGCATCAATAACTGTTCGAGATAAGAAGCTGACAAACATGTTATGACTCGTCTATCAATTAACACTGTCAACGTGCTGTGCACGCACCGGGGGCCAAATGTGTGTTGTTGTCTGGTCCACCAGAACGCATACACAGGTTGCATGTGAACAGTGTTCCAAGTTTCGCTCTTTGACCGATTCGTTTTCTGTTGTAGGAAATTGGGCTTCCAAAGGGAAATGCCCATCCATGTTCATAGATGTGGCCTGATATCTCCGCAGCTACCTCATGCCATCCTTTCAGTGCCTTTTGGTACCCTCGAGCTCCACAAATGAGCTAAGCCCGGCGCACCAACACGGACGGGCCCCTCAAGCGTGAAGAGCGCTTGGCACAAAAAAGTTGTGCTAGGCCAGGTTCAAGGAAGCGGACCACACGCCACCCCTTGCGAGGCAAGTCGGGCGAGTTACGCGCGCTGTTTACTCCTAGCCTAGGAAAACCTCGTAAACAGCGGGTCATATAGCGGGGTAAACATAGCCCAATCAGCACCGTTTTCTTCTGCCCGCGCGAGCATCTTAGTATTCTTCGACGGGGCTCTCGGAGGCTACTGATAAGATTGCCGGGTCCGATTAGACTCGAACCATCGTATCATCACCGTAAATCTGCAAGCGGTCACCAACGTTTTGTGCGGGTTGTTTTTCGCTCTGTTTTGAGCGAGTGCGAAAACAAAATGACACGGGAAAGGAGTTTGAGCTATTCGTTCCGCCGAAACATGCTTGTTTTGAATGATTCCATGGACAATCCCCATCCGTAGCCGAGATCAAATGCTTGCGAAAACCCGAGCTAGAGAACGAACGGGGCGAATTGGTGGACAATCGGTTGGTTGGTTGGCTTGTCGGTGGACGACTTTACAGATAAGACGCACACACGGGCGCACAGCACACAACCCGGCCGGTTGTTGTTTTGGCGATAGCGCTCGTCCGAGAACAGCTGATGAAATTTCGAGCTACAGTTTCAGCAACGAATCCCAGGGCAAGGAGGGTCCAATGTAGCACGGGAGCGGACCGCGTTCGGAGCCAAAGCCGATAAGGAATGTGTACCAAAATATGAAAGGAAATTTCCATCGTCCCCGTCGTTCGTGGTCCGAAGTCGGCGGCACTCAATCGTGCATGGATGATGGTGGTCACGGAGCGGGAGGGTGGGAACATAAATTCGGGTATGGACCAGTTAGGGCCAGTTGTGCCGTTTGGGGCTGGGTGATGAAGTCATAAGAAAGAACCGAACAAGAAAAAGAGCCCTGTTGTGTACGGAAACTGTTTCTAGCGCCGCCGCGCGCGTTGTTTACTGAAGAGGACGCTCCGCAGCCTGTTAGATAATCGTTGGTTCGTTGCGCGCGGTACGGCACGTTTTCCTGAGCCGCCGGGTTCTGGAAGCTTCCCGGAACTCAGTTCCTGGAACACACCCCCCAGAGGAACACACCAACTCTGGTGCTGGTAGTTCGTACGGGGTGAGATGTGGTAGTACCAAATCAAGCCACACGCTCTCACACATCTGTCATCTGTTGGGCACTACTAACTTGGTCACAACTATCGCTTGTGTGTTGCACTACGATCACCATCCGTTTAGTGCGCACACTACTTACTACGAGCGTATTCGCCTGTGTGTTTGTGTGTTTAGTAACTAGTAGTGTACCCGCCACCTGCACAACCCCCCTCGAAACCCTCCACGGTACCACCACCGCGCGCCCTCCGCGCTAGACGAGATAGTTTCGCGAAAAGTTAACCTTGAACGCGTACATAAACCTCGGGCCGGACGGCGCCGCCGGTGATGTTTGTAGGCGAAAGGGACGAGATTTGGAGCGCGCGGGAGAGGGGATCGACGCCGTCGTATCTCGCGCAAAAATTTACATACATCGATAAACAAGATTCCAGCGTTGTAGAGGCGACTAAAAGCAGTGGAGGACAAGTGGGGTGGGAGGCGATGGGAGGCTGCAATATTTGCATTCCGACTGTCGGACGACTTTGCTGCGGCCGACTGTTGCTGTTAGCTCTGTGCGGTCGATAGTTTGGCAAGGCAAAAGCGTTGAAGGGAAAGAGTGTGCCCTGTTGCACCAACTGTCGACGCCTTCGGAGAGAAAGTTTCCTCTAGTCAAGAATATGATGCTTTTAGAAGAGCGGGCGCATCAGCAGTCTATTTCTGGGGGGTCTCGGTGGGTCGATCTTCGATTGGAAAACATTCCCAGACTCTCGACCGTTACCAAAGGAACCTCAAAACACGCCAAACAATGCCAGTGGATGCCGGCATCGCTGGGAGCTTTCCTTCTTTTTCCAGCTCACTAATCCGATGTTGTGGGATAAGTCTGCAATTCCAAGAATGTGTTTGTACCAACCTGCAGAGCTCCAGAGAACCGTGGGGAGGAATTGAACTTTTGGGAAGGGGCCGAAAATACTTCCCTTACAAGGCAACTCGAGCGTCTCGAGCATTGCGAGGCAGCAAGCATAAACGAGCCAGAAATGCAAAACATTTAACGAGAATAAAAAAAAGTTCGACCCTAACCGAAGACTTACCGACACTTTCACTGTCGTTACCGGTTCAGGTTCTTTTTTTTGCCCAGGAAAATCTGCGTGGGAAGAAAAATGAAAATTTTCGGTTCCAGTCTGCGGAATTCTGGAGATCAGCAAAATGAAAGTGAAAGAAGCCACCAAGTGGTACCATACCTCCATCGGCATTTGGCCGGTGTTAGTTAATTTGTATTTTTCCATCGCCGATAACCTTCAGGGAAATATCCTCTGCCTTTCTACATCGTTGTTTTTTTTTTTATTTTGGGTGGCTCTGCCAATAATATTCTCTTCGTTGTAGCGAAGAATTGATCTCGTCACGTATCAAAACCCACCGAAGCACGATATAAATACTTTGACATTTGAATACGATTGCTATTTTGTTCGGGGGTTTGCCTGCCAACCGGCTCTCCCTCCTCCTCCACTCCTCCACTCCACCTGTTTATCGTTTCATTGTGGCAAAAGTCTAGTTCCATGTTCGGGCCCGTGCTGCTTCCGTCGTCGCCCACTCGCGTGCTGGCCGGAATTATGCACGAAAAAGCGCTTCCCGTCGCTCCGGCAACGGTTTTATGGTCCGCTGGCTGGTGTACGTTGTTTGGATCTGCACCCTGAACGCCGAGGCACTGTCGAGGAGCGTTCCCCGGGCCGGGTCGAAGGCGCTTGTTATGGGCCTGTGTCGAAAAAGTGAGGATAAATAAAAAGCAAGTCCCCGGGCATTCGGGCTTTTTCGAAGGTCGAACGAAGACGCGTGCGTACCGTTCGGAAGCGATGTTTTGTTTGTTGTATGTTCCTTACCTTCGGATGGCTAGAAATGTTAGAAAATAGCAGCAAAGCATCGAGCTGAGACACATCATACTTTCGTTGCCAGGTCTCTTTGCTTTGCCCTGCCAGTTCCAATGGCGGAAGTCTGTTCATTATAGCAACAGGTGTAGCTAGATTTATTCCAATTGTTAACTCCACTTCTCGTCGGAGCTTAAATAACTGCGACATCAAAGCTTTGGCTTTTGTGTTTTTTTCTTTTTCGGCGTTCTGACTTCGATGGTGAACGGTATTTTTGAAACGATTTCTATTTCGCTCGCCAATTGTACACGTTTCGCAAACTTAATGATGTTACCTATGCAGACGTGACCCTGGGAGGGTGCTCCCAAATCATCCCCCCCAACGAAAACGGCACGGTGCGGGGTTTTACTGCACATTCGCTTTACGACCCAGGCCCTAGCCCCCTCCTGCCCCACCCCGGGCCATGGAGCACCAAATAATGGCTGTAAAATAACGATTATGGGCCGTCTCTTCACTTTTTTTCGCCCATTCCCCCCCCCCCCCCCCCCCCCCCCCCCCCCCGCCTTTCGAGGGCAACAATCGGTGGGATGAAGGGAAGTTGGAAGGTGCGGCCGGCCGGCCAACAACTATTTTTAGCGTGTTCGACCATTCCTTACCTAACAGTTTGGAAAATTACCCCGCAATTGACTTTCATCGCCGTCGATCATTTGCGGCCATTAAGTGCACTTTATGAGCGGAAAACCGAACTATCCAAACTTCGTGCAGGGTGAGGGTTGGAGGATTGCTGTGACGGGGGCTGAAGTGAGGGGGTGAGGAAGGAGGGTGAAGCTTTGGTACACAACAGTACCTTACAGCGTTTTATTACAATGATGATGATCTCATCGAATCGAGAACAGATCGGAAGAAAGTGTGCGAAGGTGTTCGGAGTCGAAGCAACACGGAGGAAGCAGCTGTGAAACTTGTGGATGAATTATGAAACAGTGCACTCAACATGCTGCACGTTGTTTTACTCTTTTGCTGGGTAGTACGAGGGCTCAGGACTTGTGACGAGGGAGGGGGGACCAGGTTCGATTACCGATTATTTCATCCCCCAGTTGGAGTATATGAGTAAGAGTGTTTTTAATCGGCTTTGGATGGTACAGCTTAAATCTTTCGATGAAGTAACCATGTTGTTTTCCGGGATTGTCAAGTAGGGAACTCGTCAATATCAGTCATTGATCGGGGGACCATAAAGTATAAAAAAGCACGTAAACAAAATGCCTGCCTGAAATACGAACTACTTTTTACGGTTCGGGTAGATCTTTTTGCGGTTAAGTTTAGCTTTGGTTGAAGGCGCGGCTGCACGTGAGACACGGTGGACTGCAGGCATGACATCCTCCGAGGAAATGGATCCGCCGTCACGATGTAGCGTCCACTAACAAGCTGCCCTAGAGGGTGTTGATTTTTTCCCTTCTCATCCGTTAGTGTTGAGTATTCGAGTACTGCACCTTCTAGCAAATTGTATGGCTGTGTGAGTTATCCCGTGGGAGAAAAAAGGGTAGGGATCGCCTTTTTTTGCCACATCGGGCGAGCTAGACTATTTATAATCGACCGTTCGACGACAGCAACAACTACCACCATCAACATTGTTCGTCGGGAAGCGAGGAGGAGGGAGGGAGGGTGGCTAAGTAAACTAATCGTCTAAACTTACACACACGCCCCGACGTCGACCATTAGAGTGTAGCTCACGTTGACATGGCGTTGGCCCGTTGCGTCAGCCCCAAGTTGCAACAAAGTTGGGCTGCGGTGCACTGCACTCGTTCAAGGTCGGGTTGCAGGGAAGCGCATCCGATCGGGGGAAACGGACAAGTGCATACGATGGAAGGGAAAGTGACTTCACAGGTGCCGGATGGACGGTCGGTTTTGGGACGGGCGGGGTCGCGATCTGGTGCTAGTCTAGTGCCTTATATGGGCCGAGCCCCACTGATAAATGTGACTGCGGGGGGGAATAATGTGCACATCGCGCGATCTATTGCAAGTAATTAATTTGTTGAGGGAAAATGGCAAACGCATGTTTGCGCTAATCTCTGTAACACGGGAGCGTCTATTTGTGTACGAACATGCGTTAGAGTTAATTTAATTGTTCATTTAGAAGTGGAGCTACAGCTTGTGAGCTGTGCTATTTTTCACGTTTTTAATTTTCTTTAAATGATGCTCAAGCAAAATTAAACACTTTTGCTTATTGTCTTACTGCAATGATAAAACTTAAAGTATACAAATTACTGCGGATAATCCATTGAAAATATACTCGGAAATATAGATTCTATCTGACTTGGGAGAGTTTGATACACAAAGCAAAAAATATTAAAGAAATTACACAAAACTGTAGTTCCTTAAAGGTGAATATCTTCTTCTATCTAAATATCTATATCTATATATATAAAATTCTTGTTTCACGGTGTTAATGTTTAAACGGCTGAACCATTTTTAATAAAACTTTGCAAACATGTTTATCAGGAATGATAATGGATTTTTTACTATATATCAGACCTGGAAACTACATACTTTTTTCGTTAAATACGCATTTCTATCTTCATATGTTGGTTTGTTTGTTTACATTCAGCAATGACATGAGAAGTGTAATATCAACTCGGAAGTACAAACGTGATACCAGTATGCCTTTTGATTCTTAAAAATAAAAGAATGCATACTTCCTAACATACAAAAAAAATATGTACATCATACGTAGTTTAATGAAAAGGCCTTTTTCATCGTGTTTGCAACTCCAACGAAGCTGTAAATTTTCCAACATAGTTTGTTAGCTCATTTGTTTTTACATATTTTCAATAGCTGTATGTCGTAAAAACTGCTTACCGAGCCAGCTAGGAAAATTTATAGATTCTAGAAAAGCTACATTTGTTTTTGGACAAAGTTAGGCAAATTTTACCTTTTTAAACACTTCCTCGAATACTATTAGCAGGTATGCGAAACTTAATCAAAACATATTTGTTCATTCGAGTATTGTTTCTATTCTTATATAATGGAACTCCAAATGACACCTATCCAGCACGTTCAGCTACTGCAAATGGCACGCGGTTTTTCGGAATGCTGCGGTTTAAGCCTGGCTTAATTGGGTGCCATACGTTCTGTCAGCTGGAAGAGATTTGCGCCGCGGTAGCAGTGCAAATGCTGTGCCATCGCTTGCGTGCGGTTCGGCTGGCAATGAGGCCACTATTAATTTACTGTCAGAGAGCGAGCCCGGAAAGCAGAAGGACCCAGGACGGGTCCGGTTTAGGAATGCGCATACAATGTGTGCTTGACATTTGCCTCTGCGTGGCGGGGTCGGTACGCCGAAGTAGGATCCTAAAACCGAAACCCATGCTGTTACTGGCATTTGTTTGCAAAGTTAACATAGTGTGCCCGGGACATGGAGCTTGGAAAGGAAGTTAAAAAAAACGAGGTAGCGTTTGTCCTAGGGAATTACTATCACCACCGGGAACCACCGGCAGCTCCTCCGGGAGTAGGTTGGTTCGCTCGGGTTGCTGGGGAAGGATGGTCTGGCGTCAATTGGCAACCGAACCGCCAGCACTGGAACTGACTGGCACATTACTAGGCTCGGGCAATCGGGCGAGGAAAACAGTGCGCCAGCGAAACCGTTTGTAGATGTCACGGAACGCGCGCTTACTGTTCCGCATCGTCGGGAATTGGCTGCAGGGAACCCTTGGCAGCCGTTGCTTGGCTGCCACAAAGCACGTGCATCGAAACGCAAAGTAACGCACCAAAACGCATCCCGAGTGGTGCCCGCGCTCGTGTCCTGTTCGTAGTGGAACCTCAAAAACCAAGCGAAGGCATTACTGGAACCATTGGACGTCGTTACTGACGGCCCACGAGCGGGAGGAGGGATTGGGCAGGGGGATGTGACTGTGGGAATGGCCACGCAGTAAACGACACGCATCGCCGGCCAACAGAGCGTGCGACAGACAGACAGACAGTCAGTCAGCCAGTCGGCTAGCTCCCTGCAACATTGTTGCCATTCGCTACATTATGGCGTTTACAACGCTCTTCCCGGGACTACTTCCCCCGGTTTCCGGGCGGGAACGCTAGAAGGAGGACGATTTTGTGCATTACTGCAGCAGGCCATTCGGGTGAAATGCAGCCGCAGTAAGTGGAAAATCGGAAGGCGGAACCGCGTTTGGGAGTATCACCCCGCGCCAGTCGTTTGTTTGTTGGGAATCTTGTCCCGGTGTCACGCGAACGGGCCAGGGAAAATTGAGCCCCATTGGATGGATGTCCTCGCGGGTGGGGGAAGGGAAAGGGAAAAGCTAGTACCCAAGCAACCGGCGATCCCATTTTTTTGTTGCTAGCGAATTGTTCATGGTGGGAGTTCCGTTCCAGTGTTTTCAACGAACCATTCCCTGTGGAGGTCTGCCACATTCATCCCCCTCTAGCAGTGATTGTTGCAACAAAGTATGACTTCTTACAGCTGGGAAAATTTACTGCTGCCCTTCCGTTCCACCACAACCCCTCGCCGTGGCACGTTTCGCTGCACGCGGTAGTCGCACTGGCATGACGGAGTGTCTTTCATTTGTTTGTTCCCTCCGCTTGCTCCCGAAAATTACAAATGCGCGCACCTAGACGAATTCTCAGTGGCACATTCCACCATCAGGCATAAGGCCAACAAAGGGAAATGGCGGTGAGACGGACGGCCGGACGGACGGTGGGTTTTATATTTTCCGCGAGTGATGTGTAATAAAGTAAGTGCCAATGGTTTGAGTTTTCACTCCGAAGGAGGAGATGTCTCCTGGTGGCACGCGATTTTTTCGCCTGTGACATACCGGCGAATCCTCATTTTCCCGCAGTTTTCTTTCCTCTCTTGCCGTTCCAGCCGGTCTACCCGGCATAGGAAAGACAACGATGCAGCCGACCGAAAATGGTAACGAATTTTGGGTGAACACGTTTTTCCACGCAGGACGGGGCACTGTTTTATGTGAAGCACCTTCCCAAACGCGGAGGTGACGATGGAGGTCAGGAGGATGACCATAGACCGTGGCGTTTTGTAATGCTAACATACACAGGACGGTCTCGTCTATTTGCTGTAAGCGGATGCAACGGTACTGCGCTAATTGGACAAGGGAGTCCATGGATATATTGCTCGGAAAGTGCACGCTTTTTCGCGCAACATTGTTGCAGAGTGGAAGTTCTTGTTTGAGTTTTCGGTTCCCGCCGAGACCACTCAAACGGGCTCCGATGAACGTACCCCCAAAACACGAATTCCGTAAAGAGCAAATATTGTTCTTCGCTGGCGCAAACACGTGTTATGGCCAGCTCAAGTATGGTTTTTTGAGTCTTTTTTTCTATCGTGTGCAGACTTTTGTAAAGAATATTTGGCTCTTACAAAAAAGGGGACACCTTTCGATTGATTACACACACACACCGCGCCTTATCGCTATCGAAGACCCGTGTCGAACGGTGGAAGCCGTCCGCGGACCCCCTTTGTTCCGGGGTTCTCCGGTATCGCCTTAACCTCTGCCGGCTGATAAATCGCTCGCGATGGTGATAAAGATAGCGGCGCCGATGGACTGGCAAACATTGATCGATAATACTTCTGGGAGGAAGAGAAAGGAATCTTGACAAAATGACAACAAAATCGGTGGAGGAGACCCTTTGGTGGCAAGGGAAAATACCATCACGGGGGGTTCGTTCTTTTCTTGAATGGCAAGCCAGACGGCGGATATGGGCCATTGACGTTCGTCCGGGAGCTGGATCAATATTAACAGTGTGTTAAATACAATGTCGTTTGGTTGGTGGCCTATGCTTGTGGTTCTAATGTACCTCAGCGGCTGCACAAACACCTCACGTTCACAACAGTGGAAGTACGATTCTCTGGTCAATGGAATGCCATAAATTCGCAATTTATTATTCGACCGTCGTTCATCCGTCGCCTGTATTGAAATAAGGTGCATTTCGGCGTTTGAATGAATGTGGTACACCGCACGACCACCTTCGGCAGACGGGGGGGATATGTGTGGGACGACACGCATATGTCCCAGATGATGCCAATGTCGTTGGAGAGTGTGTGGTGGCCCCGGTTGGATGATGCGGGCGGTTGCTGCGCGAGAAGTTGTCAGCTGTTCCGCGAGGTCGCTCTGCTGCAGTTGCACCAACACACGCAGGCAGGTGCCGGCACGACGGGACCGGCATCTACTAAACCTCCTCGCGGTTTATGACATCCAACACCAGCGGAACCCGTCCGCGCGAGATGCCCCGTATTCACGCGTGCCGCGATGCGCGCATGTCGTTGTTGGCGCTCGCGTTCGACCCTGCGCTGGTGGTCGTCGGCGTGCCGTTGTGATGGCCCCGTCGGTTGAAGTCGCGGCCCCAACCAGTTTGTGTGTTGGTTAAGTGTTCGAACGGGCCCCATCCGCGAGAGCGGGGTGTGTATTCGTGCGCTCGGATCCGCGGCACGACCGCCATACAGATGAGATGTAGTTCATCTATAAAAGCAGTGCGGCAGAAGGTTCTGAAGGCGACAAATGGTCTGAACACGATACCGGTAACGCAACGCTCGCACTCCCGGTAGAGAGGCAGCACAGGACATACGCACCGTCGGTCGATCGGTCGGTCTGTCGGTCGGTACCTTTTGCAAGGCCCTTTTAGTCTTTGGGTTGGCAGCGCGCGGTTTGGTTCCGGAAGATCTCGATCTCAACCAGCGAGAGTAGTGTACGATCAAAGTGTGCTGTGTGTTGTGCCGTGCACGGATGGGGAAGAAGGAACAGTATTAAGAAAACCCAGATAAGACAGCGAAGGGGCTCCCCGGGGGAGATAATCAGTTGGGACCGTCGTGGTGTCGCACAAAGAAATCAAGAAACGTGCACACAAACGGAAGGTGTTTGACGTGATCGATCGTGTTGTGAAAAGTTCGCACGAAAAAGAGGGATAGCGAAGAAGAAGGATCAGCATGTGGGACGAGATGTTATCAAGTAAATGATCTTTCTATATGAAACCAATCCGAGCCCTTCACTTCAAAACGGTCTGCGAACGGTTCTTGGTGTTTTTCTATATGACACGAAAAATGCTTGGTTGACGTGATTGTGTGAGATAAAATGTACACTTTGGTGGGATTTAATCAGTGGCATTTGGAGGAGTTTTTTTTAATATGTTCAGAGCAAGTTGTTCTCACAGTCTGTGTAGTTCCAACTTTTTTCTTTTTTTAATACAAATTCAAAGTTTTTTCCTTTCATCCTTCTCATAAAAGATACTGTCAATGAAATTATCGTTAAACTGACCGTTTAAGTGAGGGTTTTCTGAGGGCCTCGTTCTGAAGTTGAAACTCATGCGGTTCCTACCTTTTCTTCGCTACTTTTAGGCTTAAGCTCCCGGCAGGACACCGCCTCGCCGACCGATACGGCCTGTTCCTCCGAATCGCCCGCCTTTCTGGGACCCTCCTCGTCGCACCTGCTGTTGTACGACCAGAACAGCTCCGAGGAGGAGCTGGAAGTGATCAACGGTGGAGCGGGCAGTTGTGATATCGAAGTTGGCAGTGTCAGCGGAGTGCCCAGCCGGATAGGAGACGCAAATGGGGGCGGTGTGATCCACGGTGGTATCGGTATCGCGGTCATCGATCCACACGGCGGAACCGGTGTGGACGAGGATGATGACGAAGACGATCGGACCGAGGAGATCCTCGCGGATGGTGACGATGACGAGGAGCCAGATGAAGAGGAGGAGGAGGAAGATGATGAAGAAGAGGAGGACGACTACCGAGAGGCACCAGGGACGGCGAGCAGGAGCACACCGACGGCGATGGCAACGGCAACGACAATCATCGGAAGTGCCGTCGGTGCCATGGACACGAGCAGCAGCAACAGTAGCAGCACCATTCGCGGCCAGTTTGTGCCGGTGGGTGGCGGTGCGGCGGGTGACGAGGTGTCACAGGAAGGAATGTTTGACCGCAGCGAGTCGGTGGATGATTTCTCCGACGAGCTGTCCGCTTTGACGGGGAAGGTTTCGAGTGTACCGGCAGCGGTGAGCAAGTTGAATTCGGCCACCGGCAAACGGTTCACCAGTGTGGGCAGTTTGCTTGAGAAACGGAAACGCTCACTGGCGCACAATTCGGATGATGAGGTAGGATGGATCCGTTACAAACAGAATCCGATGGATGGCTAACATTTAACTTCGTCCATTTTAGGTTCGCTACCTTCTCGAGCAGCAACAGCAGCTGCAGACTCCACTGCAAGCCCATCATCAGCATTCACATCAACATCACCACCATCATCATCATCATACGGCGCTGCGGCAACAGCACCCGCACCAGCCGGAACAGCACCCGGAGGATGCGCTACTCTCAGCGCCAGTCAATTTCCGCACGTCACCACCTCTAGAAGCTTTAAAACCACACCGTGGCCATATTATACAACGCTCGACGACTCCGCTAGTACTGATCGAGGGTGGCGGAGCAACGGGTGTTAGTACCACCGGCGGAACCGGACTGCTGCTGTCGGCCGGCGCCGGTAACAGTGGATTCTACGGAACCGGCAGTGGCGTTGGTGGTGGTGGTATCGGCGGCGTCGGTGGCCTTCGATTCGGTCTCGGCCGACGCCCCATTGGCTGTGATAGTCCTTTGTCCGCTGCTGCTGCGGGCCACCGGAACAGCACCAATCAACCAACACACGGTGGCTGCAGCGGCTCGGCGGGATCCGGTCTTAGTACAACCACATCCGCACAACATCGCACATCATCATCCTCGACGGCGTCGTCATCCCTGTCATCATCGTCGTCGCTGGCACGGCTCGGTGGAGGCGCTGGTGGAACCACCGGTAGTCCCTCGCTTGACGTGTGCAGCTCTTCCTCCCTCGTAACCAACATGGACGTCAGCCGATCCGTGAGTCCGCCGGCCAAAATGTTCCACTGTGCCGTTTCACCCCGGCGGCGACAACCTCGCCACCACCAGCAGCATCAGCGACTGCAGCGACCCCACAGGCCGTGTTTAGATTTCGATAAAATGCAACAGGTAAGTGCCAATTGCCCTTTCCAATTGCGAGCGGGTTTAAAAGGGGTTTAATTTTCGTTTTAGCTCAAAGCCCGTTCCGTGACAACCTGGCGCCACAGTAACGAACATTCGGGTGAGCTGTCCGTTTTCTGCTGGTGATGATGAGTAAACCTGGCGCCGTCGTATGGTGGCTATCGTCATCCATTATTGCGTAGGGCGCCCCTCGAGCAACAACTTCGAGCGTCGTTAGTGTTGATGGCGGATGCATTTTTTAGACAAAAAGCCATCGTCACCAAAACTACGTGCATCACCGCTGCAGCATCAGTGGAGTACTGCTTCTCGAGGGAAGGGCCCACCAGAGCCCGCAGACGCGCGCGATGGCTGTGCGTGGCATTTTAATGATTTGCCATTGAAACAAAAAAGAATCAGGAGAGGGATGAAGTTACGACTGCAGGGTCGCATTTTTTCGAAGTTTGTTCGTTAGTGATCAGTGAGATCGTTGCACTGGAAGCAGCACGGAGACATAGTACAAGAGTTTGTTCGTAGGCCACAGACAACCAGCTTTGGGCAGGAGACCGACAAATGGGTGAGGCAGGGCGAGGGAACGTTATCATCTTCATGGCGCGTTCCATACTACGCGACACGCTGCCTCTCCTGGGGGTTTGCGTGGCCGAATAGTTTTGTTAGCGGAGGGCGCGGGACGGACGCCCTCGCAGTTTACGGTTAATCCAATCCAATATGTGTGTTTGTGTGTTTCGTTTTTGATTTTAATTTTTAGTTTTATTATTATCCTACTCTTAATGACATTTTCAAAGCAATTTTGTGATTTAATCGTTAGCAATGGTACCATGTATTAAGTTTGAAGTTTGAACGTTTGTTTTCTCAACATAACAACCTCCTCCCTCCTCCTCCGGGGATCAATCTGGAGTGTATGTTTTTTGGGCCGCATGGTATGCGACCTGCATAGAGTTGCATATGTGTCCGTTTGTGGAGGGGTGGAGGAACGAGGGGCGCAATTTGTTGACCGCCACATTTTGGTGGATGTGTTAATGTGTGTGTTAGGACTGGAAGGAATAAAATTTCACCAGAGCGAATGACGATGTTTTTCGATGCTAGTTCTTCTCAGGGACAACACAAACAAACACGAGCGCGTGCAAGCGCGCGTACAGACAAACACACACACACGCACACATAACAAACTTAAAGGGAAAATCCTTAGCGGAGTGGCAATAATAAGGCGGGCAAAAACAATGGCAAGTTGTTAAGCGGGTGATGTTAGCTATCACAGCAGCTACCAAAGAGATCCGCGGAGAATGAGGCGGTACCGAACAGAGCACCTGGTTTGGACACGAAGCAGAATCATAGTTCAACTAAGACTGGCGAGATGGGATGGGAAATAATTTCCGATTTTGGCTCGCCATTGGAAATCCAAAAAACAACTCAAGCTCTGCCATGTCACATCCAACTACCATTAGGAAACTGCAGGTCTTAAGTAGGTCCAACATCAATCAATAGTGAGGTGAGGGAATATAAATAATACCGAATAACATAAAAGCATCAATCAACTAACGCTAAGAAACGGTCAAACGGTCGGCACCCTTTAGGACAAATCTTACTGAAACAAACAAATTGTGTTCGCCGATCTGTCACTGACTGTCTGCTAGATGCAAATGAACCTGAAACAAACAAACAAAACTCCACACTCTCGGCCAGCTCTCAGTAAGTGCGTAGCGAATGTGTGTAGGGTTAACTGTAGAACGTTTAAGCAAACCGAGAAGAATAAACCAACACACAGGAGTACTAAAGAAAAAAACTGAACAACACTTAAAACGCAGTTAAACCACGTCAATAATAATCACCAGCATTTAATAACTTACACGACAACAACAACAAGCCATATTACTGCCGTGAAAGAACGCAAAAAAACAACTAACACCTAGGATCGTCGGGTTGCCCCGAGCAACCAGGTCCTGTAGGGAACCGTCATGGGCCGTACATTCGTTTGTATACATATGTGTGTGTGTGTGTGTTGTTATTTAAGTAATTATGATAATCGTTGTGTTTCCTGTTTCCGTTTGCTAGCGAACAAATTCGATTACAAAAACAAAATCACGTCGAATAAGCAGAGAAAGAGAGAGAAAGAGAAAATGAAAAAGAGATGAAATGACACTGTTTAAGGAAAGCCAATTTGAAATGCGTGTCTGTTGGAACCACAAATCGTAGTAGACATGGCCAGAAGAGGTGACGTAATAGTACAGATTGCCTGACAACCACACACACACACGACAGTTAGCGAAAGGATATCAAATTAGCATTTTACAATAAGTACTACGTACCCATAAACAACAGTAGAAAATATGTTTTACCGACATTAAGAGAAAAGAAAAGAAAAAAAGTACTAAAGCCGAATACAAAAACACAACACTCTAGCAATATACAAAATAGACAACACAATTGGTAATGAAGCAAACCGAAAGCGAAGACGTTTGGGATAACGGAAAGAAAATGGAAAATGTTTCTTGTGTGACCTCTTGTGTTGATTAAAAGGGAGCGAAACAGTGTGGTTTAGAGGATGCGTGGCGTAGGAAAAGTACACGATTTTTTGGGGGAATATTGCATTCCCCGAGTAGCGCGGGACGTAAACGATCCGATACATGCAGAATCATTCATATCGATTGAAGGTTTGGAATCTTATTTAATTTTCTTCATTTTCTCCAAAAGCGACCACCGGGAACAAAATAGAAAAGCGGCAAGCAGAAGGAAATTTCCCAATTTTCTCATATGATGATTAGTGCCAACCGAGGAGTAGTGGGACAAAAATGTTTGCGATGTGTACGATGTAACGTTTGGTAGGGAACATTTGGGTACTGATATGTGTGTCATTGGTTTTTAGCGGTTGTGTAGCAGCGGAAGAATAAACCAATTTGATTTATTGTACAATGAATAGGTCGTTTGAGACTTCCGCCACAAGACTCAGTGTAAAATCGATGGAGATGGAAAAGGGTATACAGATAGAGGGGATTGCGAACGGTTATAGTTTCTCTGAACTTTTAACCTCCTGGAGAATGTCAAGCGAAAGCAAACCCTTACATACGACAGCATAATCATAGCGAAAGCATTGTGATGGAACTCGTACCTTGTGCGAAGTAACCAGAACCTGATTAGAGGGACAATGATTATAAGCTGGGTGGTAGTGCTGACAGCAAATGGTAGACAGTCTGTGTGGTTTTACAAATTTGTATCATATAAGTAACGGATAATGCAAACAAGCAAACAAGCAAACAAACAAACAAACAAACAAATAACAAAATAATTATAAAAAATCTAGGAAAGCATAGAATACCGAATACTTCACGACGACGCAGACGTAAACGAAAACGATGATCGTTAAACGAGGGAGAGCTTTGTCGGCCATCAACCCCGACGTAACATGGTAAAGGTGTAAAAGAACGAGAAGATATAAGCTATGTATCCTTGATGCACGGGAAATGTAAACACTAGCAGAAGAAATGGGAAACACCTACAGAGGACACAGGACGGAACATTATGGACATATACAGTGGTGAAATCATGATAGAAAAAAAACACACAGACACACACACACAAATACACTCATACTTACGAAACATATACAGACACTCTCACCGGAAACCAACACATGAAAATAACAAATTAAGCGTAAGTAAGTTAAGTAGAGAACAAATAATTAATTATTGATAGTAAGAGGGGATGATAGCCTCGAAGGCGCGAGCTCCTCTCCACGGTGGTCGTCAATGCATGGAAGGGAACGAACGAGAAGATCATATTGATGAAAGGGAAAATGGTACAGTGGAAAATGCTAATCAAATCGAATACAAACAGAAACACAATCGCACACATTAGCCTGTTTAGGTGCAGGACGTTATAAGTGGGAGATCATGTAGACCGGATGTATCTTTGTCCGTTGGATTCATTTTCCCAGTTTTGCTCCAGAGGGAATTTGGGGAAAAGTAAGAGATTAAATTCTAACAAACCAACCGGAATGAATCGTGCAACAGTAAACGACCGGTGGGGGAAGTTGGGCACGATTCACCTTGGTGGTAACTTTCAACAATGAACTGAAACCCGTCTCTCGATTAGAAAAAGCCCCAAAGGGTGGAATGGAAAAGGGTACGTTAGAAAATCATTCTTCGGAGCGCTGTGTAAATATATAAAATTGAGAGGATAAAAGTAGTTGTGGGAGCCGTATCCGCAACGTTGGACGGTGGAAACAAAAAAAAACAATGTGCATTTTGAAATGAATTTTTGTAGTTTTTCACACGAAGCAGAAAAGGGAAAAATAAACACACGCACGCCCAGGGCTAACCCGGGAGGGTTCTACGTGGCATATATATAAATGTGTGTGTGTGTATAATACAAACTAAAGTAAAGTAAACAGTCACTAAAAATTGGACAATTTGAAATGATTGGTTCCGCTGTCCGAAGAGCCAATTTAGAGTGTGTAATAATGAAAAGAAGACACACGATTATTGTTTGCGTGCTCCATTCGGTTTGGTTTGACTCGGTTTGGGCAACGGATTAGGCGTGATTAGCCAAACGGTTTTGGTAGTTGGTAGCTTGTGGTAAAATGTGCAAAAATAATACCGGTGACAAAAACTCAACACTCGAGGTCGGTACCTACTCTGTGGCACAGCACACACACAAAATATGCGAATTTAATTGGTATCCTCATCTCAAAGGAATAGTGATATAAATATGTTTTTTTGTTTGTTAAGAATCGTGCATTGGAAATGATGCAATTTAAGTTTTTCAAAATTTAGTTACGAGTAATTTGCTGATGAACGTTATCTCTCTCTCCATCTCGGTTTAAAAGACACAATCCAACGTAGAGGATGTGAGGCAAGTAAAATGTGCCCCACACAATACGAGGTCACATAAGTCGAGCATAGACCAACCCCGTGCGGAAAAGTGGAACTGCATGTCAAGGATTGAAGTAAAATAAGAAAAATCGAAAGAGAGAAAGTAAAAGCGGGAGAGAATTGGAGAACCATCTGCAACAAATAGTAGCGCAACAAAAATGAAGCAAAAACAAAAATAAAACAAACATAAAAAAAACCATTAAAAGAGAACCGCCTTGTTGTCCTGTTGTTTTGCGTGGTTGCAAAAATGGCGTAAACATCCGAATCCGTACATGAATGATGACAACCGCTGCGTAGAAGATTGCAATGACATCGAGCGTCGGCTTGTTGTGATCCTTGACCTTTTCCTTATCGCATTGCGAAAGGCAAAAAAGCCATCTTCCACTTAACGTGTTCCGTGGCGGGATCCATCGCGTACTGGACATAGTTCGCATCCGACGTAGAACAGTTAGGTCACGTAAATCGACTTCTCAAAATGAATGGAAAATTTGTAGTGTGCATTGCGTTAGTTTGTCTACTGGCTGCCGTTTGCGTGTCCGGCCGCGGAGCAATGACCAGACAGAATGGCTCAAACAAGGCTCAAATAAGAAAACTTATCGAACAGAGTCGAAGAAACGTGGCGTTCAATTTGCATGCCTCCGGTGCACAGTGTTTTGTCTTCGTGGCCATCTTGCAAACATTCGTGCTTGCGTATCGCTGGTGGACCCCTGGAATGGACCTGCGGCCATAAAATAACCCGATACATCCATTAAACTTCTTAGAATGTTAAGTGTGCAAGGATAGAACTAGGTTTACCTACCTAAACTAAAGCTACCCAACATGTCTTTATCATGTTCTTTGTTGTTGTTAATTACCCTTAAAGACAGTTCGATTTATAAGCTTCCTGTTTCACCCACACTGAATCAGTTAAAAATAAATATCGCCCCATTTTGATAGACGTAACGTAGATCAGGTCCTTATCAAGGAATTGTCTGTAGCATGCTGACTTCCAATTCAATATTCTTCAGTGTGGTTCTACCGTTCGAACGGAGCGAGAGTTAAAACAGTGTTGCTGCAACCATGAAGCTTCATATTGCCGCATTGTGTGCAGCATTTGTCTTAACGCTCGCGACAAGTGTCCCACCACGCCATCAACACTATGTACCAAGGCATCAACAACCCTTGCGGCTTGATCTGAGCCCCCGAAATTGTGTTTTGTATACGAGAAAAATTCAAGTCCTCCACCCCGCTGGCGTACGTGTGACTCGAAGAGCCGGAGTTGTAAGCACATTCGGAATTAGGCTGTACATCAACGGGTCGGAAACGTGTGCCTTCTGTGCCAACACAACGTTGGTCGACCCAACGAGCAACCATTTTGTCTTTTACGAACCGACGGCCGTCATCCGCCCAGGAGATGTTCTACGCTTCACCGCCCTGGAGGGGTATAGGTTTGGGGGTATTACTGAGTACAATTGCGCTGACATTCCAGTGGTTGGTAGGTGCTTTACGCTTCGGAGTGTTTCCTTTTTTAAACCGATTTATCTTATATTTGTAGAATCCCGTACCACACAGAAGTGTCCAACTCGACGAGGAGAGCCAATCATTCCTCCGAAGGCAGAAATTGTATATAGCACACAAGCGACCCTTCACAACAACAGTCGAACCATCCTTGAGGACGATATAAATAATCTTGCAGTGAACTGTAAAAACGCTACCGTTACGAACAAGTTTGTCTTGGCGAAAACGCGAGCGTTAGGACGGAATCAGCATTAAGACCATTTATTGTTTCTCGTCTCACTGCGCTGCTTTCGACAGTTGAGTGGAACAGTATGGTAAAAATTGTTTCCCGGTTGAATGGAAAGTATTCGTTCGAGGAGAACACGGCGATCGATAAGCAGAGAATCCTACGTCTTATCAAACGAATCAAACGGAAAACGGCGAAAGTTATATTGGATTTCGATAAATATGAAGCAAGTGCATGAACAAGTTGATTGTAGTTGAAATATTTTGATCACAGAAGTACGAAATCTGTCGTACATACAAAAAAAAAACACACACACACACACACACACACACTCAGAGTGGTGAAGAAGTTTAGAATAAGCTAAAGCGTACTGCTAGTACGATAAAAGAAATATTTACTTATCCTTTTCCACATTTCAAGGATTAAAGAATGTGGACATTAGGTAGAGTATATCATATTACGTATAAGATAAAAATAAATATATGTTTGATACAAATTAGTGAAAGCGGAAAATAAGGAATCGTATAAAACGAATTTGTTTTCCAAAACTCGGGATTTGACTAATTGCTAGCAGCTTTTTAGATGATGGAAGAAATGGACATACAGACTAAATAAATAGAATGACTATACTTGTAAGTATCTTTTCGTTATAAAGGGTACGGGAAACGAAGCGTAATCGCTGGCGTAATCGTGTCATTCCACTGCTCCATCTGTCAAAAAGAATTTTGGCTTACCTACCCTATAATCGCATGCGTAATCTTGTTAGAACGTAAACAATCGAATCAAAAGTTCATTCGATTGTGATTTTTATTGAAATTCTATGATTATTTAGCGTAGTTTTTGTATTTCCAACAATACCCAACAAAATAATAGCTGTGGCTTCATGGAATGTTGCAACTTTTACCAAATTGCAAAACATAAACAAAGCACAGACGACGCTTGGCCCGAATATCGACGATACACGAGAGACCAGCGATTACGCTTCGTTTACCGCGCCCTTAAGAACACTTTCTTATCGCTTCACTGCGTTGGGTCTCGTCAGTTCTAAACGTTTCTCATTACCGAGTGCGATCGTCTATGAACCTTCGCCACATGTTTAGCTCTTAGTTTAGTCCCCTTGGTCAGCAACGAACAAGACAAGGCAAGCGTAGCAGGCGCTGATCGTAATGGCTGCGAAACCGGCGTGGGCGACGAAGCACTTGGAGCGTACGACCGTGCTGGATGGTAGCTGCTGTAAGTTCTTCAAACGTCCTTATCACCAGTTTTACTCATGAAATAAAGCCGGTTTATGTTTCATCTGTCCTGATCACTGCTAAGTATGCATTTTGTGTTTGAACAAGAAACATTTCGCTTCGCTTGACAATGAGTATTAAGGGCTCAATTTTCGTCGCATTAGTGGCTATCGTTTCTGTGCCGGGTGGTTCAACTATAGATTATAAAGGTTGTGGCAGTTTCAAATCGAAAGATCAAATTGAAATATATAGCCCAATGGGACTGAGAGTGACTCAGCAGCAGACCGCGGATTTGGAGGGTTTTGGAATAGAGGTTTTCATCAATAAGTCACAAAGTGCACCACGGGAGTCCGACATTAAGCTGAACACTACGGAGGTGGATCCAATTAGTAATAATTTTATTTTATACGCACCAATGGCTGTGATTCGTGAAGGGGATATGTTTGACTACGCTATAATGAAAAAATATAGAAACGGTTTTACTCATTGGTATGATTGTGCAACTTTTCGCGTGAATGGTAAGTAATAATCAGTACTTTGAATAGTACGTTTCGGTAGTGTTTTAAAATTTCATTGCACATCTTTTTCAAACCTGTAGCAAATGCAATAAAACCAGCATCAGGAGCTCAAATTGAACCATCTAATAGTGCTCAAGCAAAGTAACTTTTCCAACAATATGGAGAATCCTGCAGGTTTGAGGTCCTGGAAAATCTGGAGATACACAATGCTGAAATCATCGCAAATGTTTGTACAGCGGCAGCAGAAAAATCATAGTTTACGTTTTAACTGTTCTAGAAGGAAGGAAATAATAAAAAAAAGTTTCAAAACATTGGTAGAACAAATAAAATGAGCATTCAAATGTATTACAGCAAAACATAATTGGGTTTTAATTGGGTTATGTACTGGTGTTAGAACGAATGTGGAAACGTTTAAATTATTTTATTTTCCCAATACATGGGGTTTCTGGCTTATCATTGGGATAGATTGTAATGTGCTGGAAAATCGCGAAGTACCGCGAACTGTCTTATCAGCTGATTCATAAAGTTACGTTGGGTTGTATTTCATCTGCTCTGGTGATTACTCAGTACAGATTGTGTGTTCGAACAAGAAACATTTGTCAAAAGTGTTAAAGAAAAATGGGATTTAGAGTACCCATGCTTGTCGTATTAGTTGTGATGGTTGTTGTTTCTGTATCAGGTGGATCGATTAGACGTTATAAAGCTTGTGGCAGTTTCAAACCGAAAGACCAAATACAAATATACAGCCCCAATGGACTGAGAGTCTTTCAGAAGAAGACACGTAAAATTGTGGGGTTTGGTATAAAGGTGTACATTAATAAGCCGCAAAACAAACCGCGCGTGTATGACTTTTCTCTGAACACTACGGTTATGGAGCCGATTAGCAAAAATTTTACTTTATATGAACCTACGGCTGTGATTCGTGAAGGGGATGTGTTTGATTACGCCATTATGAAGCAGTATAAAAGTGGTTCTACTCACTGGTATCATTGTAGAGGTTTTCGCGTAAAAGGTTTGTACAATTATAATTTTTTAAACCTATCAGCTATCAATAATGCTTAATTTTGCTAATGCAATAATTTTTATTTGTAGGATCGTTAATAAAAGAAGTCCCACAGGGTCAGAATGAGATCCACAATTCCCATGCCGTTGAAGAAAAACTCAAGAAATCACAAACTGCTCCCCAGAATAATACCACTGTAAACGACAACGCACTGGCCACAAATACGTTTGTCTTGGCGGAAAACACGGATGTTACAACGGAATCGAAACTAAGAGAATTCATCGTTTCTCGACTCACGGCGCTGCTTCCGTCAGTTGATTGGAATAATACGATAACAGAAGTTTTTCGATGGAATAGTAAATTTTCCTTTGACGTGAAAACAGCAGAAGAGAAAAGGAAAATACTGCGTTTGCTAGAGAAGAACAAGAACGCTGCGGAAGTGGTTCTAGATTTCGACAATTTGGAAACCTTAGATAATAACGTAGACTACGACTATGATGAAGAATAAAGTTTAATGTTTTAAAAATAATAAAGAATTCTTTTACAAACACGTCTGAAGCTCAGGCAGAAAAAAGAACAAACAACAGAAAAGAATTACAGTCAATTATACCTACCTAACTCGAGTGACGAAGATAATTCAATAAAAAAGTAAAGAAATAATTTACTAATACGTAAAACGATCATTAAAATTAATAAAATGTATTTCTTTTGATTTGGTGCATGCACAAGTTTGGAAGAACGCTTATATATGCTGGGCTCCATAGCACCTTATCTGTAACTGGGAGAATTTACACTACAGAGAAAACATCGTTTCGCTACAAGTTCCGCTGATTTTGTTATCATCACTTTATGAATCTCTCTGTTTGATTTTTCCTCAGTATAGATTGTGTGTTCGATCAAGAAACATTTGCGTAGAACATCGTGCAAATATGCGGATCGAGAGTTCAATTCTGATCTCGTTGGTTTTGATTGTTTTGATGGCCTCTGTGTTTGGTCAGCCTGTTGAACATGAAATAGTAAGAACACATCTAGAACCAAAGGGTGTGATTCGAACAGGTCGTAAATATTATGTAGGTTGTGAAACTTTTAAATCACAAGATCAGATTCAGATATTTCGTCCAACGGGACTGAGCGTGACCCAGAACAGTGAGAATTTGTTGGGGTTTGGAATAAAAGTATACCTAATTCCGAAGAATAGGAAATATTGCACGTATTCGCTCACTACTACAGAAGTAGACCCGGTTAGCAATAATTTTACCTTTAATGAACCGACGGCTGTAATTCGTGAAGGAGATAGATTTGAATACAGCATTCAGAAACAGTATAAAAATGGTTCTACTCATTGGTATGAATGTAGAGCTTTTTACGTGAATGGTAAGTAAGAATTTTAATATTCTTGTCTAACCTTTTAGTTGTTTCTAGAGTTTATTATTCATCTTTTGTAGAATCGTCGATAAAAGAAGTCCCACAGGGTCAAATTGGATCTTACAATCCCCGTTCCGATGGTGACACAAATAATGAATCACAAACAACGCCTTCAAACCATACCAATATTAACAACACAACGGAAATCACGAAGACCTTTGTATTGGCTGAAAACACGGATGTTACGACCGAATCTGCATTAAGAGAATTCATCATACACCGGCTTACGGCGCTGCTCCCGTCAGTTGATTGGAACAATACGATAACAGAAGTTTTTCGATGGAATAGTAAATTTTCCTTTGACGTGAAAACAGCAGAAGAGAAGAGAAAAGTACTGCGTTTGCTAGAGAAGAACAAGAAAGCCGCGGAAGTGGTTCTAGATTTCGACAATTTGGAAATTACAGATAATGACGAAGACTACGACTCTGCTACTGATACTAGTTGGTAAACCAGAATTGTGAATGCAAAATGCTTTTTGAATTTTGAACTTTGTCAATTGAGGATGACGAACATGATGATGGAAAATCAAATGTTAATAAAATATCACTACCTATGTGGAAAATTACATGATTGTTTTTTTATACTAGCTGCTTTGGTCAACAATCAATGCTTAAGATTCTGTGAAAAAATCCTTTTTTTGCAAAATTTCAGAGGGTGTCGCATTGGCTAAAGAATTAAAAAAAGAATGTCTAGCTTATACACATTCAACAGAATATAAGTTTTAAGACCAGCGTCGGATTGACATGAATCCAACGTTATACTAAATTTCAGGATTTTCCAGCGCCTTATCACTGTTTGCTCCAATTTCACTCAAATACAATACGAACATGGTGGCCATCACACATGTAAATCACATTCCGCTGGATTTCTTATCACCGCAGGCATGCGTATTTATAAATTTGCGCCTTACTGGGTGTAGTCGGTTCCTGCCATTGGGCAGTATCATCATTGGGTTCGAACAAGAAACATTTGCGTTAACCATTCGTGTAAAAATGCAGCTTAAAGGATTCATGTTTCTCGCTTTGGTTGTTGTGGGCATTGCTTATGTATCAGGGGATCTAATTAGGCATTATAAAGGCTGTGGCAGATTCAAACCGAAAGACCAAATACAAATATACAGCCCCAATGGACTGAGTGTGACTCAGAGGAAGACCGAGCAAATGGTGGCTTTTGGAATAGAAGTGTACATCAATAAGCCGCAAAACAAACCGCGCGTGTATGATTTTTGGCTGAACACTACGGTTGTGGATCCGATTAGCAAAAACTTTACTTTATATGAACCGACGGCTGTAATTCGTGAAGGGGATTACTTTGACTATGCCATAAGAAAACAATATAAAAGCGGCACCATTGATTGGAATGATTGTAGAGCATTTCGTGTAAATGGTAAGTAATATTGTGTCCGTGATGTTATTTAAATTTACTTTATTTCATAATTTCCTTGCCAATCCTTTTCATAACTGTAGCAAAATACATAAAGACCGCATCAAAAGCTCACACTGAGACAACAACGCGTGGAGCAAAGTCTTTTGATAACGAAAAATGGAGTCAAACCCACAACGAGCAGGATCCTGGCAGTGTTACATCCCTGAGCAACGAAGACAACGACTACGAAGCTACCAGTTTTTTATACGAAGACTAGGGCAGTAGGACCAGTACAGCTTGTGGGTTTTAGAAAAGAAAAAAGTTATAAGTAGTAAAGCAATAAGAAATTGTTTGTAACATGGCAAAGAGAATATCCTTTTTTTCTCGTCTGATTCAAAAATTAAATATCCTTCTTCATTCACAATCAACTGGTTTTTGTCTTCGCTAAGGCACAAAAATTACACAAACTATTTATTGTAGCTGTTCGAAATTAATATACGAAGCGATTGTGGAATTTTTAAGAATGTCATAAATTCATAGTTGTAAAATATTCCAAAATATCGCAATATTTATCAACATCATTATTTCAGCCATTTACGGATTTATTTTAATACGCCGGAAAGTATGCAATGGTAGTTACACCGAACATAGGATTTAATTTCAGTTGGTAAGGGGGTTACCTACATTGTATTCACTATGTATTCGACAGATTTTTGTTCTTTCTGACTGATTAACTCAACCAAGTTATTTGGAACGATTCCTATGTAATGTAAAGTGAAACCACGGTGCTGATTACCGCCATTTTGTAGCATAACAATATTTAAGTCAGTGATTTTATACGAGATATGTTTTTGAATGAGAGGAATATAAATCTGAACATCCTTTTACGCTTAAAAAAGGATGTTCAATTTAAATTTACTCTTATTGAACATGCAATTTTTGCTTGTTGACTACGCATGATTCAACATTCGCATGACTCATTTCTTCGGAGACTGAATCTGACACAAACAAAATCGTTTGTCCATTGCATCTCGATTATTTTGTTGACTTATACTAGTTCAATCATGTCTACCGTGCGGCACTTTCCTTTGCACCATTACATCAAAGATCAAGTCTTATCAGCTCGAGAAAGTGACCAATACCAACAATGCTGATAGCATTAATTGTCCAGAATCTTCGCCTGTCGTCCGACAACCGTCAGTACTAGTGATCACTTTGAACCGCAAACATGTTGAATCGCCAACGCCTAATCCTGGCCGCGCTCGTCCTGCTCATCGTGGCGAGCTGCTTGTTCGATGGGGCCAGCGCTCGGAAGCATCGCTCTCGGAAGTCCAGCCGTCCAAAGGGCGTTAATATTGAAATCTACCATCCGAAGGGCGTTCTGATCTGGTATCCGTATCGATCGGGAATCGAGATGTTTGGTATCGAAATCTTCATTAATCAGGCAAACCCGAACCGGGACGGGTCGAGTTCGAGCGAAGAAGTATCGGCGACCTGTGACATCTGCCTCAACACGACGGAGGTTTCGTACGGAAAGTTTATTCTACGCAGCAATGACGCGATCATTCGTAGCCGCGATCATGTTTACTACAATGCGATCGTGAAGAAGACGTCCGGCAAGGCTTACGTTGCACGTTCGAACGAGTTTTACGTTTCAGGTGCGTCATAGTTTCCACCATGTTTTTTCCCCATCCTGTAAGTAATGCCATTTTGTTTGTCATCTCACACAATCACAGAAAGTCGCATTCTGATAGCGGACATCACCGGCGGTGCGAGCAACTCGCGTGATGAGAGCTCGTCCGTGGTTCAGGCCCAATCGGGAAATCTGGCCGACAAAACCCCAAACGCACTCCAGCAAGAGGTGAAGCTGCTCGAGGAAATTCTGGACGAGCTGAACCAACAGTGTAATCTGGCGCAGAATCAATCGAGGGAGCTGCTGCTGAGCGTATCGACCGAAACCCGGCTCGATGCTAAAGATTTACATCAGTTCATGACCCGACAGCTCTCCGCTAAGCTGCCCTCGATCGACTGGAACCGGGTGCTGGTGGACACGTATTACACGACCAACGGAATCATCTTCGAAGTACCGACCATCGTCGAAAAGTTGAAGATCCTTAAACTGGCCAAAAAGCTGCCCGATCAACCGATCGTGGATGTGGATGTGTTTGAAACGGAGGACGTAACAAACGATATCGAGGCATGGCTGGTGGAGTGAATGTTGAGTGTTGTTTGGTTTAAACCTCCTTGGAAGCTTGACATATTGTGTTGCTTTACGTTAGAGTGATTTGTTTAGTTTTATTGTAATCTGACGGAATTGAAAATAAAAATGTTCATGTGTGCGTTAAACTTGAGTTTCTACGGTGGAAGTTCCATTTCAACGCGGGTCCATCGTTTACTCAATTATCAATTCTTATCAGTTCTGACATTTTCCCTGGCCTGCTTGGTCGGAACAGAATGCTGTGTGTATAGGTAAAATAAAAATACAATAATATTTGTCAGAAGCTTAGACCTTTTAACTACCCATTTTAACCTTCTAATACAGCATTTATTTCTATTTCATATTTCTTGATTACATTTTAGATCATGCTGTATAAATAAACAATTGCAATTCCAATAAACTTTCATGCATTACAAACTCCTCCAAGGTCACGATAAGGCAAGCAAAACAACTGGAATGTATGTGTTTTTGTTGAATGTAAAAACAAGGGTACTTAACACAACTATTTAAATTGTTTTATTCGTTTATTCTTTTTTGTTGTTATTTTTTCTTGTGACTTAAGGTGTTACTATTAATTCTAAATATTTATTCCAAAAAGTCTAAAATGAAGCATTCATAAATTTATTAAAATTCCTACTGCATTTTCGGATTTGATCGATTTACCTTTGTTTATGTTAGCTAATATGATAAGTCAATGCATGATGAATTAAACCCAAGATCTATTTCAATGTCGCAAATGAAACTGTTTACATGAAAGATTGAATGCTGCAAAAGAATATAGAGTACCTACGAACTCGACCACTCTCCCACTCCTCGACTTTAGACTAAAGACTTCATGAAATGCATCTACCCAAAAGTTAGAAATATCCCTCAACCTGCTTCACACTGACCTAATGGGTTCATCTTCATCGCCTAAATGGTATTAGCAGCTTTGGCTTCGAGTTCTTAACCCGATCGCACCCAAAGTCGCCAAAACCTTTCGTCCTGGCCCGGGATCCCCTTAGCAATTGTCAAAGCCCATTCCCATTCGTGGTGACTTGAGGTTCGATAAGGAGACCCTTTTGTTCACCGTCCTTGTCGTCACCTGCCCGTGCAAGCTATCTTAGCTTTGAAGAATGTACAGGTCTGTTTCTACGTACACGAAAGTAATATTTAAATATTTTGATCTCATTAAAATTAAAGAGCCCGGTTTAACCGTCCCTCCGGGGCCTATTGTACGGCGACTTATGTGTGTCGACGAATGGACGCAGAAGACAATCGCCTCGCAAAGCTTTGGTACTGTTTGTTCTTCATTAAGGTCTTAAGGATAATTCCTTTAACCTCAATTTTGCTTCAGAGGGGAGCTTTCGGGCGTACGAGCGTCGTCGTAGGATTAAAAGACGATCGATGGGCGGCAGAAGAAAGGAAGCCAGCTCAGGCGAAACGTTAAGGGCCTTAGTGGCAGCGAGTGGACCGCTTCGTGGATGCGCTCCGACCCGGTTGGCATTTGTCGGACGGTGTTTGTCGAAGGTAGAATCTGTTTATTATTTTTGGGACGCAGAAGAAACGCAGGCTGCCGAGATGCCCTTTTTGGGGTACACGATAATGCGGTAAGGAAGGGTTCTTTCCTTTCTTCGGAGTTTTTGGCTGCCGAGTAAAAAGGATTAACGTTGATTCTTTCCCTCCAGAGGTGAGAGGTAAGTGGCTGAACCGGCAAAAGGTCAGCCGTGCATGGTGCAAAGTGCATTAGTGCTCGTCTTGGCTGATAGGATTCAATTATTTGTGAAGAATAGAGCAACACTTTCGGTGAATTATCGTGGAATGGAGCTTTGAAACGAACCATCTTGAAGAAGGAACCAGTTGAATAAATATTCAAGCCGATGCAAGATAAGACGTTTGTATTGAGGAAGATTGTTTCTTATCATTTTCATCAAATAGGTTGGGAATTTGGAACAAAATAATCATTCATGAAAATCTTATAGTTTTTAATGAATGAATCTTTTTGATGTTTGTTTTAGGATAAATTCAACACACACTATAACAATCTATTGAATCAGCATATTTGTGTGAGGATCACATCTTTAAAATGTGTGCATAAAAATATGTTTCAAAAGAAAAAAAAACTTATTATTTGCACTGCACTGAATGAGGAATACAATTAACCGTGTGCTTGCATTCTTTCATTCACAAACTTAACATCTTTAACAAAAAGGGCTAATAAAAAAATAATTACTATTTTCAAAACTTCATCTAAATTTATCTTTTTAGGCAGGAAGTTTTTTCAAGAAGCTATTGGGAACTTGCAAATCATAACTGTGTCTTAAGTAATTCCAAAAAACTCATTAATCAAGCAAATGTGCTCCAAGAATTGAATAATCATAATAATATATAATATATTTTATTTAGTAGTAAACTTTTTATTGAATTTTGGTAAAATATCACTTGTAGGAGTGCATTTTACCAATGTTTAACACTATTTTTTATACCATTTAGGAAGGGCTCTGCCCCTTGTCTTTCTTTCGGGGAAACATAACTCACTTGAAATTTTATTACTTCTCATTACCAACTCCGGCTTCTCATTCTACTCAATAGATTCCACCCCAAAACGGACGGGATCGGACGTCACTTTGCTTCCCATGACTGCGTAAATCACGCCAACAGTCTCGGCAACCGGCCCCCGAACATATGTTTCTTGTCAACGAGTCCAACCGTAGGCCGCGCTTCGTCACGATTTAATCCTCCACCTTCCGAGACGTTCGGATCACCTTGCCGTGCCTTTCTTATCGCACTTCCTTTCCCGCGGAAACCGGGACGCGCCGTTCGGTCCCCTTCGGAACTGCATCCGCGCACTGCTGGTCGCTATTGAGCCAACAAATTTCCCAAATATTTTCCAACTCATCGCCTTAATCCTCCGTCGACAGGCGCGGCATTTTCCTCTCCCTCGTGGAAGCCGTTCGGTGTCTCGAAGGAAACCGAGCCCGCGGGATGGGAAACAAATGACTATTTATGTTTGTGTGGCAAAGTTTATGCATCACCGTTGGTGTAAAGTTGGCCAATGTGGCGTTGAATGTGCAGAGAGTCTTTTTTCTCGTATTTTAAAACTAGAGCCGAAGATGGAGGGAGAGGATCGTGCGTTGCATCGGAGCTAATCCTTGTCATAATTAGGATCTTAGGTAGGAACATCCGGGAGTGCTTAAATTGACAAGATGCATAAGGTGGATATTTTTGGAAGCTTGGAAGTTATTCGAAAACAAGTAAATGCTGCCAACTATGAACTATTTATCGTTTTAATTTACTAACTATTTACCTTTTTCTTGCGTATTTGATTATCTGGCTTTGGCTTTATTTTAAGTTTAATGTGCTGTGTAATTTAAAACCTCATTCAATCATGACATATTTTTATATCGCTCAGTCACGTCCTTATGTCCGGGCAAAACGGACCGGACGTTATCCAAAAACCTTTCACTCCGTCCTCTCTAATCTTTGAATTAGTAACCTAGGATACCTTGCACCAGGTAGCCATGTTCTTTTCTCATCAATCTATTGCTCACCATGGTAACCTTGAGGACCTCCCCAGCCAGCTCAGTTTCAAATGAGACGGATGCGGTTGGATTTTAACATGTTACATTTGTGTCCTTCTTCAAGACCATTTTGTTTTCCTCACTTCTTTCAGTTTTCAAACCTCTCCATACCAATATGCTGACCGATTAAGACGTTCTAATATTTTTATTGCACCCCTTCGATCCGTTTTGCGACCACCTCAAGCGTTAATGATTGAAAAGAGTGCTTTTATGCTTGATTCCATACTTTTGATTCCGAAATCGATTGGAAGATGAGGAAACCCTGTTCCGCTTGATGGATTTAGGGAAATGTTAACAATCCAACAGCTACGTTTCACATTTGTCCCTTCGCTCGCTCGCCATGGAAACGGGAACCTTAGAGTATTGGAGAGCAAGAAGCTAGCAGCGAACAACCTTCAATGGAAGACATGGAAACCGGGTGAGGTTTCGGTTGAGCACGTTGTCAAGGGCGATGGAAAGAAATATCTCTATTTAACAAGTGATCTTATTACGTTCGTCACGTAGCCGTCTTTTCCCAACTTGAGAGGTAGAAAAGAAGACAAAAATCGAGCATAACAATCACATTTGCTTTCCCTGTCCCGATTTCTGGTTCCCGAGCACACGCTGACACACGACCGAACGTTCGGAAAAATCACAATTTGTTTTATGTTATTTTTCCACAAGTATGTTTCCACTTTTCCCCCTACAGCAGAGGAATGCAAGCGAACAAGAAACGGAGTGGTTTGGTGCGGGAAAACCTGAGTGAGGGCGATGCTGACAACCCTCTGGGAAAATTCTGCTGAGTTGCCACATACACCATTACGGTACACTTTGCTCCGTGCCGGTGTCCCAGCCGGTGTCGGGCGGAAGGGGAAGAGCGTGGAAAACTGGGAAATGTTGGAAAATGTTGTCAGACAGTTAGGAAACAGTTTGTGCTAACATTGAGCATAACAACAACAACGAACGGAGCGAGCGAGGGAGGAAGGCGTCGTCGATCCTCGTCCTCATTAGAGGCCCTTCCGTTCGCGAGTAGGTCACGTAGTCGCTTCTGGCGGAAAATTGTGCATAACGAGCAGTTTTTCCGAACGCTCTGTGGTGAAACTGTGTACGAAGCGAATGCTTTGTGGAAGTGCCGATTGTGTTTTACCCTCAACTGAGTGTAATCGAGTATAATATCTTAAGTACTCTACCCGACGTTCTTTCATAAAAGACAGAATATAACTTAGTAAAGTTATTTGAATATTTGTCATCAACACAATAATTGCATAATAAACTAACAATATTTTTTTTAATATTTAAGATCATTTTCGTGACATGTTTTTTTAATCTATTGTGAGCAGATAAGAATAATGTTATTAAACTCATTTTGTTCATCAAGTTTTGCCATGACTTTAGTATGATTCAAGATACATTTTTCATATTATTATATTCAGGGCACATCAATAATCTCTCTAAAATTTTACAGTTTTTTTTTTCAAACCCACAGACATAAATTTGGCCATCGGCTATCTACCATGCTGCCCACTGTGCCCAATCAAACTCAGGCACCCGAAGTGTGTTTCTGTTGATACTGCGCTGGAAAACTGTTTCTATAACGCTGCTGTAAGTGTTGGGAAACAGAATTTCGTTCGCCTCTCCCAATCCAAGCCATCGTTTTCCGCGATAACAATTTCCCATTCCGTTCGACGAGGGTTGTTGGACGCCCATCGATAAGGGGTTTTCCTATCTCCACCAACAATGGAGAGTCTGTTGCCCCCGCTTTTCACTGATGAATTTTCTCGACAAGCTCCACCCATCCGGTTTGGAAGGGGAGGTTTGTCGGTTGGAAAAGAAATGATAGCACCATCTCCCTTCGGCGGGCTTGCGTGGTGGCTTTTCCAACGATGAGTGTAACGGGCCAGCACCGAGGGGTTGGGAAAATAACACTCCCGAGAGCAACGGGAAGGACAATGGTAAATATTTTTGCATCCGCGATAAGCGTACAACTCTTTCACTTTTTTTTTTATCAACACTCGCAGCAAATGGGAAAGGACTTCGATCCAACGCAGTGCACCGGGGTTGGAAAAATCCTTGCACCTTCTAGGACGTGACTTGCGCCGTTCGGATGACGGAAAGTTAGTGCGTGTTTCTGCGTCAATTGAAGCAATTACCGTGTCTTGGTACGCGTGCACGTTTTCCGACGGTGGAGGTGTGGTCGAACGTAACCGAAGCCGTTTTGGAAATAATCATCAACATTCGCTGGATGGACATTTTCGGGGGCGAAAAAAGCCAAACACATTGAGCCCACACCATCGAAGGGATGGTGGAATTTTAATTGAAAATGTCCCTTCGAGCACCGAATTTAACATTTTTCCATCGTGGAATTGTTTGCTGTTTTGTATCGAGAAAGTTTACGGTGACAAAGAAGCAAAGTACCGTAACAACGGATTGGAAAGTAGATAACAAATGAAGCTGCCGAGCATCACTTGTCTCTTTCGTCGTCCCAATGTTCAAGAATCCTTATGTTGTTATTTATTTTCAATTCTCATCGCTATGTTTTGGCTAGTTTCTTTTTTATGGTATGGGAAAGCAATGAAATTCTTTGAATATTATATTCAATGGGGTAATTTAAAATAGTCCAACAAAATCAGCCTTTATTGGACACTTCTATGAAACCTGTGATAAAAATGAAAGTAAGTAAAGCAGAGCAAAATAATATACAGTTGAATCCATAAACCAATAAAGAAAACACGTAACAAGAAAGCAAAACAGCACAGATTCTTTTACTGTCCTTTCGTTAGAATGAAAAAAGGGGTTTCTTTATTTTCGACTTCCTTTCTTCTGCCCGTAAGACATTACAAAAATAACAAACTTTGCATTTTACTTTATGGCATTCGAATTCACTTGAGCAGGAATAAGGATTTTTTACCTTCCAAAAAGAAAACGAGAGCAAGAAAAAGGTTCAATCGTTGGCCATAAAAACCTGAACCAGATTAGCTTGACTCGGGCAAGACGTTTTACCTACAATTTCCATTCATTCCCGGCACAATGGAAAACAAAAGTTTCGCTGGCAAAATCGATCCTCGGGTAAGGGTTGAAGGGTGATGGAAATTCGAAAGGAAAGCTCAAACTGACGCTCCAGCGGCGGGCAAAAAAAAAAAGGACTCGCCAAGGACCAGCTCCATAAACCACTAAATACATAAAACAATCTTCTCGAACTCGACCAATTTTTATTGCGCACGACGATCGGCGCACGTGAGATCGCACGACGAGGAGGAAAAACACAACAGTGCAACACGCGAATGCAAAGCACGAGGCTTGGATTCAATCGTTGCTAAAGGCCACGGACAAGAGGTGCAAGTTAGATTATTTTATGAAATTATGATTTATTTTGAACTCACTTTCCGGTTGGAAGAATACGTACGTTCGACGTTCGATCGTGTGTTACCAGACTTTTCCTTTTTCGTCTCTTTCCAGTAAAAATACCAACTGACACAACTATAATTTCTGGACAGGCTTCACACCAAATCATCTGCATTGATTTAGCATGCAACGGTACTCTGTTCTCTAGAAAAAGGACGATTCGAGAAAATCCTTGAAGAATATTTTTTGCGCCTTTTCCTCCTCTCGACGAAGGTTTATGACCCCAATAATCGTCATCATCGGTACCGAGGGATATCCTTCGGATCCTTTTTTTCCCCGGATTCCGGGCCAAGGACGTGAATCCTTGAAGGTTTCAGCTACGAACGATCGGCCTGCAATTAGTGATCGGCCCTGTTAATGGTTTGTTTTCATTGTAAATCGATAAAAACATTATGGTATCCTGGCGGGGCGACAATGGCTGGTTTGGACGCGTTGGGTTCCGGGGGCCGTGCTGCAATGCGCATCCGGGAAAATGCCTCGAGACATCGCCATGGCAGATTTATTGTCACTGCTCAGTTGGAGCGAGGGCCCCGAGAGTGCGATGATCGATCGAAGGACGTGCCGAACGGGGGGAGTCCGGTTAGGTGGTGCTCTTCTTTGGCCAATTCGATGGGCACATTCTTTCCCATGGGGCCTTGGACACTTTTCTTTAGAAGAACGATTCGTTTCACAACCTCGACCAACTCGGTGGTGGTTTGCGGAGAATCGATTACCATCTTTATCTGCACTCCGGGTGCTGAACCTCAAACTTTTGGCCAGAAATCTGGCTGCATTTCGCTACGGAAAGAACATTTTGTTTTCTTTCGGATGCACATGAAGGGAGAAGTCAGTTTTTAAAGAACACATTGGCACATTCAATCGCTGACAGCGGGAAGCATTAGTTGCTTCATGTTTCATGGAAACAGTTTTGCACAATTTAAATATTCTAGGAAAATGTGCAGTTTAAGCTCCTTTTACTAGGTGTTTGTATTTAAATACGTTGGGTATATTCTAGAACATAGCTGCTCTTTTGTAAGCTATTCGTTAACTGAAACATATGAAAAATTATGATTAATTTTCTTTACTTGAGTTTTAGTTGAGCAAGAGCAGAGTTTTTTGTGAAAACTTTATTTAAAATTTAAGAAAACATAGCTGTGACATCTCTTTAATATCTAAGCATTAAAATATGAAATGGTCTTAAATGTCAACAAAATAAATGTTTCGAAAATAATTCAACATTGAATTCGGGGTGAAATATGTTTTAAATTATTTTTATTCATGGAATGGTCTTTAACTCTATAATATAATACAGTCAAAATATTTAAATTAAACTAATAACTATTTTATTCACCATGGTTTCGATTTTCATAGTATGGCGAATATTGCTGGGGTATAAACAATTATAAAATGAGTAAAACCCTAACCAATTCTGTGGTTGTGAAGTTTAAACCAACCTGATAAGATTTTTTGCACAGAAAAAACTCTTCCCTGAAGTTAAAACGATGTTGTCGTATTACCATTAACGCGACAGTGAAGGCCGTTATAATGCAAACCCCGCAAACGTTGGCTTAGACCGGAAATAGTATTAATAACAAATCGATTGTGTTTGTGTGCTTTTTTCGCGCGGTATCACACCACTCGACCCGCCACTCCTGGTGGTCCGGTTTTGGGCGCGTTCCGGCGTGCAAACAAACGGCCCGTTTTTTTTTAAATTCGCCCTCCATTGGCCACAGCCCGGGGTGGAACGCCGAAGCTGCTGCAGACGGATTGTTTTAGACCCAACATAGAAGCCAAATTGAACTCACCAAACTGTGGGCAGAAGGAGAATTGGGCGGAAGAAACCCGATCACTAAAAGGGCGCGAACCTAAACACAATGCGACCAACCGTTGGAAACCGCGAAAATGCTTCCGCTGGGAAATTAAACGGGGGAAAAACAATGCTCTCGGGACTGATCGCCAGCAGGCCAAAGGATGCCTTTGGTGGTACCACATTGTTCATTTGTTTTCTCGCATGCTCGCCTCGTCCGAAGTCGTTAGCAATAGGACGAGACGAAGGGATGGGGTAATTAACTCCGTTCACCCATTTGTTCCAATCGGCATGCCAGGGTTTTCTTCGTCCCCTGACGGCGAGACCACAAAGGGAGACCGCACCGCGTTGCGAAGGGAAATCGCAATTGTTCGATTGTTTTGTCGTCAGTTGGTGTTTTTTTCCGTCGTCAAACTTTTCCACCATTTGTGGAAAACAATCAATAAAGGAAAACCACCAGATGCGGTCGCAGAGGGTTTCCTTGGTGGTTCACATAGCAAAGGGATCCTTCAGGCTCAATGTTTAATTAATTGACAAAATATTGGCCAGCACTTCAGCTGAGTTGTCGAAGGAAACGTTAAGGCATAAATTTGGCGCACTTCGCGGAGGACGAAGTCGAAAAGTCTGACTGTGAGCGCTTTGCATTTAATTTCCGAAGGGGAACACTAATCCGAGCTGTCAATGAGGCTTCAAAGTAAATTTTCTTTACCGAACACTGTTTTCCCAACCGGTGTCAAACGAGCTGCAGCTAGGAAAACATCAATAACTGCCGCCAACTTGTGGCTTTCCCATTTCGATGAGAAGACCCTAGTAAGGATTCGATTTTTTCTGCCTTTCCCATTCCATGATAACCGTTTCCGCTCGACACAGTTCCCGTTGAGGGAAATCAAATTTTTGGTGAAACGTTCCATCTTTCACAACATCCACATTCACTCCGGTGCGCTGCGTTGTGTTGATGTGTGATTGGTGTGATTCTTTGTGTAGGGCTGAAGCATAAATAAACACCCTGATACACAGCACATGGGCCTAGTGGTTACTTTCTCGGATGGGTATCAGTTTACCAAAAGCGGCGAAAGGGAATCCACCGCAAGCTGCAATAGCTTTGCGAGGATCAACTTCCGCAAGCGATCGGAAACTCAAGTGTTTACTTCTTTCAACGTTGTGTGAATTTAAGAGAAAAAATCCCTTGACGTTTGGCTTAAGTTTAGAAACTTATGGAAATATGCAAGAAACTTATGCAAATGTTGTGATTAACGTAAAATCGAATAGTCGAAGCTTTTGCAAAAGAAGTGTTACTTTTAATTCGCTTATCAACTGATCTAAAATGACAATCAATAAAATAGAAAATTTGAAATGATCATAATTGCGATCATATGTTATTTTAATATTGGAACATAATTTAGTGCTTATTTTACTTATTTGTAGTTTTAGTTATTCTTTTTCATAGGTATGTTGACAAATTTACATTTCTCCTAAACCATAAATGCGAATTTATTTATATGGAAAGGTCGTTTTTATATACATTTTGAATTATTATGTGATTTTTGGTATTGATTGTAACCATATTTAATAGTAGCAAATTTTCTTTGAAAATCCCTGGCTATCTAATTATTTTGTCGGGATAGAATCAGACTAAAATATAAAGAATAATGAAATTTGTTACAACGCATCACAATATTTATAAAAATCAATGGCACACCCCTACCCTTGAGCACATCATGAAAATCCTCCCTCATGTGCGATGAGTTGCTTAATTCATAAACTCCCGAAGGCAAACAAAAAAGGGCATCATTGAAACACTCGAAAGATAATGTGCCGGATGAGGCAAGCGCCTCATTGAGCGTGAATTGCTCCAACTAAACCACGTTCCGATCCCGAAGAGGCGCACTATTGCACTTATGATTGGTTTTACTTCCCCGTGGGCGCAAATTATGATGGTACTGTGTAGTGGTTATGTTTTATTTTCCATCCCACCAACCACCTATGCCATCCATCCTTCGGCCCAGTGCACTCCCGCTGTAAAGTTTGTAAATGTTGTTCCATACACACCGGTGTTGGGCCCAAAAAAGGGAAACGATAGATGTACCGGAACAGGAATGCATGCACTTCAAACCATCGGAAAAGCCATATCCTCGTTTTGGGGTGGCTGCGAGTGCCAGATTTCCCGTGGTCGCATATTAGTGGTTCGTTACTGTGAATGTGTTCGTTTCTTTTTTTCGACCACTTCTAACTGCCTCAACCGTGCCTTCCATGCCGCCCGCATTATTTGCGCCCACCACGAGCACGTGGAAAAAGCGACTCGACCCGACTGAAGCACGTGCAGCGCGCGGAAAAAGCGAAGCATCGAGGACACTTTGCGGTGGCGGGAAAAACGCGCATTGTTCGGAGGGAAAGGTTTTCGGTGAAAGAATTTACATCGTTGAGCACGAACTGCTGCAGTAGTTTTGCAACCCCCCACCTGGTCACTTCCTCTCCCCGCGAGGAAGGGGCGAGGAAAAATGGGCCATCTCACGGGTGCATTTTCCTTCAGCATTTTTCACCATGGAATCGATGTTGCCTTATTTTTCCTTCAACGTTACGGGGTACAGAATCCAGAAAACGGAAAACTCCAAAAAGCCATTGACTCTTCTTCAACGGAAAGGAACCCTCGAAATGAAAGCCACCAAACATCACCGAGTGATGCTTAGCAGTGCAGTTTCCATCCGATGTTCGACACAAACTTTTCCTCTTGTTTGTTTCCAATATTATTTTCATGGTGTGCCAGTAAAAGGGTACTTTGGCGTTCGCCTTCGGTCGTCGTGAGCCAAAGCAGTAGATCTCGAATCAATCGACCGCCAATAAGACACGTTCCTTCTTTAATTTTATTTTTGTTTTCTAAGAATTCACGATGTTCGATTTTTTCAAGACCAACAGAACTGTTTCTTATCACCTCAGCCGGAAAATTCGGTGGTCCACCGTAGCAGAACTCAAGACTCTCGGATGAAGATCAAACGAGTTTTCTAAGCTAATGAAATCAATCCACTTTCTCACCTGCTGTCACGCGGAATAAACACGATTAATAAAAAGGCACCTCAAAGCGGATCGGCGTTTGCATTCCCAGCATAAAGACGATTTATCTTCGTAGCCGAAGGAGGAACACGGGAAGTGAATGGCGAGGGCTAGATGATCATTGAGGATCACATTGAGGGCTGCTACTACCGGCTCGATTCCCGTGTTGTTTGTTTAACCTTCAACATGCCACTTCGGATTTTCCTGGAAGAAAGCAGCACACGGTTTGTCGGTGCTCAATCCGTACTGGAAACAAATTCGGAAGATCAATCCGATCATCGTCTCGTCGTCTCGGTTCCGTGCTTCCTTCCTTCCTTCCTTCCGATAGATTGGGAATTTTCTTCTAGTTTCGATAGGTGGCTTCAAACAGTACAGTTCCGAGTGGAGAAGGAGAATACGTTGGTAATTTGTTTGATTGGAATGTTAAAATAAATCATTTGTAACCAGTGTTCGGTCTCCCACTTTCCCACTTTTCCGCCTGGAGTCGGAAGTATTCGGCGTGTGTATTTCAAAAACGTACAAAACAACAAATAAAAATATCCTTCCCGCAGCCGGAACCAGCGATGGTTTATGTTTCAGGGAAAACCCCTCTTCGCCAGAGGGGAACGGGAAAAGTTTTCCACTACCACACGTGGGACAGAGTTGTTTGTTTAAACGCGGACACGGAAAACGGCAAGCGCTCCCGGGCCCGTACTGTGGCTGTTGAATGTTAACTGTCGATCAAGTTGATGGGATTTAGTGGGCACTTCAAACGATCTCGATCTCGATGGCCTTTGGTGTGTGGGAGAGAGGGCCCGGGGAAAATGGGGGCTTTAAAGCGAAAGTGAACGATGATTAATCATCCCCGAGAAAGGCATCGATACAAATATTGAGTCCTTTCGGAGAAAAACGAAGACGTGCGAGTGAAACGTACGGTCGTTTGATTATTTCGTGACACGAAGCGTAATGTTGGGAGTGTGTAGGGGAGTTCAAAGTCTCCCTGGGACGGAGATCAAAGAACATCAATCGGGAAGAAAAAAGGTTTGTTTAAAAGTATCTGAAAAATAATCAAAATTCAATTAAACAATATTATTTCTCTTGATACAAACAACTGAAATCCTAAAATATACTTATTGGAATGTTAATGTATTATTAATGTGCTAAATAATAGAAACATTTGTGGATACAACATTTCGCTCTTTCCAGTAAGTAATATATGTAGTAATTTTATATTTTAAAAAACTTAAAATTCTAATTTTTATCAACGAAATAAGGACTTGAGCACATTAATATACCTGTTTACTTTCTCAAAAGCACATTTTGGATAATATGTTTAAACTAAAATGCTATCTATCCTGTCCATGCACAAACATACAATTGTAGACATATTATTGCTCTTAACGATAATTATTTGTGTTCATAAAAAAAACACACACACACACACACAAATGTATGCGCGTATCGAAACAATGAGCTCATAATTTGTACGTTCGAAACAAAATTGACGCATGTTTGTTTCGATTGTAGCGTTACATGGGTTTATGCATTTTTACTGATGTCTTTCAAAATGGCTATAACTTTAGCTCCGGACACCCCGCGTTGATGCGAGCTGTAACTGTAACAAGCCATAAACGGATCGGTACATACATTCCCTTTTGCCTTTGGGGTCCCGGTTTGTCGCGGTTTGCGTTTGAAACAAATAAAACTAACGATGTGACCACTTTCGGTGCAATGCGTTTTCCCATAGTTTTCCGTGGCGCACACACACTTTACTCGCTTGCAAAGGGAAACATTGTACCGACTGTTGTCGACGTGTAGTGGGTTTAGTAAATTTAACGATTTTCTCTTTTCTCGGGTTTTATGAGGCTCACGCAAAGCAAAATAAAATACGAAGCGCCTGTTGAATGCCGAACTCATAATTCCCTCGTGCAGCGAGAAACAAAGGGTCAAAAAAGTGAAGAGAAATAATTAAATGATCGTAGCCCTTTCGGGGAGGATCTGGAGCGTTGGAAAATTTCCCAACCCATCACCGATGCACACCGGGCCGGAATTGACACGGTAACGGCAATCATCAAACACAACAATAACAAGCGCGGCCCAATTAATCCCACCGTAGGGAAAATCGAATATCATTTTTCATGGTTCTATTTTCTTTCTGTTGCGATCACAGAAAAAAGGTGGCGTCAGGCCACCGGCAACTCCAAAGCGCAGGGCCTAGTTTTTAATAGAGCTATTAACTGTCGAAGTCGGTTTTCGGGTCCTAACTGGTTCACCCTTTTTTCGCCACTTTTCCAACCCCGAGGTGATAACTCCTCACTACTCCAGATCGAATCATCCGCGGGAATCCTGGACACGGCACCTCAAAACGCCACATGCCTTGCCGGAGAGGTAAAAAGAAATTAATGCCCATTAATGCTCGTAATAAAACATTATTTTTACGAGATCGCGGCGAAAAGTGTCTTTTTTTTATTCGGTACCTTCGCGGGTTCGTGTGAGTTCGATCGGTTTTACGAGTTTTTAACGAGCCTCACAGGGAAAGAGTTGGCATGGGCGCTTTTCGGGACAGTTTTGATGACCATGTCGGCGCCTCAACCGAATCCAAAAAAGGAACTGGCGTGTGAGAAAAGTTGTTCCAGTTCCGTCGTAAAACGCGAACTCAAAGCTCACCGAAAACGTTTAATAACTAAAACTGACACTCATTTTCCACCGGCAGAAGGTAAAAAAGAAAAGATCCGGCGCAGATGGAAGCGGTTAACCTAGGCAAGGTGTATTTCAAACATGGAAAGGTTGACAGCCGGCCGGGGAGAGAACTTCATTAACCTCTTCGGCGGAATGTTTCCCGCTGGTTGCGCTGGAACACGAACAAGGGAATCCATTAAAAACCGCCCAGGATCACGCCGTTTGATTGGCAATCGCTCCGTCCTTTGATGTCCTTGTCGATGTCGACGGAAAAGAGTGGTTAGGGAAAAACAGGAAGCCTCGAAGGATGCAGACCCCGAGAACAAAGCGCGCTGTTACCAAACTCGGCGCAAAGTGTCGGAGTCAAACTGTCCGAATGTTTTCGCTCCGACCGTCCGACGCTACTACCTTTTGCTACTAAGAACGAAGGGACGGTGAAGGACGGCCAGGATAATAGAAAGCCAACCGACAACCCGGTGCTCCACGGGAATGCTCCCGGTGTCCGAGCAACGGGGACGAATCCATGCTGACTCGGGAGCGAAAAAGGGCACGGAATTCCAAGGGTTTGAAGTAAGGAAAGCTGCACGCCTCCTGCCAGGATACCTCAAGGTGTCCTCACCAGCAAAGAAGCATCCCGATGAGCTGAGCAACCTTAATTCCCGTTAAATTAACTATTCATTTGCCGTCAACGTGCAAATGAACTGCTTACCGACAGAGAGCCCGGTTTTTCATTTGTTTGCTGCTTTGTTTGAAACAAACCTACCTCACCTTCGCTTGGCTTTTCCTGCCAGCACCGGTTGCACAAAAGCCTGCCAGTCGGCGGGTGGAAAAAAGGACAACCGCTCCGTTCGCTCAAGGAGTTGGAACAATTGTTTCCGATGCTACCAACCGATGTTCCAACAAATCTTTGGCATGTGCGCCACCGACACAATCGGATGTTTTTCCCCCGACGAGAAGAGAGAGAAAAAAAGGACACCAAAAAAGGACATGCACACCGCACGCCCCGGCCCTCCATGGGGTGGGTTTGATTGTTCTTTAACGATTGTTTAAACGACGTGTTTGATGGTAGGATTTTTTTTCCCGAAATCCTCCTTTCGGTCGTTTGCGCAAAACCAACGATTTGTTTCCAAATGTCGTTTTGCGTCCCGCGTCCGGACAACGGCAATCGCATAAACACGTGCGCCCTCGGGGGCAAACATAGTCGCCGGTAACAATGATCCCTGGGTCGGGAATTGTTTCTGCCCGGTCGCATTGTTCCGGGTCGCAATCAACGCTCGGAAAATGGCTCGCTGGATGTAATCCAAATGGCAAATGCTATCGTTCCTCGAAGGTGAAAACGGTTCGCCCATGATCCGCAAATTGGGTCGGTAAATGAAGCCGTTTCTGGTGGTACTGTTTGGTTGTTTAGCTTCGATTGTGTCGGTATCCTTCCGGGATTTGTTATGCCATTCACCGGGCATCGATGACAGCGGGGGCTATAAGAGGAAATTTGTTCTGCATCCTGCGGCTACAAAGGCGACATAATTGGATCCCGAAAACCTGCGCAGGTGATGGATTCGAGTGTTCGGAAGGAGGCAGAGAAGCACAGCTGGTGCTTATCAAGAAGTGATGAAAAGTGTGTCCTACCTTTAAATTGCACCTTGCGATTAAATGGTTCCACATCTACTTTCCAACAAATTCTCACAACGAATGAAAGAATTGAAGAAATGTAATTGTCCTCCAGATGAGAAAGCAAGACTCTAACTGCTTAACAACTTGCTGACCTCAATATGCACAGCACACATTTACTGTAACGACTCCGGTCGTTGTTTTGTATGTTTGGGTTGATCATCATGCATCCTCCCCATTATCAGCGTCGTCATCTCCCGGAAGACACTTTTTCCCACCCGAAATGTGAAGGAACTTAGGAAGACAACGCTTGAACGAAATGAATAATTATAACGCATGTGTATCCCCCTCCGCCATCCAATAAAGGTCGTTGAAGTCGCTGTCAACGTCTCGCCATATGAGAGCGAGTTGAAGTACTCATATGAATTACCCGAATTAAGATTCCCGGGCCAAGATAAAAGAGGCTTGAGGGTTCAAAATTCCCTCCCACCACCAAGAAAAAGGGAATCATTCACGCCTCAAGCGAATCATGTGAAGTTTCCACCGACAAAGTAGACCCTGGAAGAGTTTACGAAGTGTCCTTTCGAGTAGCCGGGAGCGTCATCTAGCTAACTAGCTCCCCATTAACCTACACATGGATCAGAACGGGAAAGATCTATTACCGACCACTTGTAAACTAATCTTTCAAAGCCGCAAGTCTCTGTCCTCAAGCCCGCACAAGAATGGTTTCGGTGTCTTGAACCGTGTCGAAGATCCAACACTCAACGCTCTTCCCGCGTGGAACTATGGATATGGAGGAAGATTACCACACACTTCCCGGGGGCCCGAGCAGTGGCGTAAGTGCTGTAAAACAACCGATTAAACTTATTTATAGTTTTATGAAAGCTAATAAGGAAAAGACATTTGTTTCCTCCCGCCACCCATCGGGACCCTCCTTGAAGCGACCAAGACATCACGAGTGCGGCGTTCATATGCTCGAAAAGGGAAACTCCACGTTCACGTCCGAAAAGGGGAGCCATCTTCAGACATCGGGTCGGCGAATGAAGAAGTTAATTATTTTCGTACCAGCTTCTTCCCGGCGTTCGTCGCGTTCCCTGCCCTGCGGCGCTTGATTTAATTTGGGAAAACAATAACATAAATATGTTTTATCATTCGGGCTGCCGAAAAACATAGGAGCCAGCGTTTGGTGTGGTGGAAAAGGCCACGCGACTGAACACCAGAACGATGGCACTATCTTGTTGATGCCACGGTTTTGTTTCTTTCTCCCTGCCCAACGGTCCCCCCCTCCTCAGTGTCGCGCGGGGCCTTTGGTTCATTTATCAAACTGTTTACGATGGTGTTAATTGGATGTTAATTAGTTGCGTACAGCGTTGGCCACCGCGTTCCACCATCGGTTTTGGGTGGTTCTGGTTGTTGACAAGATGTTCCCGGGCATCGGAGCTGTTTCCTGGTGGGGTTGGAGTTTTGCGATGGTCGGAAAGCCCCTTGCGTTGGGAAAAGATGTTGCATGATGTATTCGACGGATCATTAGGCGAGGTGACAAGCAGAAAAATGGTACACACCACCATCAGCCATAAGTGGTTTGATACACGATCTTATTAATTAACGCATCAGGCAGAGGGAGGGTTACAACGTAGTTGGATGTTGTAAAGTTGGTTGTAAAGCGATTTGTAAGTTATAAAGAACCTTTTCTCCAATTTTGAACAACGAAAGAGAGAACTCAAATGATTCTTGAGAATTCGTAGAAGATGCATGAAAAATGATTCTTTTGTAAGGAAAATTTCTCTCGATTCAGTTCTCACCAGGAATCAGTTGTCAGACTCCTTTAACCATGATCGGACAGTGTATAATCCTTCCTAGGAAAGCAGCTCCTTTTTCGTGAGATCGCGTTCGAGATCATAAATCGTTCCGTGCAACATCGTTTCCATAGGAGCCAACGTGTCTAGCACGGCCTGCTGGGAAAGGCAAACCGAAACCCCGTGGAATACATTGCATGCGCAACATCCTGCCACTTCTGGGAAAGGCGTACAGCAAGTGCATGGAAAACATATGGCTTCGGCTTTCACGATCTCGCGACGCGCTGTCTGCCACGGCCGTAACGCGTTGCCCCCGAAGGATCCTTTTATGTTCTGAGATAAATTATGAGATTGTAAAATTTTGAGGTGTCGATCGTTTGGTTTACGATTGTGAAAAACATCGCACAGCATTTTCCTACGCATTTTAAGAACTTGCTGTATTTCCAACTCCATGTGGAAGGGTGGGTAATAAATTAATTAAAACTGTATCACTGTTCGCGGGTTGCAGGAGAAGGGTCTATAAAATCCAATGAATCGATAGTCGTTGAGATTTGTGGGAAAATCGTTTAGCCGCGCGCAGTGCATTCGAAAAGATTTCCCACTCAAAGAGACCCCGTTTATGATGCCACACCATAAAGGTTGCAGCGGGTCAAGGCGTTGAGAACTAATAAAAACACATTTCCCTCTGAAATCGAGTTTCTCAAGGAAGATGGAGTTGTTTTTTGTGTACGTTGGAGAAGAAGCGGGCAACCACTTGAAGCAATCAATCTCGCGGGCGGTTTCAAATAAACTTGCGTTCCGCGTCTGGCTTACGTCAAGAGCCCGGGTAGGCATGGTAAGGAAAATAATCAATGAAATCGATTGTGCTGGGGATCGGCTCGTCGATGTTGGATATTTGTGTTACGGAGAGTCACCAACGGTTTTATTCATGCCGTACAATGTTGGGTGAAATGTTTATTTAAGAACGAAGGGTATCCTCCAACGTCTTGGAACAACATTGTCTGTGTTAAGTATTATTTTACATAATTTATTATGCAAACAAGCTACCGGTAACTACATTCAATTGGTTATATTATCTCTTTTAGTTGATGAAAATTAAAATTATGTGCTATTCTATGATCCATTCGGAAAACACTAACTCCCTCCCGTTTCTTTCTGTTTGCCGCCAAAGTTTTTGTTTATCACCCCCGTACGCGATCTGTTTACCAATGTTGTTCACAAATCAAAATGTGCCGGGGGAGCGGGAGCTAGCCAGCAGTTTCCATCGACACGTCTTAAGAAGTTCTCGCCGAAACCGCACATGGATCGCGTGGTACCAAATAAAGCGTATGATCTTCCTTTCGGGGAAGCGAAAAACCTAACCATGTATCGAAAACCGAACCTCAAACGAATCAAACTTCTACGGAATGTCCAGCCCGATCGGGCTTTGATCGTCTTACACTTCCCGGCGGCACTTTGGAGTCGATCCGGCGGCGCGATTTATGAGTGCGCACACATGGACGCCGTGGAGTGATCCCGAGCGCGGGGAAAACATTGCCGGGATTGTTTGTTGATCAATCAAGGGTGGTAGTTTTCTTTCTCGTTCTGTAGTTTTTTTTTTCTTTCGTGAAGATGCCCAGCGTCTTCTTTTTTTTCCCTTGGATCCCCGTTGGGTGAAAGCCGAAGTCGCGAGCTCGTTAAGCGTGACGCAAATGAGACAGAATAATTGGGCTGTTAAAGTCATTTCGACCGTTTTGGAATCAATTTCACCGACCGTTTGGAGGATCCCGGGTGTTGGTTTTTTTCTCCGAGTGTTTCTAATCATTGTTGGTTTCTCTTTGTATCTGGAACAACCACCACCGGGAAGCCTTGATTGGTGAGAATTTTTTACCGCGGGCATAAAACTGTCACCAGCTGAGCGCATTATGCGTCGATTGTGGCGCTAAGAAATTAATTCTTTTCGTGAGAACGATGGAGTAGACCACTTTCTTTCGAACCACTTCATTGCCGTGAGATTGTACGTTGGAGTTGTGCAAGGCCCGCAGGGTTCCGAGGAAAGTAGAAAGGAGTCCATCAGCCCGGATCAAGCGGTTCCTTCTCCAAAGGGAAAGGATTCTCGGGCGATATCGAATAACGAACGACTTATCCGTCCAATGTCGGCAATCAAACAAGGGCTTCATGTCGTACGCACTTGAACCTCCGTTGGCCAGCAGAATCAGTGCCGTACTGGACCGAGTAACCCCTTGCCGAGATTCTCCGGGCACCGGGCGGTCAGCCTTACCCCGCACGAAGCCCGACTTGATTACTTCTCAATTAAAAATCTGTAATTCGATCGCCCGGCTGTGACCATCGGCGATCGTGCGCTGGTGGCTGCTGGTGGCGGTTTGCGGTAGTGTTGCTTCATTCTTGGTTAATGACCAGCAAACGGGGTGCTTCCTGGCTTCCCTAAGCTTAAGGAAGGCTTCCTTCCTTCCTTCATTCGTTGCTTCCACACGCACCCAGCCCTTTGGAAGGAATCGTGTGAAGTAATAATTGTAATTGGGAAAATAAACACCACTTCGTGCGGCCACCAAAATGGACCGCTAATGAACCCGCATCATTAGCGCCGGGAGTAATTGATGATCCCCGCTTCGAGTCGGGTCTCACTCTATTTTTTTTTCGTTTTTGGAAAGCCACAGAAATACAAAGTGATTTACGGAGAGTTGGAAGCGTCCCTTCGGACATGCTGGACATTCCCTCGCCCTGATCCGGGAAACCTGATGCCACTTTTCGGACGCTTCGGGTTTGACGTTATTTAGTTTGTTGTTATTGTAGTTTAATTCATATTGATGTGTTCAAATCTTGGCCGGGTTTGTTTTGCGGTCCACATCAGCTCGACGTCGCTCGATCGCCGTTCGGGTTTCAGAAATGTGGGCAAGCCCACAGTCTTGGTGAGGTCTTATGAGGGCGTCGTTGGAAGGATACTTTCTGCTGGCTAAACAAAGTGATGACTCTCACTTCCTTTCAATCATTATTTGTTCAACAGAATTCTTTCCATTAGAATAAAAGCAACATCATTCCTCGTCCCGTCGAACGGAACGTTTTAAAATGTTTGCGGTTTAACATTCTCGTTAGGCATTAATCGGTTGCTGTCAGCGTCTAATGGATTGATGGAAACAATTGGTCGAAAATGGTGCGATCAATTAATGCTAGAAATAAGATTATACAAATTATATGATCGTTGTTTAAATATCTTTTTCCAGACGTGGAAAAAACTTAGGAGTTAACGCTTCTTGTTTTCGATGCTGTTGCTTGTTTTTGCATTTTTTTTAATAAAGTTACATTCCCGGAAGGCTCTTAAACCCTTGGCCTACATCTTTCTGTTGACATTTGAGTTCCGTTCGAGTTGTCTAGGATGGCTCCATAAAACAAACATTATCAAAGCAATTCCGAACTAATGATTTTTCAATGTTTAGCTCGTCGGCAACCCCTTTGATCATACGACTTCATGGGTAAGTGGACAAAATATATCTTCCGGAAAACAATCGGCGGTCGCGTATATTCATCGACAGAACACTCCGTGGTGCGTGAAATAAGAAATTCAATTCGTTTCACATTTCAAGCCAAAAATGGCATTAATGGCATGAGCACGAGGGAATTCCTTACGGCGGCAGTTCAAGACCATACCATTGGAATTTGTCCACCGTATCATGTTTTGATGATCCTTCGGAGCATACCGATCCAATCACGCCAACCAAATGGTTTCCCTGTTTTGACCTGAAGCGCGTTCCAACAGAAGGACGATGCAATCTATCAACCGCGAAGCAGCGAACGCAGAACAAAATCCCATACAGATGAAAGGTTCGAAAGTTGTCTAGCCGAAAGCGACGCGAGTTGTTTCTTCGCCACCATAGAACCACATTTGTCACCAACGGCTCGAATTTCCAACGCTCGGGATCCTTTCGTGGAAGTCGCATCTCTTGGGTTGGTCAGATGCCGGGGACGTCTTCTCCAACTCCAAACCAGAAGCAAAATGTAATTAATATCGCCTTTCGTTACGATGGCCAGCCGAGCTGCTTTCACCCGGGATTACCGGCCGCTTCCAATGTTGCGCTTGGAAAAACTTGACACGTTATTAGTGCAGCATTGAACACGCATTTCTTCTACGCAGTCTCGTTCAGCCGTTCGGAAAATATGTCCCCGCCGTTCCCGGGAGGAGCAGCGCGTGTTTGTAATTCGACCGCCATTGGAAACAAGTTTGCTCAACATGGCAATGCTCGTAAGGATTGTGTATGTCGTACGTCGGACGATGCGAAACGAGCTCGAAACAGGTCCTGGTACGATAATTTAGCGTCCCAGTGCGCCCAATCAGACAGTATCCTGATCGCAAATGGGAGTAATCGAACAAAATAAGTCGAAAGACGGGGGACAAAGGTCTTCAGAAACACAGTGTCGTCCTTGTTCGTAGGTTTATTGAGGTTTATTTTCTTCAAACGAACAGGTTTTCATTGAAATATGCAGTTTTAAACAATATCCTGGGTATCTAAAAATAATCGTCCGAAGGACAGTGACGGTAAAATTGTCATCAAGCATAATAAAACCCATCGTAAAGCAATCGGAAATGGTAATAAAGAGCATAATGAAGTACATAAATAACGTTTACTCATGACATATTTAAACCACTGTCACCAGACTTGCAAATGGAACGTATAACAATTCTCGAAACGTGTGGCCCTGATGAATTGCTTTACGAGAAAGTGCGCCAAAAATAACATTTCTCACAGACAATCTGGTAAAATATTTCTTTCCTCGTATTTCCTCCGGCTTGTTTTGTGCATTTCTGAGTATTGTACATTTTATAACTTTATTGGGTCCAATTACTTTTCGCAAATTAAAGTCTTTACGTACAACCCACAACAAATCATAAATGCCAACGATTAATATTTGGTTTTTGTTGTGTTTATTAAAAGTAAAAAAGCTGTTGGCTCAGGTGTGAAGTACTTCCAACAAATTATTTTTACAAAGTACACCCCTGCAAAGTCTACAAAATAGACACGAAAGAAGATTTTCTTTCATACTTTCACACCTGCTCCCAGAACCCACAATACTGTGTATGCAAAATAAATGTGGCCAAAATTAATTCAATTTTACACCTATTCTTGTCATATTTTTCTTCTATCAAGTCATCAAAGCGACAAGTGTTTGCTTTTAATCTACACGTACCTTTTCAATTATCAAATAGTCTATTTGATTTGCAAAAACCGTTACACACATGAACAAACAAACGAGAATAAGAAAAGAAACTATGCAAATGTTTGTTTGTGGGTTGGTGGAAAAGGGAAAACCTCTGAGGGTCCAAGAGTGAAACAAACTGTCAATACCGTACCTTGCTATAACAGAGAAACATGAAGCAACCGAAAAACGGAAGGAAGCAATTTGCGATAAAAGTTCGAACTTCCGAAAAAAATGCTTTTTCCTTTGCAAAAATAACATGAATAAGGATAATCCACCCAGAAGGAGAGGAGATGATTGCATCGGTGTTTTTGGGTCAAATTTCAATTAAAATTCGGCTTGCAGGTCCTTTTTCCCCGTAGACAGGTGAGAATAAGGCATAACGTTAGGGTTAGTGTGCTGATTGTTTCCATTTTTTCGTTGTTCGATCTATATTGAATGTTTCCTTTCTATTTCCACAATCCGTTTTGCAAACAGTGGTCGATTTTCTTCCAGCCGTTTTTCAGTAGCTGTGAGATCCGGTGGAGAGTCGGCTTTGAGTTAGAAGACTTCATTAAAGTGCAAAATAAAAGACGATGTCTCGAGAACCACAAGCATTAATTAATCTGTTCCGGTTCAATTGAATTACATCACCGCTCGGGATCCGACCGGTTGCCGTTCGCGTGGAGTTCCATTTGTGCGCAAAGTTGTCACTTTAAGATTGCCGGCATCCATGGAGAAGGAAACGTGTGTCGTGAGTCGTCCGTGTACGGTTGGTACAATTACTTTTAATTGAGATTAATAAGAAACTATTGCAAGCAGTCACTTCGCTTTCCGTTCGAGCGTAAACACCCGGCATGCGAGAAGATCGAATGGCAGCCGGGAAAGTGTATGCTAGCAAAAGACAACAACAACAAAAGCAGTAAGATGCCTCCAATCTAATGCACAACCGGCAGACGTCGTCGACGATCGGAGGGAAAGATTTGCGTAAGACAAACAGACGCCCAACGTCCGGGACCGGCAACAAAAGGCGAGTAGCGGGCAGAAAACAAAACGACCGCATCTCCACTGGAGTGTGGAAAATTGATGACATTTACGACGATAACTCGGTTGACTTCTCAACTTCCCGTCCAATTGACCGCGGGGTCAGCGGGAATCGGCCACACCGCTGGGAGGCTCGGTTTTCGCGTTTTTCATTCATTTAGCATTCATTCATTCATTGCTCCGGCCAGATCGTGAGCGAAGCTTGTGTGTTCGTATGTCTCGGTAAGTAAATCGTAATTTATGAATGAAAAGAGGAGCATAATTTAAATTATCATTAAGACCTGGGTGAAGCCTTTACTGCGTGTAAAGAACATAAAGAGCGGAGCATGAGAGAATGTTTCCAAAGAGAAAGAAAAAAGATCATCCTCATGTGAAGTAAAACTTTTTTAACTCATAAAATAGAGGCATAATAAATTAACACCCCTTCCTCAAAAACCCGCTTAAAGTAATGCTTAGAAGTTTCTTTTCTTTCTGCGAAACATTACCGACAAATTACGTGAAAAATTACTCAATTTATCGACACATGGTATACGTCTTTCTTTTAAACAAATCGGTTTTCAACGCTGTTGAATCGGTTTTCGGAAGCATTAAAAATACAAGAACATGCAAAAAAGTTACTCGAGGTATTTACTTTTCATCTCGTGTTTCTTTCGCCCTAGTTTTGTGGCATTGAAGATCGATGCATTTTTTCCCCGGAGCGTACATTAATAGTTCGTAGAAAATCACGCGAAGAAAAGTGTGACTCTATTATCCTGCGACGAGCTCTAAATCGCCAGTAAAACATTGCCAAGAAGACAAGTGAAAGTGTTCAATCTTGTCGTTTTCCATATGGTATTTGGTACTTTTGGGATTTTTTCATCTTTAACCTTTTCTCTTTATGCCTTTGTGTTAGCGCGTAGGAAGGAAAAACAGGACTCGTCTCGACTTCGGCTTGAACCGGGCGATCGAATTACAACGCCAAAACACATCTACGCACTGCGTATGTTATGTGTTTCCATTTTTTCGGCCGCCCGATTACAGCTCTGGTCAAATTACACGACCCTGTTAGTTGGCTTTCTCCGAGAAGAAAGTGGACGATGGGAAAAAAAGGACACCGATCGAACGGCCAACCAAAGGAGGAAAGTGAAATCCAAACCGTCTCCCACTAACGGAGGCGATTCGTTAGCGTGGTGGTAATGTGTTTGATGATAAAAATCTATCGCTACCGGAAAAATCGTAAACACACCACGTCGGACCCGTCGAACTAACGACTAAATCGGTTCTCAGTCGGTGTGTTTTCCGACCAACACTTTTTCCCTTTGATTCGCCACGGACGTGCGCGAGCCCGAAAGAGTTAATTACGTCACGATGCTGCGGGCTCCGTAATGGGCTTCGTTCACTCTGTTAACACGTCCCGGCACTTACAGTTCCTTGGGAGTAGGCCTCGTGTGCCTCGTTAATGTAACAACGTTTCTGTTGATGTGTCGTCGCAATAATGCTCAATTAAACATGCGAAACGGTGAAATGAGCGGAAGTACAGTGTAGCTCAAATTAGAAGCAGAAACAATTATGATTAATGATAAAACTGGTAAACTGGAAGTTTCTTCAAACAATTTGGTTAAATAAGTGAAAATGAAAGTGTGTGGTATTGTAAAACATTTGCTTAATAATAACCAAACAAAAACCATGCATTGATGTGTTTTCAAACATGTTATTTTTTTTGTGGAATAGTCCTGTTTGTTGTATTTTTACTATATGAAGAAAACAAATTCAGTTTAAAGTGGTTTTACACATTAAAATCGTAAATAATCTTATCATGCTATCAATATTTTATTATGCTATTCCATATATACTCCTCGGTTTATGGTAATGGTTAACTTTACTTCAACAATGGACAAGGATGTAAATAGGATCATTGATTGACAAAGCTTAACGCAGATAAACGGCGTGTTTCTCGAGATAAGTTGTTAATGTTTCCATTTGTCGAAACGGTTTACCGCGCACAGAACAAATGAGAATGGAAGAACCATCTAAAACGATTCCTAAAAACAATGTTCCGTGCGTCACGATCAATCTTCCTGCGCGGGTTCGCGTGTCGTCGGCTGGCGGAAAAATAAAACACACAAAAGGAAACTGCACGAAAACGTGGTGGCTGTCGGCGTTGTCGCTGCGCTTGTTGGTTCAACATGCCGATAAGCACGTGCGGATGCGATGCTGGGCTGCGATTGTTATCATTAACCACCACCAGCATCGGGCTCTCGAAGTGACAAAAGGAAAAGAAGAAAGACGTGTGAAGGGCCGGAAGTAGGCAAACCCCTTTCGTCGTCGGCCGTCGCCCCACACCCCACGTTGCGTCCACCAAACCACCCACCGCTGGATGTGGCACGAGCCACACGACGAAAAAATGGCAACATAAATATGTAACTCCTCACCATCATCCATCAACCGCGTCCTCGGCTTCGTCGAGAGCGAGGGACCCAACGAATGACAACGGCACGGAGCTGGGTGACAAGTGTGACCCGTGCGTGCAGAAACACACAGGAGGAAGTGAATGAAACAAAAAAAAAAAAAAACAACCCATCACTTTACGGACCACCTTCGACGATGAGCGACGTTTACGCAAACGACGCCACGCCGAGCGTTGTGTTCATTTTATATTCTAGGGTGGGCTGATTAAACGAACACAGGGCGGAAGAAAAGCCTTCGGATGGGAATATAACACGACGAGGAGAGGTTACGGAGCGGTGCTGGCCGGATGTATCCTTTTCGGAGGAAACGCAGGAACTGCTTCGAGGGTAACCAAGCTGGTGGAACCGGTTGTGTTTTTGCAATAAACGATCAACGGCGTCAAACAGGCGATGAATACAAATCAGGACACGTGCGGCAAGTGTTGTCGAAGTAGTTGAGTTCCACCGGAAAAAAAACAGAGGGAGGGACGGAATGGCCAGGGGGACGAGATAATTGATGTCCCTATGCTGGGGACATTATCGTGAAGATGTAATCATAACTCATTATGACAATTTATTATGTGGAAAAATGATGAAGATAAAGTATGATAGCTTAAACGACAGCTAAATTTATCGATAATTAGTTAACCTCTGTTGCTTTTTATGAAATTGGTTTATCTGATTGTTTTTGTTAAAAAAGTTATGTCATTCAATAAAGAAATACAAGTTTTGAATTTTAACCCTCAATGATACACGTAATGCATTATTCGCAACAGTTTTCATTCTTCTCTTGTGTTTTTCCAAATGCTTCTCACCATTCACTTCGTTTACCCTTTCGATTTTTTTTCTGTATCTTCCTTGACGTGTGTCAAATCAAACCAAATCCCGTTTAATGATGATGTCAGAGAGGGTGGATTAAGGGTTGTTTACGGCCGATTTGCTAAACCCTCTACTTTGCTGCTCTTATGTCCTTGTTAGGTTTTCTCCCCCTCGTAACGTAAGGAAGGAAGGAAATGTTGTGCTTGTTAGCAAAAATATCGATGCGTTTTCGCTAAAGGGGTTAAGGGGTCACACTAGAACGTAGTGTTTACGAATCGAAGAAGAAACGTGCGAACGGTGACATAGCCCCTCTTGTTTCGGTATGAACCATCTACGATGACCACGATGTTCTCGATAACGTCTCGGAAGCGACTTCAAGTTGTTTTCGGGGAACGGAAGTGATTTCTCTCCATCAGCTTCCCGGTTTCGGTGGAATTGTCTCAACTGGCACGAACCGGGCGGATGTTTTCTTCCAGTTCGTGCTGATCAAACCCAGAGTTGATCTTGCTCATTCGTTTCAATTATATTCTTCGAAGAAACAACCATCGTCCAACGGGAGGGAATGAAATGAATCGCGCAAAACATCCGCTTCGGTACGAAGACAAGAGCGCAACGCCGTAACGTTTGCGATGCGTCTGCAATGAGCAATCAAATTTATTCCATTATTTCAATTAACGCCAATTAGCAGAACCTCGCGCACCAGTTGAGGTTAAATATTGTGACTCTTTACACGCTCACGCTTGGAGGAGAAGCGATTGATTGACTCAAGATCGTGTGTTGTCGATCAAGATGATTTTAGATGTTCTAAACCTTGAGTCTTTGGTATGTATTAACACTATAAAGGACAGAAAAAACATGTTTCCACACACGCGCCATTTGCGTCCTTCCATTCGAAAGTCCTTGACAGCGAAATTCCGAAACTCAAAGATCAGCACCCCGGCTTGATCTGTTTAAGTGATTAAAAGGTTGTAAATCATCCCATCAACTGAAACTGGATTACATCCTGCCGGCCGATGTCCTTTATCAGAGACTTTGCTCGCTAAACCGGCTCGTTTGCATGCCCGAAGCATGTTCATTTCGAGTTGCCGGCCGTTGCCGAAAAGGGCACAAATCTTGTTGCCGCAAATTTGCTTACCGGGCGGTCGATAATTGAGATTTAATTAAACACATTATGGACGGATTAACTTAAGCACCTTAAGGTCAGAGGGATCGTGTCCGTGAGGCTCGGAAAAGTGGTCCTCCCGGAGCGGTCGATGTCCTTTTATCAACACGCCCGGTCCAGGATCAAGCCCTTCAGACCCGGGAGGGCCAATTTCGGCCACCGGGAAACCTTCCTTACCAGAAGCCTCCACCGCATTACGGGTCCGGTTCGGTCGCACAGGTCACTGCTGGTCCGCCCCCGTGGCCAACGGGATAGAGACGGCTTTTCGACACTTAATCTCGTCGTCGGTACTTCTTATCGCAACGTGCCGTGCCCCAAAACTGTCGCCTTTTTTCCCTTCTTTTGTTCTCCCTCGGGTGCTTTTGCGAGCCTTTGCGGTGCTCATTGCCTGCTCCGGATTTGCCTTTAGAAAAACAAATAATCTCTTAAGCGGCCGGTATGTCCTAGGTGCTCCTCGGATGTCCCCGAAGTTTCACGCGGGACAATGCGGAACGACGTGGGGCCAGCAGCAAGGATTTGTCCCGGATCCCGTTTGCGCCCGAGTGCCGAAGGACGATCACGTTCGAAAGCTGAAATCGATACCTCGGCTAACCCGGGGTTCCCGTTCGGACAAAGAGCGGATTAATAATCCCGATAATTGGCTCTGCAATGAACACCCTTCAAAGGGAAATTGGTCAAAATATTGTAGCACTCGGGCGAGGTTTGTTGTGCGACCATACAGGGTTTTTCCGCCGGGTGTCCGGGAATGGGTGATAGCTTTTTCCTCTAGGCCCATACTGTAGGCGATTACTGGAGGCCGAACAAGGTGAACAGTGGTCATAATTAATAAAACTCACAGCTTTCTATTGCTCTCGGGAGACGAGGATGTGACATTTTGGTGCTTTGTTGTCATCAACTGATCAGTATTGATCGTACGTTCTTTGTAAAGCTAACGTTAGTGTATCAGTTCTGAAATTAAATTTACCTGGAGACACTTGAAATACCATATTGTAACGATTGGAAATTAAATAGTATGTTTTTTTTATGTATACTTCCTAATATCCCCAATGTTATTGTTATTAACATTGTTTTAAAACCGAAAAAAAATTAAATGTAAAATAATCTTTCCGTTTTAGAAAAATTCTAAACTTTTCCTATTTTTATTATCAATATTTTAATTTTGTAATGAACATTTTCTATGAAAAATATCAGCTAACAAATTTGAAAAAAAATGTACCGTCTAACCTAATCCTGCTGCTAGAGTGAATCACCTTCAACACAATTTACTTCTTTCAATTTCTCCTGGAGCAGGTGATCCTTGTCACAAACTAACTTTGTTAACTCGCTTTCCTTACCTTTAGTAACACAACCAAACAATACGAAAACCCGCCATCCCACGATTGTCATCCTTTTGTATACCAGCAGGATTCCAAATTCATCCACCAACAGCAACACTTTCCCCCGGTCGGGCACTCGCTTCATTAAATCCTACTTCGTCCGTGGGCGGCGTCCTGCGGCGCACAGCATCAGTGACAGCATATGCGCCCATTCATTACCGCGAACAAATCGTGGCCCTCCCTGGGCAGCGCAATGTCAACCTGGTTGGGAGTTGTCATCGCCGAAACCCCTTCGCGACACGAAGCGACGTCCTGCTGGGCCGCACGGCCTGCTTTTCCGAGCTGATCCCGATCCCGATTCAAGAGGGGAAAATATGAATTATGATTACTCCGCTGGACTAGCTATCGGTTGTTTTCCTGCTATCCTTGAACTTTTCCCCGGCACCATCCTCGGATGAAACTGATTGCCGCTGAATGGAACGAACGCCACGGATTTGTTACTTGTCGCCGCCCTTTGTCCCATCGAATGGGTGTTTTATGTTGGGAAAAAGTGAGAAATATAATTGTGTAAACATAACCAGCCCCGCACGCTTCTTTCGTTATGCAGGATGCAAACAAGAGGTTCGGTAACAAACGAGGCCCACGAGAAGATGCACGAGTCCTGGGCGACGTTCACTCGGCGTGAGCTCAAGGATTAACACCTCGCGATAGTTAATTGCCGGTTCGTTAACACCCACGGTGAGATAACTCGGACAAACTGGTTTCTGGATTCAACAAACAAAACAATCGCGTTATTTTCCTAACATTGATGGATTGTTTACCAACCGATGGTGTTATTTGATTTAGTATTATAATGTTTTTATTCCAGGCGTAAGATTCTTTCATCCATAGGGGATACAAAAACAGGTATTTTAAACAAAAGAAGAAACGAAAGAAAGTAGAAAGTAAGTAAAATTGGATGTTTGCAAAATACGTTTATTTGCATTTACATTAAACGAATAGTAAATCCGAAATGATATGAATATCTTTCAAAATATTCAAACATAATTCGGAGCCAATAAAAAAGTGTTGAATTTACTTGAAGATTGACAGTTGAATCCATTTGATCCTTAATCGATCGTACGTCCTTCACGGTATGGTTTGACTTCCCTGTTTCGTGTCACCTCGTCCACCACAATGACAGCACCGCTCTGCTCATAAACACATTATGACACTTCACAAAGGCATCGTAAGGCGAACGTTAATGGTCCACAGTGGGCCACAATGACAAGGCCATTTTACGAGCCGCTCCGTTCTGGCAATAAGGACCACATTTGCCAAGCCATGCATGCCTTCGCAAACGGCTGACCAGCGTTTGGTTGGCGTTCGTGGTACTCCTCGGGAGATCCGTCTTCCATCGGTTCGGCCTCGAGCATGATCGACGAAGCTGGTTTCTCGTCACGGCTTTCGTCGACCCCGGGAGATGTGGCAACGGAGCACCCCCACCGGTGCTCGATTATGCTGCACTTTGTTCCCTTAGTGGTTCACTGGGCCGTGGCGTGTCAAAACGGCCAGCAAGAATGCACCTTGTGGCGAAGATTATTGAGCCATCGATCAGGCCGGCCTCGGGTTGAGGTTACGTTTCCGATAGCCTGAGGAGTCCTGCAACGAAAAACAATTAGTTTGCCCAAAGCTGAGCGTCCATGGAGGGACACGAGGAGGAACGATGGATGGTGCGATGGTTTTCCCTTTGAGCAAATGTAATCCACACTCTATCCTTGTCCGAGCGTTTTATCTAAAGTGCACATGTTTGCTCTTTTTCCAGGCATGTTTTTACATAATAAAGCTTCCAAGGGGGCACATCTTCTGCACACGATTATCGGCAAAGCTTAAGGAAACATTGCCAAAAATAGGCATATGGGAGATTTTCAAAAAATGCATTTTCTTTTTTCAGTTCCCATTTCCCTGCCGCCAACGCCATCGGATTAGTTCCGTTCGCTTAAATCGAGCGGAATAAGGCAGTTCCCTTTCATGCGCAGGGCGTGCGGCGTGGAACCGGAGGGATGGAAAACATCCGCTTCGAAACCCGCATTAGCATTATGGTCCACATTGTTGTTCCGAAAACGAAGATTACGCACGGACGGACAATCGAGCTGAAATCGATACAACCGTGTGCCGAGGATCCAACGCTTGATCCTTGTAGTCTTAAGGAAAGGAAAAAGTGGCACACACTGAAAAGTGCAACCGATATCCCGTCCGTATGCAATTCCGGGCGGGCCACTTTGTTTTATCCTTGTTTTTTGTTCCGCCGGCGTGACGAAATCGCTTGCAAGCGAAAGTCGCCGAGCTTTGCATTGGTAAGATTAGCATTGATCGATTTTTTTTCTCTTCGTTGAACGACAAAAAACACGAGATCCTTTTTTCGACACTGAACGTGAACCATGTCGAAGGTGCAAAATATATAATGTTACCGGTAGGATTAACGCATAATTAGGCATCGTCGGAGGTGCTGATCAGGGTAGGAAATGAAATCAAACACGAATGCTTTCTCTAAGCCTTACAAAACACAAAACGTCCTAACCTCATTACATCTAACTTTGCAACCTTTCGGATGTCCAAATTCAATGGAAAGCAACCCCGAGAAAATTACGAAAACTAAATTGTATGTAACAAAAGAACGTTTGATTGTACAATTGGTATTTCCTGGTCTTACCTCTGTAATTTTGATAAATCCGTTCGTATTGCTAGGCTTTTTCTAAAAGGATTGTAAATGTTTGTCCAACTGATACTACTTAGATATTTTGAAACAAAAATGGCAAATCACATGACCTATAAATAATTTTTTAATTACTTCATTCAAAATGGTGCATTTTTTGTGAATGTTTTACCTGTTTGTTTAATAACATATTATACAATTTTGAAACAACTTGTGCGTATTCCTTAGTTTATTTAAGATTTTCAAAACAATATTAATGCTTTTGTAGGATATTTGTATAATCCAGTTTATAATCGAATTTCTCCATGGTCTTTAAAAAGAAATTTTAAAGCACGACTTTACTGATCCCATTGTAACATCAAAAGTAAGTAAAAAAAATTATGCGCGATGTATATACGTGTTACTTTCAAATCCTATTTTTTCTCTCACTTTTTACATCCATTTTATAAAACTTTCCAAAACATCCACAACAACGGGTTGTCCCTAGAGAAACGAGTGTGCCCTGTGGAAACAAAGGATATAAGTGGCTCGTCGGTGACGCTACTGAGCTACGCCTTTTTATCGTCGTATCTTCAGCAATATATCTCCATTTTACCACCAACAACGCGCCACTTGCAAGTCCATTCCAACGCTCCACGGAACGAGGAAGGAGTGAGTGGTCTGGTGCTCGGAACAATTCCACCAGCGTCCTTTTGCACTTCGTCTCGAATCGATCGTGCTCAAGTGGGCCACAAGAAAAAGCGAAACACGAAACCGACCACCCTGCGATGCGCGTCGTAAACATGGTCCGTCCTCCGGGAAATTGCGATCCGGGGAAAGTCTCGCTCTCGGGTTGAAAGTTTCGCGTCACCATCTCCTGGAACTGGGAAATCATTAAAAAGGATCCCGAAGCAACCCGAAGTCCGCCAGAGGTCCGCTATCTTTTTCTCGGAGGCATTCCGAAAAAGAAAGACATTTAAACGAAACGGACAATACCGATGATGACGTTCTTTAAAACGCGTCTTTTGAACTGAGCCGACTTCGCGCACTCTGTTGCTGCAGAAAGAAAAACAATGTAACCATCATTACCAACGGCGGGGTGTCCTGTGTCCGGTCGGAGTAATTGATCCCGGTCCGGCTAGTTGGCCGCTAGGGACTCGGTCTTCGGTCCGGCAATGAAGCGAGAAAAATTAACTTCCCAACCCAAAGCTCGAACCCGCGGGACCCAGAAACAAAAAAAAGGGAGAGAAAAAAGCTACAAACTGCAAATGAACAGATCATTCTAAATGACAAAATTTGAAAAGACAAACAAAACTAAACCCCGATCGCATGACACGAAGGATCAAACGGGCCGCATTGCAACGCCTTCGGTTGCACTTTCGATGTTGATGTTGGGCTTTGTTTTTCCGCTCGGTCCGCTCCTTTTTTTTCCTCCTTTTGCGTGCCACTTTGGCAATTTGTTGCTGCGATACCCGTTGGTCACTTCGGTCCCGCGATCACGATCCCCGATGACAGCCGAAGAAAAAGGACTACCAGGCCTAGAACCGCTTTATCCGTGTGCGGCGGCACAAGCGACATTCCGGGCCGTACCGAACTAGGAAAAAAAGGACACGATACGTTTGACGTGAGTAATGGCTTTTCGGCACACACGCAGGAGAAGAAAAAACCAATTTACGAGCATGTCCACCCCCGAAACTGTACCATTGGCGGCATTTTTCCCTTCAAAGCGATCGACGATCGACCGTGAGCGTATCCTGGTAGTCCCGGATGGTTTGTATTTATTTATTTTCCTAACCCGATGGCTCTGCGTATGTATTTGTGTGCGTGACGCTGTGACACGATGGCTCTATTAGAGGACGAGATAATGCGGGGACTGGCAACAATGTGCGCTCATCACAATAATATTCCGGCACAACAACATGCCGCACATCCTGCCAAACGTGCCGAAAAAGGGACCGAGCCGTTTCAATTCCGGGGGCCCATTCGGAGACACTTTGATTTCGTCGACAAACAACGCCGCCCGGGAATAAGGGAAGAGGGCGAACGAAATAAAATAAATAAACTGATACCGAATTCACAGGAACTGTAGGAAAACAATCGGTCCGGCCTTCAGAGGGACTTTAAAAGGACGACGAAGGACGACTACTGGTGTTGAAAAATGCTCCAACACTTTTTAACACGTCCAGTTGGAGTGGCAAGTGTCCATCGAGACTGTCGGCATGCGTTTGAGCCTTTGTTGATGTCTGTTGGCTTTTTTGAGAACATACGCACCCTACTTCCAGGAAGTTGGTTTCATTTTCCATATTTGCTTAGGCTGAGAGTGTTGACGTTCTAGTTAGTCCACAATGTGGGATACTAAGTAACAATGTTTTGATGTCAGTAATTCGGTGACGGAACCATTACAAAGTACATAAAAATAAAAGTTATGAATAATAATAATTTCCTGTTATGTTCTGGAATTCAAAATGCTTAACTATAAACATGTTATACTTTATTTGTTACTAAGCATATTCTTTCCTTCAAGGCCACATCAACCGCTTGTTCGTTGGCATAAGATCACCCACATAAATATTCCTAGATGCCATATGTGGAACGGCGAATGTTTTCAACTCGTCAATTTTCACACGGACAGATCATAAAAACGAAGCTATTCTCGATCGGATCCACACTTCTACACCCGCTGCCATCGAACGCGCCTTACAAATCACAACAATGTAGCTGATCGACCATTTTTATAGCGGTTCCGAACCGGTCAATCCTCTACGTCTCTTGATTGTGAACGGCTCGTTTTTCTTCCTTGGTTTCCCTCCCTAGAAGCCATGCATATCCTTTTCGTATGGCCGAACGGGCATTGAAAAGGCAGTCACTCTCATAAAAACGAAAACAACTCAATCAAGGATCATAAATTTCCGCATTATGTGTCCGCGTCCTTTCATCCGACACCGCTCGCCATCCGACTGGTGTCCCTTTTATATTTTCTTTCCTCGGATCCCGGATCGACCTGTGAACGGTCGATTTTTCGGCCCGACTGCCGAGTTGGTGGTAAACACGGGAAGCTACTCGGGAATCAATCGGTAACAACAACCATCAACGCAGGCACCTTACGCAATCGGTTGCATCGGGTCCTGGGTGAAAATATGCCACGAAGCCAGCTTTCGAAAAGCATTCTTCAGGAGAGAAAGAAAAGGCGGCTACATCAATCTGCTTTCGTTCGAAAGTAGTGCTCAAGTGTGAAGGTAAACATAAAAGCAGCAATGAAAAAGTGACGAGAGGAAAGCCTAAGATACGTTTTCTTATTCATTGATACGTTAATCCTTATGTAGGAGAAGGACTTCAGTGCGTCAGGTGTAAGATTTTGAAAATATTTTATTTTTTTTACACTCCAAACGAGAAGAAACCACTTCAACAAGGATATAGAATCGATTTGAAATAGTATAAGCAGATACACGAGTTGTGTGATACTAATTTATACAAACTTTTTTAGTTAAATAATTTATCAAAACAGTTAAATCTATTCGGTAGAAATGATATAAGATGGGGGGTCCGCGACAGCCGAGCGGTAGCGCCGGTTAGAAAATCGGCCCATGAGCGCCGGGGCTCACCACCTCGACGGCGTGGGTTCGAATCCCAACCGAGACCGGACCCTCCCCTGTACGAGAGGACTGACTATCCACGTACAACAGGGAAACAAGTCTCGTAAGCCCTTAACGGGCAGGCATGACCAAGAAGTCGTTACGCCAAAAAGAAGAAGAAGATATAAGATGAAGAAATAAAAATTTGCATGATTATACTTACTTTATATTCTTGAATGACGTAAGAAAAATGAGAATATGAAATAACCCATCTTTGTTTTCACTTTTCTAAGGACTTGTCTAATCAATTTTAAAATTTCTAGCATTAACTGTTTGAACGATAAGCATTTCTGGTAAGTCACATTGTGCTGGGTCAAACAAACCAATCGAAATTATTGTTTTCCCAAATATTATCCTACATGATCCAAAACTGTGTGTAAAATATTCCTATGTTAACTGTATTTTGATTGCATCTATCTTTCTTTCTTTTGTTTTTAAAACATAAAAAGGATTGTAAGAGAAAAAGAGCAGCACCAGTGGTTGGTAAATGGTATAATTTATGAAAATGGTAACTGGTAAAAGGTTCAGTTGAACTACTTTTCTGTGTGCGATAATAATAAATGCAAACTAGAGCTAGAACTGCACGAGGGAAAAGGTACTCCTCTGTAACGGTTCCTTTGCCAGCAGATGCGATCACGTTGCGTAGGAAAAGCGTTCACTTTCACCGGGATTGTGAAGGAGGGATAGGGTTGAAGGGCTCTAGGGCTGGCAGAAAATAAAAGTTTTACAACACCTAACGGACAACGCCGAGTGAACCGAGGTGGCGCAATAACTTCACGACGCGCCAATTGAACTAGAAATGCACCGAAGCACTTCCGAGCTTGTGTACCGTTATGAAGGAGCCTTTGTTTCCACAACAGGTCGTAAACAAACGGACTGTAGAATTGGGTGAGGGTTTGTCTTTTATTACAACTTCGAACTTAAAAACCAGTAAAATGCTTAAGCACTAGAACGAAAGCTGGTTGCTTTCTTTTCCCCTTGGGAATGGGTCGGAATATTTCTTTTACTTTATGCCTTTCTCTTGCATTGTAATGAAATGCATACGAGAAGAAAAATGTCAAATTTAAAATTATTCTCCAGAATAAATAGAACTGGCACAAAATACGTTAACGGGACTCTTTTCTCCTTGCAACCCGATCATCAGCTTAGATAAACACCTTCGCCCGGACTGGCTCAAAAACACACACTTAGACAGGGTCACCTTTCGCTACAAAACTATTCCGAAGAAAGTGTTTGTCGGTAGACCCTTGCCAGCATCGACATTCTCGGATGGGTGAATCCCAAAAACCTAAGCTCCGCTCGATCGAAAGTGCAATAAAAGTATTAAATATTGAGCCACGGCCCGGCTCGCAATCCACTGTTCCACCGGGCTTCAACCCTTTCGCATCCACCTCGACCCGGGAGCCATACCGTGCCCGTATAATCCTTTGCGGTAAAAATAACGTCACGAGCATGATCTGGAGGAATCGTAAAATATCGCTCCGGGATCGACTATATTGTGTGCCCCGTTTGGCGGGAGAATGAAGACGTCGGGACGCGAAAGGGTTGAGAACGGGGCCCCGGGGGCCACCGTGTCTAATTGAGCCTTGCCGGGAAATCGTAAAGGACATGAACGGGCATGAAATTGGCCATTTTATTGCCTCCAAATTCCCGTGCTCATTAACGACGGGCTGGAGGATGGAGGTACAGACTGCGTCCGGTACAGGATCGCCATAGTTTGCCATCCCATACGAAACGCTCACCTCCGCAGCTTAAGTAGCTGCCCAAAGGAATCCTTTCACCCTTTCCTGCGCGCCCACGCCTCCGTTCGGTAGGAGGTGTAGAAGGGATTAGGTGTAGTGAAAACAAATTTTTATTGCTTCCTTTGTTTTGCAGCCCCCGGGTCGGGGAAGAAACGATCCTTCGGTTCGCTTGGTCTACGAGGAAAGGGTTAGAAGATGCTTCGGTGACAACGCACCTAACACAAGCCGCCTGTTTCCGAGGTCCGAGAGTGGGGTATTCGGGGGCGGAATTTCCACAAAATATTTTCCGTATTTAACGCCAAATTATACGCATTACATGGGCGAGGCGTTGCTACCGCCGTCGTTGTGTTCAGGCAGTGGAAGAAAATGTGAAGTTAGAGAGATTCTTCTTTGAAAAATTGCTTCAGAAGCCTCGAAGATCGATCGATCGAGCGTTAATCCATTTTATGGCCCATGGAAACCTCAGGATTGGTCCCGGATCCAACAGAAACCCATCGTTCCGATCGGTGGAGATCGGTTTCAGCTGAGGACGCTACCTTTTTTTCCCCCGTGTGTAGCGAACAGGATCACCAACGGACGCATTCGTTCCAGGGATGTGGAGCTTAGGACGCTGGGTCTCGTTGGTTTGCAATCCTGATTTATGGTTGCAAATAATGATTTTATCATCGGTCCACCGGGGGTCCATTCGATCGCGGTTGGATGGCGGATTAGACGAGCCGTTGTCAGCAGAAAACCCACGACTTTTCCCAACTCCCCGGACCAGATGGTTGGAATGGTTCGGAAGGGGCGAAAAGTGTTCCGAAAAATATGGCATGGCAATATACGTACGTGCCTGTATGGAAACAAACAAACATCACCTGCCAACAAGGTCTCGGCAGGACCTTCCAGGACCTTCCAGAGCGCAACCGAATGAAGACATCATGGGGAAGCCTAAAGAACCCACCTCCTGAAGGATCGCCTTCGATCGCAAGTCATTGACGGTGCAATGTCATCGCGAGACGATTTATCAACCAGGCCTGACCGCGCATGCATCCACATGGCGAGATGAGATTAATGAAGCACGCGCTGACGCGATCAGGCAGAAACAAGCCCACAGTAAGATCCACTCATGGTCAGAAAACTCCCCCAGGGATAACATAGATTCCTTGGAGTTCGGGAGTGTCTGCGGTCTGAGGCCAGCAATTGATTTTAAAACAAATAAACCGGCAGCTGGTTGTTTGGTTTGCGTTGTTCCCTTTGTTATGTTGTGTTGGGAATTAATTGTTGTTGTAGTGTTGTGGGGCGGGAAAGGCTAATTGATTCAAATATCGAGGGAAAACATGTGACCGAACCGAACGAAGCACAAGTCATGAAAAATAAAAGAACCATCTTAGTAGCAATGGGATATTGATCGCCAACGGCCTACTGGGAATATTAAGAAGTTGGATGAGTTTAAGAATGTGTTGTCATCGTAACCATCGAAAATCAATTTAATCTTCTGTTTTAGGTTTAACTTTTCAAACAAACAAATGTTGTTTCCGTATTGAAACAAGCTTGATTGACAAATTTTAGGTTAACTGAAGATGTTAACACATGTAATCTTAGCAAGTAACTTTATATCTGCTTCCCTTTACCCTCTTTCTTGGACTCATTTGTCTCTTCAGTACCCTCAAGGAAACCACCTTTATCCCGTACGGTAGCATTCGCGGGGTTGATCGAAAAAGTTTCCGTGCCATAAAATGGTTCAATAAAATGTAACAAAGCAGAAGTCAACTTGCCGTGTCCACCTCCGCCGGCCCATTCCGGACAGCACGAGGACCATCATGACGAGCGGGAGTCAAGCGGGAGCAATTAACGCCGATCCGGGCAAAAGTCACCCCTTTCCCGGGTGCTTATGCGATGCTGCGTACATAACACATAAACGCCCCCTCGATGGTCCCGAGATATGGTCAAGGGACTGAGTTCGATCCCCGGTACAACCTCGCTCCCGATCCGGTAGCCGTTAATGAAACTCAAATATTTATTGAGAATGGTCCAGCGTTGCGAGGAAAAACATTGAATCGGGCTTCGTGGTCCCGACCGATCGTTCGCTACCTCTAGGAGTTAATCCTTCTTGGGCTAATGGTCATCAATTTGACCTTGCCCGCCTCCCCTGGCCACGATGGGATCCGCGGGTACACGGGGTGCGCAGGGTAGCGACCAAGATCGAGTCACGGATTCCAAGGTCACGAGGATCGCACGTTGTTCTCGCTTGCACGAATGTTCTCGAAATTGAAAATCTCGCGGGGTAAAAGTGAAGCTGAGGATTACATCTCGAAAAGTCAATTGAACATACAAACAGGCTCTGGACTTATTTTCAGCTACCTCGAGCCCTTGCTGCACGGGAAGAACATCGTTAGAACCGATCAGCAAGGGTAAAAGAAATATTTAATCATCATGTTTTGATACTATCCAGAGGTAACGAAGTCGAGAAGACGAGGAGCTTAACCAGCATCAACAAACAATGCTACTTGGTTGTTATCCATGGGTAGCAGAACCAACAGCACTTAACACGTCGTGTCCTCAATGTATTCGATGTTATTAACAAAGTGTTTTACATTTTTTTTCGTTGAGACAAGGAACTTACATTTGATTGTTGACGGCTTACTTGTTGACGGTATTTCACATAAATGAAAACGCGTACAATTTAATATGTTAAAAATATAAATAAATATAGAATTCATTGAAAAATAATTGTATACAATCTTGTCAGCCTCAAAACGGGAATAACTACAAGAAACATTCAAACTATAAAAAATCATATTCTTTACAAACATAAGATAAAAGACTGAGAAAAATTAATGAGGAATTTGGTAGATGGGAAATGAGAAAAAACCCTTTAAAACTTGAACAATTTTACCGATAAATGTTTGACATTGACAATTTTGACAATCAATTAAAACAAAAAAAAATATTAACTGGATTTTTGTGACTTAAAAACCGTCTACTTATGTTTTATAAGCAAAATTTAAAAATAAATATTTCGAGCTAAATATTTTCACAGTTTTGTCTTCTAAATTAATCCTTAAAACACCAACGAAGACTTACATGTGTTTGATGAGTTAATACATTAAAGTTTAAATCCATTTGGTGCTAATAATTTTTAAAAGCCTCCATTAACACATCCTACTTTCTAAAGTCCCGCTGGTTTCCTAGTGGTTTCCGTTCCATACCGAATATCCTTCACCGGACTGTAACTCCCACCCGCAACGCAATCCAAACAGCCATGCATTTGTCGCTCATTATTGTGGATTATCGGTTCAAAGTGTCACTGCCCAGTTGAAAAGACTAGAAAATGCAAGGAGTTAAAGAAAAACCAATCCAAAGTCCAAGGAGAAACCCTCCCTGGACGTTAGTGGGAAGCCAAATTATCCGTCTGCATTATTCATCACTTCTGTCCTCTCGATGCTCCTGCTGACACTTTACTCCGTGACGGACTCCGTGCTTATCTGCTCCAAAGGAAGAGCATAAAAGAGGCGAACCAAACAGCCGGAAGGCATGGATATTGTGAGCCACCGAAGCGTTGCACTCCTTCCCGACCAGCGTCACACAAAGGACCACATCCTTCGACTTATGGTTTCGTAAATTGATTTATCCAAAAGCAGTGGTGAGCTGGAAAGGGAACGGAATGAAAGCGTCCAACCTGGAACGGACCAAAGTTCGTCCTTCGAACGAGCGCTCCGTAAAACAAGACATCAAACTTCTTCGTCACTTTCCACAGTTTCTCGTGACTTCAACAAAAGCAGAGACAAAGAAAAAGTGCATGTCCTTTTTCGTGTCCCATTTCGGTATGAAAAAAAGACGCGCAACTCGGTGATAATATTGTCATAAAACCTAATTAGACACGGTGTCCTTTCTTTCCCCGCCGGGTGCCTTTTTGTCGTTCCCGCCCGGCGGGAACGAATTGTTTTCAAGCTGACTTTTCCGTCCGTGATCGGGTCGGGACGCAGAGAAACTTGGCAGCCCTCGATTTCTCGTCCAAAGCCACGGTCACAAACAGAGAAAAAGAGACGGAAAACTCCCCGAAAAAACGCCGATCCAACGCGACCGATGGAGGGAAATATTTTTACCGAAATTGAAATGTTTTATTAAAATAAAGTCAGAAAATCTCAGACCTCGGTAATGAGCGAAACGAATGGCTTTTGGTAGCTTTCGGACTGGTCGGGTTTCCGATGAGACTCGTTTTTGATCTCATGTGTTTTTTTTCTTTCATCTTCTTTGTCTGTCGGTCACCTTTTTTCTTTCTGATTTGTCTCGAAGGCTTTGGCTTTCATGTTTTTCCGCCATACAGCCCACGGATGTATGTTTCAATTATGACTTTTGCTTTCTTTTATTTATCTTTTACGCCATTTCTAAAAAGAAACATTTTCCTACAAATCACCATTCGAAGGGTCTGCTGTTTCGTTAAATATTTCTACTCGCCGTCACTCTCGGTGATCCTCATGCTTTCCTCGGGCCCGCCCGAAGTCGTTAACAAATCGAATCGAATCGATTCCGGGAGTGATTATGGAATCCATCGGATGCGGGAGATCCTTTTGCCCGGTCCCGAACACACCATCACCTCCGCAACGCCGCTGAGCAATGGATAATTGATTTGTTAGTCAGCGAGAATGGGAAACCGTGTCCTCCACCGGGGTGATATATTAGAATGAACTGTGCATCCGAATAGTGTGACTAACGTGTTCCTTCTGTGCGTTGGTTGGTTTCAAAAAACCTCCGTCCAACGGATGACTTTCCCGGAGGTCCCTTTTTTTGAGTCGGTAGGACACCAGAAGCCCTCCGTGGTGGTGGTGACGAACGACGTGTCCTTAAATTAGTCCCTTTTCACGGTTCATCAGCGACAATCATGTGGCCCTGTTGTGGGTCCGCCACCATGTGGGTGGTTGTCGTTTTGGCGATCGCTGCCCTTTTTGCCAGCGTTTCCCTTCACTTCACTCTCCGTGAATGAACACAGTAAAATGATCAACAGCGATGCAAATTGATTTTTCACCTAGCTTCCAGCCGGGCACCCTCCCAGGCCGTCCATCGTCGGGTGGTCGGTCAGGGATCGGTGTTTTTCCGGAACATTTTACTCCTCGTAGAGTAACATCTTCTTTCCGCTACGGCGGTAGAATTTTCCGAACGGCTTCGGACACTATCAAGGACACGGCGAGGCCAACAAAATCATCCCTCAATAGAAGGACAAACATGTGGCTTTTCTGCGTTTTCCAGACGCTGTGAAATGGTCAACCTTGTCTCGATGAAAGAATTTTGAGTACTTGATCGGTTGCGGTTGGACGCAGGACAAGGATTTTCTAAGCGATTGCACTGTGCGGTTCAAGGATGCTTGGAAAAATACATCGTGGCAGGCGTTGGCCACAAACGACCTTGCTTTACCAAAATTCGTCCATTTGGTGTGAGGTGATCATTTTCTTTCAGAATCAAGGTCAGTTTATACTAACATTGCGCCGTCGTGACAGCTTTGGTGAAAACATATCGTTATACAGATGGTGCAAACATTTAATTGAATTGGTGTTTGTTATAGGCGCAAGAAATAGGTAAGGGTTCAATTTGCAACTATTTTCTTCTCATTATTGTGGAATTACCCTTTAAATGCCTACCCTTTACAGCTTTTGAATATGTTCTGTCTCGTGATGAATCATTGATTTCTCTCACCATGAATAACACCTTCACGAAAGCATGCATGGTCGTAAGGAATACGTTCACCTTAAAAAACACATTATCATCCAAACGCGAACGATCATCTGCCTCAAGTTCCTGGGGTAAAATTTGAGATGACTCGGGTAGAAGCCAAAGCGCCCCCACCCCGTTCTACTTTCCCTCCTGTACCGTGTGTCATTTTAATTACTTTTCCATGCCTTTCTTCCCATCCACGAGGTGAAGCCACCCTTCTGGTCAACAATCAATCGTCAAAACAATCGACGGCAATTAGAAAAGTCAATCGCCAATTCTATTTGGGCCACCTTTAACTGCGGGCAAAGTTCCTGGGCTGTATAGGATGGGCTAGATGTTGGTGTTCCCGAAATGCGGACACATTTTTCCGCCACCCGGTCTTCCCCTGCGCCCAATATGATCGCTACCGGGTGTCATAAAAACAGAAAACCCATTAACCGGGGGTTCTGCGGTGGAATTTGTATCGGTTTAGAGGTGTTGGACATCGACTACGTGCAGCTTGAGGCGCGTTTTTATTATCCTTACCCGGCGTTGATTTCTGGTGATGGTAACATTTCTACACCAACACCGTGCGAACATGTTTGAGATGGGAGAAGCTGAATTTTCTTGTTCGGTCCGCGATGGACAATGGAAGAAAATTAACTTTCAAATGATAGAACGACACCTACATAATTTTCCCACAGGTAGCTGGATGTACCTATTTGGAAAATGTAACGGATATAATTTGACTTTAGCATATGTTTATTAATGAAGTTAAGTTCGACATTTCCTATCGTTGTAGTAAATTTTCGGATGAGTGTATTGGCCGGCGAAGAAAAGCCTGTCCCTAAAAGTTTATTTCAAACAAAATATTTGACTTTTCAAAAACCAATATCACTTTAAAGGCAGCTATATAACAATCTTGCAGATGTTAAGGTAAAATATTTGTTATTCATAGTTTTATTTTTATTATTAATAACAAATAACAAAATAAAATTTGTCGATAAGAAGTATTTATGGTCAGTTTAAAACAGGTTGTATCTAACAGTTTTAATATTTTACATAAAGAAACCAGATGGATGAACCAGATTTACTGAAGATTTACTGTACAATCATCCATTATGTTTAAATGAACATTACAATTCAATCAGTTTCAAAAGAAACAATAATTTTCCTGTGATAAACAATGGGAAACAGCCTTTCTTGTGCTTATCTTGTCAACGCTTAAAAGATTTAAACAGTCTCGTGGTAAACCCATAAAAGTGGGATTAGTATACCTAGCACCCCCATAGGAAAACTACCAGATTACCATCAACAAATGTGACGTATACTAAGTTTGACAGCAGATTCGAAACCACTCGCGCGCGTTAGAGCGTGTCCCAACGGGTATGTGGCATGGAAATAAAAATAAATAAATCATTCGCATTCGTCCGACGAGATCACGCTTTTTAATTCCACCAGCAAAAACATATTGACCAAACAGTGCGCGCTCCAACGAGCATTCCAACCCTTGCGCCAAACGGCAGGGCACCATTTTGCGCGTTCATCAGAAAGCAACCCCTCCATGCGCTAGCTCGCTCGCACACACGCACACACTGCCGCTCGAAGCCGGGCGCAAACACAGCTACGGGCCGTGCAGCTGCCGGGGGTTGGATGGTTTGCAAATAAAATTGCATTTATTTATTTACCCTGCGCCTTCCCCCCCGGCGAAAGCCCATACTCCGACCGTGTTGTGAAGCAAGATGTGTAAACAAATTGTACATCTTGAACCCACGAACGTTTACAAACTGTTCGACTGCTATTTGCCCAACAACTACTACGCTTTCCCGTCGTTCGCTTGCCTTCTCTTTCTCGCGCCCTCGTCAGAAAGCCTCGTGAATGGGGCGGAGTCTGAAGCAGCATGTACCAACACACACACACACACACCCTCGTACACAGCACACTGTGACTTCCACGACGAGGATCCTTCCAGGATTTGCTTTCGTTCATCGCTTTTGCCGAAGGAAAGCATCCTTCGGTCGCTCGCCAGGACTTGGACCTTCGGGCACGCTCTCTCGGTGGGCAGAATGAATTTCTAAATTGACTTTCGTCCCCTCCCTCACCACCCCTCGTCCAGTCCCTTCACTACTGCACACCTTGACCCTACACACACCCGCTACCTCGAGCGAAGGTTCTGTACCCCATGGAAGAGTTTCTCGAAACCTTTTCAATGTCAACTGACCTGCAAAGCTCGGGACTACCTGCGTCCGCAGGACCCTTCCAGGACTCGCTGGGAAAGGACCCCTAGGCCCAAGGCAGAAAAGGGGTGTTTCGTGGCCCACCCCCTCCATCTCTTGCCCTTACCCCAAGCAAGCAACCCTAGTGTGGTTCATGCGCAGTCGTCGTTATGAACGAACGCTTTCCCTCTGCCTGATTGGTGGACGAATCCTTCGTGGATGACGTTCTCTTTCTGTCTCGCTCTCTCTATTGTTCTCATACCAACCATCCCCCGGATGGCATGTGCTGGGCTGTGTGCGTGCGCACGTCCAAGCAGCACACCAATCGGGTGGTGTTGGTACGCTCAAACCGATTGGACGTTGGCCGTGGTATAAATGCGCCCGGGAGGGGAAGAAATGCCTCAGTCCAGATCTTGCACCCAAACGCACAGCACGTACACGCATCACGGTACCGGAAGTGTAGCGAAAAAAAAAAGAACAAAACATACAGACCTCTTACGATATCCGTCGCATGCTGATGTTAAAGGTTTCGATTGAAAACGGCAAGATTTAGACAATTTACGCGAGATTTCCCGGAGTTTTGCGAACCAGAGTTGAGATTCCTTGTGCATTCCGTGAAAGAGCAAAGATTCAAGTGTCCTGTGTTCAAGTGTGGTTTCACCGAGGCACAACAACGAGTGAGCTGATGTGATTTGAAGAAAAAGCTCGGAAACATAAAAAAAAACTGTGAATTCAAGTTGGCTAGTGAGATTCTGGCAATCGCAAAAACTTGTGACAAGTTGTGACTGATCACGGCGAGAGAAGATCGGCCACGATCAGTGAGTGTCGGTGCACCGGAAGTCGAAGGAACTTTATTTGGAAGTGCATGTAGTGCAGCAGCCTTTTGATGGTGATTGAAAGTATGGTTAAAATCGAACCCACCATGATGAACGGTCAGACGATGTTCGGCGTGGCGCGGGCACCACTGAAGTCGAGCTTCTCGATTAACTCGATCCTGCCGGAAACGATGAAGTCCTCGCCGTCGCCCACCCCCTCGCCCACACTGCAGTCCTGCCCGTCGCCGATCGGCTCGGAGGAGCAGGATCACGATCTCACCGACACCGAGAGCGACCTGGACGTGACCGGCACGCCCCCACCGATGGACTGCAGCAGCAAGGACAAATCGGACGAGACGGAGGGCGACGGGGCGAGCGGCACCGGCAGCCCGTCCTCCAGCCCCGCCAAGGATGGCGAGAAGAAGGGCAACGAGAAGCCACCGTACAGTTACAACGCGCTCATCATGATGGCGATCCGCCAGAGCGCGGAGAAGCGCCTCACGCTGAACGGCATCTACGAGTACATCATGCGCAACTTCCCGTACTACCGGGACAACAAGCAGGGCTGGCAGAACTCGATCCGCCACAACCTCAGCCTCAACAAGTGCTTCGTGAAGGTGCCGCGCCACTACGACGACCCCGGCAAGGGCAACTACTGGATGCTGGACCCGTCGGCCGAGGACGTCTTCATCGGGGGCTCGACGGGCAAGCTGCGCCGCCGCTCGACCGCCGCCTCCCGCAGCCGCCTGGCCGCCTTCAAGCGCTCCCTCGTCGGGCCGATGTTCCCCACGCTCGGCTATCCTCAGTTCGGCCAGTTCCTGTATCCCTCGCACGCCCAGGCCCAGACGGCGCTGCTGGCCGCCCAGATGTACCGGTACGGCCCGTACGCACCCAGCATGGCCCCCAAACCGCCCACGCTGCCCCTTCCGCTGCCCCTCGGCGCCGGCTTCGGCATGGATCGACTGCTCGGAGCGGGAGCCGCGGCCGCCGCCGCCGCCCAGATGCACCCCGGTTCGCCGATGGGCGCCAGCCCCCAGGCGCAGCAGGCCGAAATCTACCAAAGACTCCAGTACCACCAGCATCTCCTCCAGCATCATGCCGCCGCCCAGCAGGCCGCCGCTGCCGCCCAAGCCCACCAGCAAGCGGCAGCCGTCGCCCACCAACATCAGCTCCAGCACCAGCACCAGCAACAACAGCAGCAGCTCTCGCCCACGGCGAGCGACGGTACGCCCCATCCGGGCTCGCCGCATCACCCCCACCAACACCCGCAGCACTCCCCGCTCGGCTCCCTCCCGCAAGGATCGCCCACCGGTCATCCGCACGGCGGCCCTCCGTCCGGCCCCGGGCCCATGATCTTCAAGCCGATCACGCTCGTCTCGCGCCAAAGCTAGGACGACTCGAGGTAGAGTGCAAACGCACACACACACACACAAACACTCAAACACAAATAAGGTGGCAAACGCCTGACCAGTGATAGTAGCATCGTTAATTTGTTAAGGCTCGGGTAGGTGTCTATATAGCGTTGGTTTAGCTTTAGCTGTTTAGGAAAGCAATTCTGTTTCCCGCAAACAAATGTAGCTGTGACTTAGAGAGGGAGAGAGAGGAAGAGAAGAGAGAGTGGCCTGGGTCCGAGGGTGGGTCAAACGGAGGGCAATTGTTTTAATGCTTAGAAGAAATGGATAAGGATCATCAGCAGGACCTCGAAAGTATTAGTAAATTTTATTTTCAAACTAGTTTTACTGTTCTTTTCCCGCACGCTGCAACCAAGGTTGTCGTTTCGAACTTTAGTGTAAAAAAAGGATCTTTGAGTTAATTCACTAGGAATACTGAAGCCGAAAGGAACCGATGTACATAATGCGCTGTATAGTAGGGAGATAGATATAAATTATAAAAGAAAACCAATCGATATGAAGGAGTGAGAAAAAATGGAAAATATATAACACTTGCACCGAAAGTGCAGGTTATGAGCGCCAACCTTTCTTTCGACTCCGGTCGAAGAGGCAAATGGTGTGAAAAATTAATCTTTTGCCTTTTATTCATTTCGATTCAGTTTGACATTTGAGTTATTCTTTGGAGCATTTATGGTTTATGAAGTTCTTCCGCTTGTAAATGAAAGTGATGCTCTCACAACGCCGACGGTACTTTTCCTGAACGGCTTCGAAATCTCTGTTGCTCCTTCCCAGTCCACCACTTATCGACACTTTTCCACTAAATTAAATTAATACGTTTTCCGTGACCCAAATCACGTGGAATGGGGGGAAAACCAGTGTCGAAGCCCTAAACCTGCGTGGGAAAATTCGTTGCGCGTCCCCAAAGCACAAAAGGAGGTGCTGACGAAAACTCCCCTTTCCGAAGTCGTTCCGGGTCGGTAGGGAAAATATGTTTTCCATGCTCGTTTGCGGCGGATTATGGGATGACGAAGTAACGATGCCTTCTCCGTTGGTTGGAATTGGGGATGGTTGGTTGAAGGTCGCAGAAAGGAAGCGATGGAGGTGGGATTTTGGGAAGAAAATGAACCACATAAAGGCCGTTGGGGTAGAACTGGAACAAATAATAAGGGTGGAAGTTTGGTCGTTCGTTCACACTTTGCTCCGTATCCTTGTTTGGTTTTCTTTGCTGGTGGTTTTTTTCTTCAGGAAATGGGGGAAAATCCGCCCGTAACGCCACCTTCACACCCGAACACTCGTGATGACGATGCGGAAGAAGTCCTTTTCTAGTGCGTATTTTTTGGATTTTATTCCCCTTTGTGTCGCACATTTAGTTTCGCAGGCAAGCGCGAATTAATATTTTGACAGGAAACGTACGCACAACGCGCCGGGCTGTCTTCTTTCTCTGTCCACTCAGGCGAGAGGTGCTTCATGCTGTGGCTTTCGCCACAGAATGCAAACGAAACGCAAGACGACGGCGACGAAATCAGAGAACGATTGCAAATTTGATTACTCGAGGCTTTTTCGGGGGGAACAAAATGAAACGGTTCCATCCTTTCGTCAACCATTCATCCGTCGTTGTCGTTCTCATTTGTTTTTGCGGTTTCGGTTGGTTTGTTTTACTTTCCGGGTGTTTATGATTGTGCTTGTTCTTCCGTTTGTATTTTTGGTTGTTGTTTCAGTCGTTCACCACTCGGATATGCAGATTTTTATGGCACTGTGGGCATTGCGGTTTTCGGTTGCTCGGTTGTATTTTGGTACCTTTTGTTGCCTCCCCAGAAGATAAAGTGAACGGTGGGATTCGGTTGGTGCATACATTTTATCAGTATTTAAATTAATTAAGATTAGGGAATAAAACCAGTGACGTGTCATGTTCAATTCTGAGTGACAAATTGGTGTGAATAACGATCGTGTTAATGCACTAATTAGTTTGTGTTATATAAAGCAAAACAAGGTATCTTTTGATACTTGTAAATTGATTTTTTACATAGACTAGTTAAAACCAGATAACTTATATGCGTTACACCGTTGATTCATTACCGAAAACTAAGGTGCAGTAGTTGAATAAATTCTGTCACGGTTTGAGATCGCATGGTGCCCGTTTGTCCTTCAACCCGTTTCGGCAATATACTTGTTCTCTTCCATTGGGTTAATTTATTCGTTTATTTCGCACACTTCGGTGTCATAAAATCACACTTTAACGTTCTCGCCATCCTTCCCCCGACCGTGACATCCATTCACCATTCCTTTTTATTCAATTATTTGTTCCCTCAACACGGTCAGTTTCATTTTTCGCAACGTTCCTTCATCCAGCCAACGTTCTAAAAGTATGCTTATGCCATTAGCGATGGCATCAACCTGTTCTAAATTGGGGTAATGTGTTCTACGAAAGATCCTTTCTGGATTGCATGGAAAGTGTTGGTCGTCGAGAAACACAAAAAAACACAACCCCTGATGATGACGATGATAATGATGAACCCCGCGAGGGCGGATAGTGGGATGGCTGGATTTTGATTAATAACTTGTTCTACTATTCGTATATCTTGTGTTTTTCTCTTCGGTTCTTTTTGTTTTCATCTAAAGGACGAAGGACAGATAAATCATTACTTGCTGATTTTCATTCCTGTTAGTGTGAATTTGTGTGTGTTTGTTGATATGGGAACAATCAAAGTAGCCGACGCGGAGAAATGTCGAATCGGGACAGCATTTGAAATATTATGACATTTAGCCGTTGTTGGTATAATTATCATGATTACTACTTTAGCTAAAGAAAAAAACTAAAAAGTAATAAAACAGGATGACCATATCCGGAACTTAATTTCATCTTTTAGGATATTGGGTACCTTAAAGACTTCCGTGCATTAAAGAAAGGGAGGATGAAACGTTTCAATTTGTAGGTCGTTTCAGGTAATCCGCACCGTTTCGTGAGCTGGGTCAGGTTCGAGGACGACAGGTATAAATTTACGAATTGAGTTATTATTTTGATGAACTTTTTAATAATTTGTTGTAAAGATTTAGCTTACCAACGGCCAAGGAAAGAGCGGCCGCAAGGTGGAATGAATAGGAAAGGAAATCCTTGTTCCGGAAGGAATATCCTGCGATGATTCTTTCCAGGTAGAGAACTGCGGGATGTTCTGTAATTATTACATCAATATTGACATCCATTCCGATTGTTCTACATTCGCAAAACAACGGGAGGTCGTCCAGGATACCATATTATATATTTTTTTAGGCCATTCCTTTAAAAAATCATCAAAAATATGTTACATGAACGCAAAATAGTTTGGAGTATGTAATTAAAGGCAATGATTTGAGATCTCATTTAGCAGGCAAATTTATGACGGTGATCTTTTATTTTTACGTGAATTTTACAGATTCTTATTTAGCTGTCAGCTATTTCTGACAGATTCCATTTCAATCACAAACATTCACATCTCACAACGTTCACACTTGCGCCATGAAATGGAAAGATCGCTACTGTTTTAGAGCGTCATTAGATGAATTTAAATTTATTGAATTGTTTTCATGCGAAAATATTATGATCCATCTAGAACCCGCGCCTGATTCCTCTGGTGCGCCAACATTCTTCCCTTGCCATATCGTTGCCAGGCGTTAGATTTGGCTTACGATAAGCACGTGCTGACGCTGGGCGGACGACACATGACGCTTCGGTCATTTTGCGCCTGCATACTGATAAATCCACGAACCGCGACCCCAATTCTGGATGATCTCCCCTTCTCCGGCCAATCTGGGGCTGAATGTTATTTTTAAGTGATAATTTGACGGACCCAAGTGGATCGTTTTTCGAGGGAACTTTTCTTTTTCGTTTTTCCTTTTTCGTTGTACCGATTTGTTACTTTTCGCGCCTGTTTGTAGGCCTTTTTTCGGCCTTGTCATTTGTCGCAGCTGTCTTGTTTCTGTGATGTCTCTCGATGAGGAGTTTGTATGATTGTTTGTGGTTTGTTTTGGGGGTATCAGAGTTTTTGTTGCGTTTTTCAACCTTCACCAACGTCACACGCTTGATGTGATCCCGCGCTCGGTACCAGCTTAATTTATTTTGTATGCAAACAAACGTAGAAAGTGGACCGAACCGTGGGCCCATTATTCAATTTAGCCATCTGAGACGCTGGGCGTACGCAAGTGCCTGCGGGGGAATGCTGGATGACGTAGAATAAACCAAGCGAGTACGTCTGATCTGGGAGAGGGACTTCCAATGTGAATGTTTCTGCTTCTCCCTCGAAGAAGGGAATTTACCGTCACGAAGATGGACATTTCGAGTGCAACGTTCTGACTTTCTGGAGATGGGCGTTTTACTTGAACAGCGTAAACAAACCACGGAGATTCACTTAATCTACTTAACAATTTTCCTATTGAGCGGCTACAGTGCGCCCGCCCAGCTCAATACCCTCCGTTAACATTGCAATCGAAAAGAGTTCACTTTTATATACAATAATTTATTTTGACTTCCGCCATTCCTATATAATCAAAAATACATATTGAGAATTTTTTTCTAAAAGTTAGGTCAATAATTAACGAGTCGATGATTTTCTGTTTTATTAGGTGAACACATGTTTACCCTCCCACACAACGACATTAACAGCGCCAAACCAGGGATGATTCACTAGAGGTCGTGGCCGATTAGCTTGGGCCAGACTTGCGCTTAGCTCTAATTGAAACTGATGATCCCATTACACGGTTCCGCACCACGCATCCAGATAAAGCTCCGAACTACGATCGCGGACACATATGACGCAATGAAACAACAGTCGGCGGACAAGAAGAATAAACGATCCATTCCTCCTACGCATCGAGAAATAAAAGGGAAAAACAGCTAAGTCATCCCAACGTGCGCGGCGTAGACCAGAAGCCATCTTCTTCCTTCGCGAGTTAACGACACGGTCAATGACGGTCAGGGAGTGATGAGCCGATTAGTTTAGACAAAAATCTTTTCCCCTCTTTAGAGGAGACCATTGCATCGCTTCTGTTTTCAGGGAACAAAGATACAACAGGAGATGAATTGGTTTCAAAATTAATTTCTATTATTTTTATCTATAAAAAGTGACTTTAGATTACTTATCAGTTGTGTGTTAGCAAGTAATAATTTATATCATATACAAACTTCAACCCGCAATGTTGTTAAACTATTTCATTTTTATTTATTTCCATAACAACATCTTCAACATCATTGAACTGTTTAAAATATTTTTCAACTATTTACTCACATTGTAGATGATGCTGGTTGCGGGAAAGATGCTGGTTTGCAGGAACACACTAAAAGATTTCCCTAAACGCTTTCGTCTCACGCCACTTCACCATCCCTTGGGACATTTTCCGTCCGAATCATACAGTGGAGCCCTAATTTGGCCGGCGTTAAGATGCGCGAATATGAGAAGCAAACAAAAAAAAAAACCTCTCCACAGCGCGGTAGGGAAACGTGCCTTTCTTCCCGCTTTCCTTTTCCCGTTCCAAGCGATACATTCAGCCTTGGTTCGTTCGGAAAGGATCCGCGAGTCCCCGGACCAGATCCTGCACCAGATCCCGCTGCTGCGTCCTGCTGCGGGGTGACTTACGGTAAGTGATACTTGAATCCTGTGCGCTCGGTCGGCCCCTTTTCCCACCGGACTGGCTCCTTCCGGGGTGGGCACATCGGAAGGGATCGATAGAGCGCCGTGTGCGGTCGTGCCGAAGGGGGCGCGATCATGCTTCTGGCCCCCTTCAGTTGAACCCGTGGCACTTGGCCGAGCGACCTGCTGCGATGAAACGTGGATCGAAAACCGTGTCCCGCAGTTTGGCGCAGTGGCGAAAGGGAAAGCTGGTCGCGGTGTGGAAAAACGTTCGAAGAAGTGACGTGAGAAACGTGGCAATCAATCGTTGTGAAAAGTAATGATAGATGAACTGAAGTGATTTTGAGTTAAAATTTTGTTGACAATTGTCATATTGATGTATAATATATTTCCTTTCTTATTGACTACGGCTTCTATAAATATGTCTTTTATGTAGAACAAGAAACTTTTTGGAGCGAAACACAATTCAAAAATATCAAACTTAAATTCTTGGGTTAACAAGAAAATTTCTTAAAAAATATTTTTAAAAACAGTGTTTGATTAATTTGTTGAGTAAAAGAACGTGAAACTCAAACGTGGTACTGTCCAATTGAATAATTAAACGAGATAAAAGCGTTTGATTTTCCTCTGATGAATTTTCAATTGTATCATTAAAATTGAAACAGAAAAATAAAAATGATATTGATAAAGTATTTCTGCCTTTCAGTATTCTTATTCTAGCCAGTTTTATCCTTATGAAAAAGGAAAAGTGCCAAATAGCATAAGTGGTAAAGTATTATGGGGCCATCAACAATTTCCAACGGAAAACAATCGTGTGGACACAAACAAACTGTTTTAACTCGTAATTCCAACCGCCACGCGACGCCCAATGACGTATTGCTGCTGACCTATAAAACTATGCTCACCATCATCATCAACCCTTGCCCGGCATTCTTTTCCTATCGTTCTTGGTCCGGCATCAAAACAAGTGCGAGTGATGGACAGCACATTGCTCTACGTTGATGCGTAAATTGCAGTCGCGATTAATTTAAAGAAAATCCAAATGTGGCTATACAAAAAGATATATACCCTCGGAGCGGGATGATACGATGTGGCCCAAGCTGGCTGATCGCGGGCACTTGGTGTGTGTGTCGTACAACACCAACGGGACAAGTGTAGCAGCACTGAACGAAAGACGATTATTCAATTGAGCGAGTGATTCGGGAGCGGTGTTCTTCGGTCGGCTGCTTGAGAATGTTCGCCTCAGATAAGACTCAACTTCTTATTCAATCTCGCACTGTAAGCAAGTTGTCATCCCACGGTGTTGACGGAAGCGGTATGAATTCCCTCCGCACCCTGCCCCAGAAACAATCGCCCGTTCCGAACCGAACCATTCACATCCGTACGGAATGTTGTAAGTACAGTTCCAGTTCAAGTGGGAAAGAAAAGACACCGGAAATCTTACCATCCACCGAACTGAAGCGTGCACCGCCGGTAAGATGACGGAATATTGACTGATTCGACAGTTGGGCCGAATTCCGTTCCAATTGACACCGCGTGACAAAGGAAACCCCATTGCACACAACAATCGGGAGATGTTGTGCTGTTTGTGTCTGGCGCTTCTCGGGGTGGCGAATGCGAATGGTTGTAAATAAGGAAATCGCAAGGTCAAACGTCCGCCCCCGGTGAGCCGATGGACGACGCGAACGTTTCCACCGAAACGGCAGGAAGTTTATGCAAATGGACATCATAATTGAACGGGCCCGGGACCGCCACGGAGACCGAAAAAACCTCTTTCGACACGCACGAGCAAAGCGAAAGATTCCCGCTCGCCATCGTCGTCGGGATTAATTGTGATGTATTTGGGCGGCCGGCGGACGTCTTCCGTTAAGCAGCGGATACTTTTGATTAAACGTGATTTTAAGCAGACTGCACTTCTGTCCAACGTTTCTTTTTGGGCAATTGGACGGTGGACAGTGAGTCGAGCGCGCGGGAAGACGCCTGCAGCCGGACCGGATCCATTGAATGAGACAACGTTCAGCAGCATTCCCAGCTTCATTCACGGATTGTTGATGCAACAAACGAACGGTTAAGAAGTTCACTTTCATTACTCGCTCAAGTGGTTTGTGAATCGGTCGGCCGTCTTACCAGACGGCGATGCAAGTGAGATGATTGTTTGCTTCCGGCCGGCAAATCATCGGGACAAATTGGTTGAATATGAAATTAACGAATCGGGGGTTTCTTTTTAAATATTTGTCATTCAATAACAATTCAAAAATAAAATGAACTACCCTCGGCTTAGAAGGGCCGTGCAAGGAAAGTTCTTTTATGCATTGTTCAATTCCACAAACAAATTGCACTCCAGTTGGTTAACGACGGATCAAGAATTTTCATCGTAAATCTAGGGATAAACGACTTCGTTAAAATCAGTTCAAATTAACCGAATGTATGGGAGATTAAAATAAATAAGAAGAATAGTTCCTTTATTTCACAACCACATCAAAAGAAATCCCATTTCGGTTCATTAAATCTCCGCACAGGACCGTCTTAATAAGACCGAAATAAATCCACCAAACGCCCCAGTGTGCGCCCTAGAAAGTGAACTCAATCGCAGTTCATGTGTGTATTTATTTTTTTCAGTTTTCAAGATTTCTATTTTCCCAATTTCCCAAATCCATCGTGATACGTGCGCGCCTTCGGGCGGGAACAATGGACAATTGATTTAAAAAACACTCCTCGCCCGAAGCAGCTGCCAAAGTCAAGAAGTCGTTTGTTGCCTGTTCCTTTTGTTTTTTGTGCAATCCTCAATGCATTTTCTCCCTTGCACTTTTTGGTTTTTTTTCATATGGTGTCTGACTGCAAGCCTGGGAAAAACTGAGAACGTTTGATTTTGTTTACCGGGAGTTTTAAATCGCCCATCGATTTCCGAACCAAAGGGATGGCAAACGAAAGTCTCAACAGTGCCTACCCCATTTTGACGACCCCAGTGTTCAAGTGTTCCGGAAGTGGAATTAACAATTTGAGCTTGCAATCGGGGGATATGGTTTACAAATTGGCAAAAGCAATTAGGGAATAAAACAGCAGCAATCTTTCGAATTTGAAAATTATGGAAGAAAACGATCAAGCTAGTATCAGAAGGAAAAGAACGGGAAATTGGAGTAGGTTAGGATAAGTTTATCGTTTGCTTTCTGTTAGTCGAAAAAGAACGGGGATGGAAAAACGGCTGACCTTTTAACACCCACACACGAATGCAAATGACTCCCAGCCCCAACAGACTCAGCATCACATGTCAGTGATTTCCGAATCTCGTATTTCGCCCAAATGCCAGCGAGGCTCGACCCAGGGAAGCTCGGCACGATCGGAGGAGATCAAAACCGCGGCCCACGAGTGGCTGAACATGGGGTGGCGAGCGTTTGGGAAATTCATTCCCACCTGCCCCATTCTCCCCGAATCCGCCGTGAGGAAAGTAGTATTGAGACGTCTGTGAAGGCCTCCCCTCTTCGTCGGCCGAAGAAAGGGGCGTCTTATTTATGTTTAAAAGCCGGCATGTATTTTGCAGTGTTTAGCGTTCCGCTCGACATGGAAGCGTTCACCTTCGCATCCACTTCCAACTGGTACGTCCGTCCGTCCGTCCGGCTCGATCGGTTTTCAACCAAAGCGGCACACAACCGACAGTATCACTTCGATCTTGATCGGGTCGGGAGTACTGGCGCGCGCGACCGCGATCGGATCGGATCGGAAAATCAATCGAAGGGTTTCGATCGCGCATAGCTATATCCATCCCGCCGGGGGTTTGCCCGCGAGGGACGCGTGAGTCAGCAGCTTCCCATCAGCCGTAGCGGCGGGGCGGCCCGGTCGGACGTCGTTTCGACGATGCCGGCTGCTAACTACTTCGCCGACACCCTTCCGAGGAGGCTGAGGGGGAAGCCCGTGGACGCGTAAACAATCTCCCGCTCGATGGTGATCGCGATTGACAACAATATTTACCGATCGGTCAATCCCCAACCAAGCGGGACGATGTTCCTCGCAGGATGGATCGATTGGAAACTTGAAAGGGCAGAAAAATATAAAATTATTATTAGTAAATTAGAACAACATATTGGATTGAATATTTTATTGACGAAGGAATACTAAGGATAATTAAGAATAAAACACTGAAAGAAAGCAAATATAAAATGGCTTAAACAAAATATAAAAAAATGACCTAATTAATAATTTACTCTCTTTTGAATTTTTTAGCTCAAAAAACAATAATATAAAATGCGTAACTAAAGCAATATCAATCAAGTAAAGATTTATAAATAAATTTAAAACTCGATTAAAGCTTGTTCGAAGACACTTGTTACAAACTTGGAAGGCCAATCGTAAAACATTCAACCTGCCCTTTACCGATGAAGGTCCCCTGCAAGGAGCAAATTGCCACCCTAACCTTCCCCAAGTAGTAACCCAATTCCTTATCCCCCCCCCCCCCCTCGCCACGATAATTGTGCCCACTTTCAACGCACTCACGAGCGCCCCGCGCAGTCGGCTCGCAGTTTAGATTAATTGATACCAGATCAAAAGATGAAAATGAGAAATTAATCTTCCCGATCCCGGGAGCCAAACAAAAACAAACTCAAGTGGTTCTCAAGAGTCGGAAGGCGAAAGAAGATCGCGATGGAGACGTGCGGAGGGCGGCGGGAAGTGATTTGGAAGTGAACAGGGTTTCGCGTCACTACCGGTTGCTTCTCTTCCGTCGGGTGTTGGGTCGCGGACGAACCGAAAAAAGACACACCGAAGGAGGGTAATAAGTCGTTCGCCCGAGTGAAAACGAGACAGCGGGACAGCTCCCTGAGGCGATATCGCAAACAAAACGAGAAAACCCCGCAGGAATTGGGAATCATCGAAGATCGGGCCCGGTTGGGAAGACGTTACTATTTCAATCCGTCGTGCCAACATCGACCCTCCCCCCCCAATCGAAGGGTCCATCGAGCTGCGTCTGTCAAAAGCGGGCCGTGGTGTGATGCGGTTGGAATTGTTACAAACTGGCAAACGGGGAAGGTTGCCGAACGTTTGTGGCTGCGTGTGTAAGTGCGGCGAGTGGTTCCTTGAAGAAGCCGCCCGCGATTTGCTTTCATCTTTCCCAGCAGCACCACCCAGCTGATGAGTACGGATTTTTATTTCCATTCTCCCGCCTTCACGTTGGCCCGAAAAGCGATCGGATTGAGCGCACTCACTCTCGCTGTCGATCGGGAAACGGTTGGTCGCCGAAAGGGATGGGTCGGCGATCCGATTTCCATCAATAAACACACAGTCACACAACAGTTTGAGGATCAATTTTTATCTGATCGATCCGATCGATGATGCGAATCTTTAATGCCTGTTGCATTCGACTTGGATGCATCCTCGTGGAAAAGGTCGACTTCAAAAGCATTTGCATTTGATGCTTTCCTAGCTGGAGAAGAAGAGTGATAAAGTCGACGAATAAATCATTCTTAGATATTGACTGATTTGATGTTATTAAATTAATTTTTATTATTTTCCCTTTTTTCGATAAACGTTACAACTACTATAACACTTCATTCACGCCAATTTCCCCCCACTTTTGTTTTGGGTAATTTAATTTGTTTTATGCTTCTGTGGTTATTAATTGTTAAATAGAAGTTCCATTTCACCCGTCGACGAAAGACCCTGAGCTGCAAAAGTAGTCATTAGCGTATCGATAACGACAGGGTAAATGGATGCAAGTGAAAAATCGATCCCCCACACCAAACCGAATCCCGTACACGGCGCAATTGAAGTGTGAGATCCTTGGCAGCAGTTGACCGTTTGACCGGTCAGCAACCACAAAACACGCATCACCTAGAAAGGACATTCGATCATCATTTTCCTCCTAAAGTGACCCTCTCGCTTAAAATCAACTTGGAGCGAAAGGGTAAAGGACGCGAATGAGAGTGGTGGGGGACATATTATATGCTTCACCAGCCCTCTGTGTACGCCGGGGGGGATTGGAAAACCATGAAAATACGGGCGACACAAAACATCGCGCTCGGAGGGAGAGAAGAAAACGCTGCTCCATTGTTTGGTAACAAAATATTCACGAAGTCGTGTAATTACAAAGCAATCGTACGGACAATTGATTGTACCCTCGGCCAAGGACGGGAGGGGAGAAAAGCTGCTGACCACACGCAATCCTCCCGAAGATGGCTCGCCGATGTAGCAATTGGAAGTTGTTAGGGAAAATTTGATCCATCAAATATTCAAATGCACCTTTATCGCTTTCCACCGGCTTTGGTCGGAAGGATGTCTCGGTGACCGGGATGTGTATGTAAATATTTTTTCAAACAATCATTCCGGTAAGCCACAAATTGAGGACAAAGTCGATGGGAATCAGTGCAGGTGTTACAGGCAGCTCGGGTTGGAAAACAGTGGCTCTGTTTGATTGACTTCCTGAGCGATTGAATTCATTATGACCCGTTGATCATTAGTTGAAATGGTTTAAATTTAAACTGGTTTTTTGTGTTCCTAACCTAAAAAACTACTAATTATTATCTATTGTATAGCCTCTTTCAAATCAACCAAGGTTTAATAAAAGTAAAACCTCAGTGTTCCCGAAACACATTCCTTTACACCAAACAAACATTCGCCAACACGATTATTAATACACCCTTGTGATTAAACAGTTTTCAGCACATTTTTCTTCCTTTCCACGAGGGTTGTTAATTTCACTCCGGGGAGTCTGGGGATTGGTTGGAGCTCGAACTCACTCAGCCGGTCGCACGATAGCCATTCCTAAAAACGTTGAATCTCGCGTGATCAGAAGCTTCTAGTCTTTTCTTGCGATCGCCGCCACGAGATATTCAGGCGGAAAAGGGACAAGTCCGCGATGGAATTGCACTTCACACCACGCGAACTGTTTCACGCCTCGTAAGTCTAGTCTGCCGCCAAACTCCGGCCAGCCACGAGTATCGGGGAAGTATTTTTATTTACGTTTAATGTACAAATTGAAAGCATAATTTCCATTTTGCTGCCAGCGATAAATCATCGCTCCGGTCGCGCAACATGACGCACCCGGGAACGATGCAAATCAGGGTCAGAGCGAAAACGTTTCCCCTTTCTCAAAATGAACCGCTTCTACCAGCTGTTGCTCGCGCAAGTAGTCCGGCCTCAACTGATTGGACTCCCGATGGGAAAACCTGCGAAACCGAACCGCTTCCTAAATGGCGATCCTAATCGATCGCACTGTCCGGGTATTTGCGGGGATACACGGATTGCCGTTAGCCGTTGATTAACTCTTTCACCCTGTTTTTTCCGATGCTCCTCCTCACACCGAGGCCACACATTAATTCCGGTGGTCCCCTCTAAAAAAACGGGACTAGGATCGTGGCCTAGAGAAACTAGAACCCATGACACTGGGATTCAATTCCTAGAACTCTTGGTCGCCGCCGATCTGTTTCCCGATGGCCAATGATTTAGGGTTGTCGGTTTCCGGGTGGTTTGGTCTTGGCCGGCCGCTCGCATCGATCTGACACGTGACAAAAACTCCACGCCGATCCCGCCGATAACGGGATTGAATTGAATTAGGCAAAGGGAAACTCAGTGAAACATAAGCAATTACCCAAATGAAGGCAAGCATTGAGAGCCTTGACTATTTCTCGAAAATAACGCTAGACGATCCGGGAAATTCGATACTTTTACCGATTCTGGTCGCCGACGGTCAGTTCGAGTCCGGGGAAAGACGTCTGTCAATCTCTAGAAGTCAATCTCTACCGTCGAAACAAAAAGCTAACGAATGGTTCATGATGATCTATCAAGCAACTAGGAAGTCCTACCACCCGTGGCTATTTTGAGTAAAAAGTCTATCGAAATGGTATAAACATCGCCTAGGGAGCCTTCCTTTGGCTCCTTGGGAAATGTATCTGATTTCCTGACGGCAGCGGTGAATCCTTCCGATAAAAACTGTATGACAGGCGGCACAATTTGTCCACGTGTTGGAACTTGAGCTATAGAATCTTTAAAATATGTTTTTGCTGATAATTTATTAAAAACCTTGTCTTTTTTCTATGACGAAAATCTAGAAGGATCCCCACAATAGCAACAAAAACGTTTCTAGACTAGACGGCACATTCGTTCTATGTAACATCTCCATCCAAGCAACCACCAAATTTATTTTCCTCCGACCTTTCTACTAAACTTTACGTAAACGGTGCTTTCTATTTGCATGCTGATCGAACCAGTCGAATAATTAATCACTCGAATGATCAAACGGTCGTCCCGCCGTGGCCAGCATCGAAACTGTTGCCTCCAAAATACATTCCACCGCCTGCAATCCAACCGAGTCTGGGAAGCGACCTGGGACTCCCTACTTTCTACATTCTTCTCATAAGATAGAGAGAGGTCTCAGCCAAAGTCCGGCAATCATAAATCATAGGCGAAAACTATTTCAACTTCCGTCGACAGCAGCAGCAAAAACATTTCGGCTTCGGATGGGAAAAATAGAGCTTCCAAATTCGATTGATTTTCCACAATGTTCCGCCGACCTTTCCACCGCTACCTTGGGGAGAAAAACACGAGAAATAACGATAGAATGAAGCTTCAAATCAGTTGCGGATGAAACACTAACGACACAGAGAAGTACAACTCCTTCCATCACTCAATTAGTCTATTGACATCTTCACCTCCGAGTCGAGTGGCCGGTCAGATCGTCATCCCGTCGAGCGCATCAAGTCAGTTCGCGTGACGAATGTTGCCCAACACGGACCGAAGTGTTCCCCACAAAGCGCATCGTCAGGTTCTGCCGGTTGGACCACTTCTAGCTCAAAATCCTATTCCGCACCGTACAGTACAATTAAACTCAATTAATCCTCTCTCATCGCCACCGCGCGCGTGTCGCATCCTCCAAAACGCCTACCACGTACGGGCGTTTATGATCGGCGATTCGAGTGCGCAACGATCACAAGTGGACCCTCCTAGAAGTGCTCCCGCAGTGAACGTGGGATGGAGATCACGGCACATTCTGCTGGACCATTATCAATTTCTGCCCGACGGAGCGAGATACACACAAACAAACGTCGGTCAGTTAGTCGAGTGTCAAGACATACGTGACCAAGCACGTCGGAGTCGGAGTCTCCGGAGCGGCGGTGGCCGCAGTTGGCGCGAGAATTAGTCCACAATTGAAACCCACGTACAACAGGCTGATTGAGTTAAGGGTCAAGTGGTAAATATTTTGACCTCAGAATCATTAGAATCAAAAGTGGCGACAACGGGGCTGGTGACAACGAGGGTGAGTGGAGTTTCTACTTAGTCCAGCTGTGCTGGCCGGCACCAGCATAATGGGAAGTGCGGTATGTTCTCTATCCAGCATCATCTTTGCAACCACGTCAGTTCACCCTCTCATCGCCCGGAGACCCGTACCAAAGACCCTCCCGAGGAACAACGGGAACTCCGGATCACAGATTCCTTGCCGGCGATGGCGTTTGTTGGCCAATGGAAATTCAATTAGCTGATTGTTTGCGGCCGCGGCCTCGATCCCGACACCCGGTGACCGATGACGGACCACCACAAGTCGCCAGCAGCGGGGTGCAAGTGTCATCACTGGCTGCGGTCGTCGTAAAAATGTCCACCGAAATCAAATCACGGGATGGCATTAATTTTTATTGACTTCGTTCCGCTCACCCGAGGAGTTCGTAACAAGTTAAACCATCATCAGCTGACCGTCGGGCGCACGGAGGCCATCAATAAGGATTGATGAAACGTGAAAAATTGTCACATTCAAAAATAAATCAGAAATATTCCTGTAAAGCCCACATTTTATCGGCAAAGGATCAACAAGTGTGGAAGAGATTGTTTGTAAATAATTGTTTGTTGCTTGAATAAGTAAAAGGGAAAACAGTGAATTGCTCGCAAAGGTTCGTCCAAGTTCCAAGCCACACATTAAATGTAGGCGCAAAGTATCTTTAAACATCAGCAGACAACACCCACAAATTAAAATTGGAAAAGTACAAATGTACGTAATATAAACCTCTAAATATGGCACGATTTTTAACACATCGCAAGAAGCTTAACTTTTTCATTTTGAAATGGTCTATGAAGAAGGCTAACGACATAGTTGAACTACGTGTTTAATAAACAAGTAACAAAGTTAGCAATTTATGAAATCATTCCCTTTTTCGACCAAGTAAAAACTATGAAACAAACATTTTTACGCAAACTGTAAATTCCAATCTTAAAACATGATGAAAACTCGTGACAGATGTAATGTGTGTGTGTCGGAAAGACTTTAAACACATAAAAATATCCTGAAATCTATTAATTTCACAACGAATTCGATTAAAGCCTACCTTCATGTCAGCTAGTTAAAGCCAAGCATCACATCATATTTGTTGGTCAACCGTGAATGATGACTCAATGATGAGCAAATTACAAACAATAATAAACACTGTTTGATTTTCTATGGTGTGTTGCTGGCTCGAAACTAAACATTTTCATTTTACCAAACTTTTATTACTTTCACATTTGGACCGCATAAGTTTTTCCACCCGGCTTCGGGAGTATCGGTGCGTGAGCAAAAAAGATGCCACCGCTTCGCACCTAACGGTCAGCGTAAAGTTCGGAAATCCAAAAGTAATCCTCAACGCGAACGAAAACAAGCAAAGCCCATAAACTGTTGGCATGTTTATGGGTTTTAGGCGGGTTTTGTAATTCAGATCCTACAAACCAATTCCAAACCGGTGGTTGGCTGTTTTCCTGCCGCTACACCGTCCGACATGCTGCACATGACATGTCCGACGCTACACAGTAAATCCGCTGCATAGAGCAAAGCGAAAGAGTCTTTACATAACTTTGAGGTTTTCTTTAGTAATTATATTTGTCTAGCCATTTTCCGAACCGTTTCGGCCACGGTCGGTGGGTTGAGCAGTATGTGGCCACTTATTTATGGGGATGTTGAATATTCTACGGACACAACAAAAACATGGTGGAACATTTTATAAATGAAGATTTAACAACTATATCAACACGGAATGTTTTCATATTGTCGGACATAAAAAAGGGTAAAATCATTTATAAAGCTTCTTAAAAATTCTAGGGAAGTACGTTTAACAAATCGGTTTTCTTTTAAACTCCACCCTCAAGCGAACCTCTGTAAATTGTGATGATTGAATTAATTACCTTTTCTTTGAAATACTCCTCTGACAGATGAACAGCTACCAATATGGGCCCTTCCCTGGTTTATCCACCCACCCACTCTTCATCCTCAAACGCTCCAACCAGGACCATTCTCACTCGGCAGGAGAAACTTGAGACTTAAGCTCGAAAATCTTCTCCGTTGTCGAACCTGTCACTCCAGGGCCGTCACCGAAGCGAATCGTATAAACACAAAATCCCCAAACCTGTCCATCTACAGCGTCGGCCCTCGCTCGATGTGTCCTCGAGTTGTGAGAAGTCGGGGTTGTCGATTGTTTCATCCCTCGAAAGGAGAACCCGCCCGGCCTCGCGGAGACGCTGATGGGTCCGTACCGAAACAAATTAAAGTCGAAGAAAAGGAACAATTAGATCCATCAAAACCCCTTCCCCCCTTTTAGCATCCTTTCCCGGGTCGTTGAAGCTCCATAGCTGTATTACATGCAAACCATGTACCATTTGCAGACACTCTCCTCCGTTGGGGACTCCTTCCCGCCGGTGTTGCTCCACATTTGTACGATCGTTTTTATCAAAGGCCCACGGTCCCGACAGGAGCACCTAAAAGAGGCTGTGGAGAAGGGCAGGAGAGAGAACGGCGGCAGGAATTAAGTCGAATTATAATCCACTCAATTTGAGAAACAGATTAAATTGCTCGGAAAGTCAAGCCACCAACCGACGTTCCCGTGACGATCGTAAGATCCATCCCGGGCCGAAAAGGCACCAGACAGACACTCTCCAATCGGGTCGGGCCCGAATGTGTACGTCTGACCAGCACCACCACAACCTTTGCATGCTCCACCATCAGCGACGAGTGAAAAATCATCGAACGAGCGATGGAAATGAGTACGAAGAGAAACCGAAAGCTAAGGGGGAACCGATCGAAGGGGGAAACGGATCCCGTGGAAAGGACGACGGGAAAGGCTTATCACGAAACAAAAATGTCAACATAAATATTTAAATGTCCCTCCGAGGGACTCGTGTTCATGACATATTTTAGTATAAATAATAGATTACCGATATACCGGCGCGATCGAGCCCGATTTCGATCCGATACCGAAAGGGCGGCTGGAAACGGACGGTGGGCGAAGTGGAAGGTAAATGTGACAGCCGGTAATCTGCCTTTGATGCTGGGAAGCGGAATTAGCCCGTTCGGTTGTTCGTGTTCGGGCTTTCGGGCCCGGGGAGAAGCCCGATGCGGGATTCATGCTGGCGGCAAATCGAACGATATCGGATTTATGGTTGTCTTCAGCGACGACGCCGCTGCCGCCGTCGTCAGGAAGCGGTGGAATTATGTTCACATTCGGAAGACGAATCGAGAGCGGGCACCCGTTGACAATCATTAAAATGAGTTTAACTTGCTTTCGGATCGATCATTTTGAAGATACCGATACGAGAGCCGATGGGACTTTAATTTTCATGAACAGGTTAATGGGAGCGTTTGAAAGCGATAAAATAAAAACGAAATTACGACCATATCTTTTTGTTTTTCCAACCCTTTTTTTCTGGGAATAAGATAGATTTTTCATTTTAAATCGCAATATTTGTAATGTATTTAGAAATGTTAGATGAACTATTCAAAATAATTTTAAACTTAGAATACCTAACCGGTTCATGGTTTTGTTATTTTAGCTTAATATGTAAAACTGCTTTTTTAACTTTTTTAATCTCTTAAATTCTACTGTTTTTAAAGTATTTTTAATGACTTTGTAGAAATTAGATTACCTCTAAATAACCTAAACTCTTGTGAATAGCTTAAATTCTATCACATTCATTTTACGAAAACTAATGCTATTATCAGAAGTTAACGCGAGCGTGTTGAAGAAATGTAATTCCATTATCCCGGATGATCGTTTGATAACAAATTTCCTTTAATACGGCGACCGTGGAACATGCCATTAATTATCAAAATTGTCACCAAATCCACGGGGTTGCAATGAAGCGAATTAGGAAACGGCTTTTGAAGATGCAACCCGACAAACATGCCAGGTTTAAAAACAGATGCAACCGTGAGGCAAACCCGGGCTCATTTAAATCCGATGCAATTCAGTTAGCGCATTCCTGCTTTGAGGCACGATTCCGCGAGAGCTGGTCCACCCAGTGCAGGGTGCACTTTCACCGATTCCTGTTTTCCTGTTTTTCCAGTGGCGGCTTGTTAATCAACACCAACGATTCGCGCACCGACACCAAACGGAATCGAGGCTCTCTCCCGCGCATAATGTGGCCGCCGTGGCGCATATGGTGGTGGCATTTTACATGTGGCCATACAGCATATCGTGGCTAATTATAATTATCCCTTTCTTTTTCACTCCTGAAAAGCAGCGAAGCAAAAAGAGCACCACGTCGCGGTTTACGCTGGAACTGCCTTTCGACACGGCAGACGCAAGATTTAGCAAAGCGAAAAGATGTGCGGGAAAATCAAAACCCGATTCGGCAAAAACAGACAGAAACCGGTCACCCCTCCTGGAAACCGGGAGGAGGTCCATCCTGTCCGACGGAGACAAATTCGATTAGGCTCGATCGCGTTCTTGATCTCCCGCGTTCGACACCGGCACGTTTTTGGCACCGGATTTTGGGATAATGATTCCGTTTCGTTTGGCCCATCGCGATGCCGGTGCCAGAAGACAACTTCATCGAACGGCAGGGAATGGTGGGATGGCGGTTGGGTGGCAACGATGCGTAAAGGATTTGCATAAAATTAATTTACGGTTTGTTATACTCGTTTCAACCGCGCTCGTTCTTGGGGTTCGCTTCTTCCGATGCTCTAGCGTGCGCCCGGAATCGAACGAAAAGCGCACCCAAAAACACTATCAAACGATGCAAAACGACAAACAGAACGCAAACATAAAAAAACAAGAATATTAAAACATCGCATGGAAGCTCGGAATCGTACAATTTCGCTAATGTATGACAATAAAATAAACTAAAAATAAACGCCCGTCCGAAAGCTGCAGCAATGCAAACGATGGTTGCAAACAAAAACGAGTCGACTTCTGAACGGCAAGAAAATCATGACATTCGACCACAAACAAGGTAAACTACATGGCAAGTAATTTGTTGGCCGATCATCGATTTGTTGTCCGATGTTTACGAATTAATTAGCTCACAACTGACACCAAAGTGACTTTTGTGGAATATTATAATTTAATGCGATAAAATGAATTTACAGAATGTTTTTTCAAACATCCAACCCCTACCTCATGCCCAGTGCATGGATGCATAGACATTAGAGTTCCTTTTCATTTAATTCGACCTGTTTTAACCTCAATTAGTATCGTTATTTCACCTTTCTTCGAAACCTCCCTCACAAAAGGCTCGATCGGAAACTCGTCGATCAAAGGAATGAAATAGAAAACCCCATCATCATCATCATCCGGCGAGCGACAAATTCGATTCATTTGCCTATCGGACCAGATCCACTTAGGCAAAGTGTTTCGATGAATCACACAACGGCACACAATGCGATCACATTACACGCACCGTACAGTGTCCAAGGAGGAGGCGAGTGCGGTAGGTAGAGGAATCAATTAGCCTAACCGAAGCTCATTCCATCATCGAACCGCGGCAGAAGATCCCGCGAGTCTCCGAAGACGACGAACGTTCGACGAGGGTGCCTGTTTTCCTCCTCCCGACCGAACGCAAACGACAAACATTCCGACCCACAAAGACAAGATCCCAAAAAATAAAAAGGCTACGTGGAAGGCGAAGAGGGAAATCCGATAAAAAGCAGCGATATTCAATCGGTAACACCGTGCGCGAGTGAGCCACGAACCAACGAAAG